>NC_050521.1:17804599-17810825 GCF_002922805.2 Oryzias melastigma
AAAAGTGTGCGTGTCTGTCTGTTTTGTGTGTCCTACACGCTACAATCAGTGGTTCAAAAATTAAAGCATTGAAACCATTCAACTGGCTCCTTATGCTGGTGGCATTGTTAAAGTTCAGGTTAAGGTGCAAACAAGAATGTTTAAATGATCAGACATAAAGTATTGTTACTGTGCTCCTAAATATTCTTGTTAGGATATACTTGTGTTATGTTGATACTTGGAACCTTTACTTTTATTTTTATACAAAGTTTGGTTTTATCTAAGTTTATTATTGTTGATATTTATATTTTGCGTGTATTGTTGTTAAAATTTTATAAAGACAATGTTAAAGCTGTGGTGTGATATAAATAAGACAGCAGAGATTTTGTTACTTGACAGTTATTTATAATTTATTATTGTTTTGCACTTTCAGTTTTTTAAGCCATTTTGTTTAATTATAGTTGTAGGTAAGATACTTGAAGTATGTTAATGGTTGAAACGTTTACCTTTTTTGTGTGAAGTTACATTTTTTATATACCACTTGTTGCAGTGTTTTGTGTGATAATTCTGACAAATAAATATTGAAAATTCTTTCCCTAAACCCTCTCTCATGTGTATCCTAAACTTAGACAATATGACTCCATTGGAAAACTATACCAGTATACTATTGTCGGTTATCATCTATTATTGAATGTAAATTATTTTTTTATTTGTAACGCAGGAAAAAATACAAAATATTACCATATTTAAAGAGTAATTTAAAACGAGTTACTTTGCCAAGTAACTAATTACTTTGAAGATGCAGTAATTGAGTTACTAACTCAATTACTTTTTGGGAGAAGTAACTAGTAACTATAACTAATTACTTTTTTGAAGTGAGATGCCCAACACTGCCCATAATGCATACTAACAAACACATATAAGTATATTTTTAACGATGTTGTAATCACACCCTTTTAAAAGTATTGTTGATATTACATCTTTTTTTAAAGCAGCTAATCCTTCCCTGACAATTACTTTAGTCATGCTAAGAGCTATTTTCAGGCTTTAACAACTGCCCCTTGGTTGTGTTAACTAAACATCTCAATCAGTCCTGCGTTTCCAATAAATTAACATTATTTGCCTAAAGATGAAATTAGGAGAGCCTCTGAATAGTTTTCCTCATCTGAATTTCTTTAAAACCTTTTAGCACCAGATTATACGTGTTGATTAAAAAAGCCTGTGGCCCCACAGACTGCTTGTATGAAATGTAAATTAGGATAAGTTAATCATCTTTGTATTGCCTCTACTTTTCATAATTATACCTTTTAATCATAGATATATGCATCCCAGCCCCTTAGTGTTCATTTTCTCTCATGGAGGTTTGACCTTTGGTGAAGGTAATTTGAGCTCAAGATATTTTGTTTTTTGCACCCATTCTGAGTTCCTCTATTCCGCTCTTATTGTGGCTTTGTACAAGCTTTATGTTGTGGCTCCAACCTGGTCATCACTAATGTGAGGAGGGGTGGGTTAACGGATAGAAGGGGGCAGCGGCGTCTGGGACAGCCCCGAGGCAATCAGGCCGGCAATGAGCACAAAGCTGCAAGTGGAATCAATCTCAGAGAAACAGGGAAGAAAAACAAAAGCATATGGGGATTTGTTCGAAAAACATTCTGCTGCCTGTGGCAGCATTAACAGGGGCTGCATTGTGTTCCAGCGCAGACATGGAGGTGTTTAGGCTCGACGGAGGAAGAACTGATCAAACAGTGGGATGTTTTCTAGGAATGAGACATTTGTGGCAGAAAACACAGCCAGCGTCTGAATTGGAATGAAAAATGGTAACTCTGAGGATGAAGTCAGTCTAACCAAAAGGACTGTCACATAAAGATCATGCCATTTAAAAAAAATAGAAATCTAATGCTTGGTTTCTATTGGTTTATAAAACAGAAAAAGACAAAAAAAAAAAGCTTTTTACAACGGGTTTTACAGCAGAGGAATGAGGAAGAATAAACTGTAAAACCTTGTTTCAACCTTAACTACTGATCGTTACTTATTAACCATTTATTAACAGAATTAAATTGGATTCATGTCTCAAAATTTATGATAATATGACTTGTGAACTTGTTCACTTAACTCTAATGTATTTCCTTATCAAATTATTTCCCATAAATTCAGATAGTAATTGAGTTGATGTCTTTTATACATGTAATCTTTCTCTTCGTTTTGCAATTTCAAGCTGATGAGATTGTCCTTTCCTGATATAATCAGGTGCTCTGCTTCTGGAGAAAGGCCATGACTCTGGCCACTTCAGGAACGCACACCAGCAAGAAAAACCCTCTCAATAAGAGCTGGCGCTGGCTGTAACTTGAGTCGGATCCAAGAAAAGCAGCCTTCCGAAATAAAACCAGGGGAACAAGCAGTAAAAGAGAGTAAAAGTCTCATTACTTACATTTCAATTTGGGTTTATCCTGAATTTGATTTTGTAGAGTTGTGCTCCTCAGTAGCATTGATAGTTCAAAGTGGAAACATTTCATTGATATGTTTCTATTTAACTACAACCTTCTTGGAAACTTAAAATCAAGTAGAGACAAAACAAGAAAAATAAAACACTTAATTTGACTATTTGTTAACATGATAATATTATTTTTAGATAAATAGAATATATAAATGCTTTATTGCTACACAATAGATTTGTTATAAGGCAGTATCATTTTCAGGATTTTTTTTAGTCAAAATGAGTAAAACTGAACAAGTTTGTTAGAAAAAGCTGGCTTGATCAAACCCAAAAGAAAAGCCAAAAAATGTGCAAGTCTGGTGAGGGATCTAAATGGATGGAAAAGGCAGGAGTCAGAAACATGAATGGATATTTGGGGAAAAAAAAACAGCAAAAAATTGTTGCCAATTCAAGACAAACTAAGTGCTGGGCGATATGGAAAGAAAATGTGTATCATGATATAGATTATTTTATATCACAGAAACGATATATATCACAATATACTACAATAGAGTATATTGTGCACGAGTTAGTATCTCGTGCTCACCAAATAGCAACTGCTATTTCTTTTTTTTAACTAAGACTTTTTTTTCGATGTCTCTGTAGGGGTTCCATAATTACTTAACTTTCTCTGTCTCTATTTTTTTAAGTAACATGTGACTGAATTGTAACAAATGAGAATCATTTTTTTAAAGTGCAAAACAGTTTCCAGTTTCTTAAGAGGAAAACACCTTTTTGCACAAAAGTTCAGCAATATAAATAAACAAATAAAAACAATTGAAGAAAAATGGCACGATAGTCACTTTTCTATCTCCAACGTGATATGTATCGTCATACTAGACAAACTCTAAATAGGAAAAAAATATTACAAATATCATAAAGGAAGACAGAAACCTGAGGGGATCGATTGACACTAAGACATGGGAGTCAAGAGTAAACCTAAACGCATGCTGCTAACTGGTTAAAAACATTAAAGCAAACAGGAATACTGTAACAGAAACTAAGAAACACAAAGTTTGTGGTACATTAAAATAAATGTAAGATGCAAAAACCAATCTAAAACAACCCCAGACAGACAAAACACTGCAAGCTGTCATCCAGAATTTAAGATTATCGTCTCTTTTTTTAACTTAATTAGTGAAAACAAGTGACACACATTTTTATATATTTTTGGGTTGTTTTCTAATGTTTACAAAAATACAAATGATCTAAAGAACTTTATACTTTTATCTATCAGCTCTTATTGCTGCCCTTTTAAAGTGATCTAATTAGGTTGCCATGGAGACCATTCCCTAATGAGCTACCAGAGATCTTCTTTCTGCCTGCAGCTATTTTTGTTGATCATTTTACTTATTTTTTAAGCAAAAGTACCAATAATCAAACAAATGCAGTGAAATTAAATTTGAAAAAAGCCTAAAACTGAGTTGTGGGGATAAAAAAAATGTGTTCCAGTTTGGTTGGAGGCTGGCTCGGTTTGATTTGAGGTTTCTGACGCTGAAACGGGGGCTTAAGGATAATTGCATCATTATTTGCTCATCTTTCGTATGCTTTAGTGATATTTACATGCTTTGGGGTTTCATTTTCAGCGGGCCTCTTGCTGTGTTGAGGCAAACTCAGCAGAGAAAAGGTCATGGTTTTACAAAAAAATATATATATTTATTAAAAAGTCAAAAGCTGCAGCTCTACATTTAGTGCTTTTTCATTTGGTAGAGCCGAGGCATGCTGAGACTGGATGAGGCTGAAGTCAAGGTCAAAGTTGTCTGTGCTCATCAGAGCTTTAAAGAAAACTCCAGACAGCAAACTGTACGGTCTTTGAAACGCTGAACAAAATGTGCTGGTTCTGGCCAGTGGATGGATATCTAAGAAGAATGATGTATGAAAAGAGAGAACCGATTCCTTTCAGCTGTAAAGAAACTAAAGCTCTGTCTGTGTCACTCAGAGGAAAAGAAAATATCTTTTAACAATGTTTTTCTTTTCAGATTGTCTTCCTGTATATCCTCTCCTGTAGGAGCAACATTGATGCTAATAAAAGTCAGAACAATCTTTGAAAAGTTGCATCAATATTGACTTAAAGTTGTTTGGAAAGCTATAGTTGAAATTTTCATTTCAGACAAAATATACGCAAAAACGAGTTTAAGAATACTATATTTTTTTAGCATCTACCTAAGTAAATTTTTCTTTTTTTTTTTCAAGTATTTCTAGCTTCCTAGATGTTATTATTTCTAAAGAGTGTATTGATGTTCAGAGTAGTTCCTGCATTTATACTTTGCTGTGATGAACCATAAAAAGCAGAGTCGGGTTTTCAGGCAGGGTTTGGCCCATCTGGGTGCTCAATAATTTATTTATTTTATAGTAACGTGCATGAATATGCATAAGCATGCATAAGCTACCAGCATCCTGCTGGCTCTTTCATAAGAGCTTTACAGCTTTCTGCAGATCCTTGATAAGCAGAATTTAGTAACCTTAGAGAGAGAGGCGGAAGCTTTTCAGGGAAAACTTTAACATGCGACATCATTTCAATAAAAGGTGATAAATCAATACTTGTCGCTTGTAAATATGGTTGTGATTGTCTCAACCTTTTATGCTGCACAAATACTACAAATGAGAGCATTTTCTAAAAAAATGATTTCACTTTTCAAACTAAAGCTAGTTGTATTGAAATTAAACTGAATTAAAAAGGTGTTTTTTTTTCTATAGAAGTTTAAAATTAAAATCTAGAAATTCAACTATTTAAATGCGCAGAGGTTTCTTTTCATTTTGAATTTCCCCCTAAACAGAAAAACAGACACACAACATAATCACAATGAAAACTAAAAAAATAAAAATAATTCTACAGGAAACAATTTGAAGATTTTTATTTTTTATTTTAATAATTTGGAGCAGTGGTCCCCAACCTTTTTAAGCCCACGGACTGGTTTAATGTTAGACAAAATGTTAAAGATCGGTCGGTACAAGGCTAAATTGGAATTGGATTGGAAGTGATTTTGTTGTTATTGTTGTTGTTTAAAGCAGCTACTTTAACTTCATGTGTACACTAAATTTTGTGATATAGATTTTTTTTTTTTAATTAACCGTTTGATTTTACATCTTACTACAATTCCTTTACTGTACGAAAATCCCATCTAGAGACAAATGCTGCTAATCAGCTCTTTAAAGCATTATGATATGGGCCTGTGACTGCTGCTCTGTATGACTATGTTATATATATAGTATGTTTTAACTAAATAAATACATAAATTCAATTCAAACTATAAAATAAAAATCACACACCAACTTCTGTCTCAGTCTCATTCAACTTATAGATGCAACAGATAAATTCACAAAAAAACAAAACACTAAAACAAGTCTTTTCTAAATATAATACTTAGCGTGAATCCACCTTTTCAACAACTTTATTGGCAACATTGTCATAGCATTACACAGCTGGTTGCTGAATATTAAGCATTATCATTTTTATTTTTTTGAGTAAAGAATCCTGGATTATGTCCATTAAGAGATGTCTTTTTTTTTCAATGAAGTTGAAGATTTTCACTGCTAAAATAAACTTTCAAAATATGTTTGTTTTTGTTAACTTTGCTAGTTTGGGGGTTTCAATCATTTGCTGCTTTAAGAAAGTAGCAAATGTATTTTTGACACATGAATGAGCGGGATGTGGTTCTGAATAGTTTATAAATAAAACCAAAAAAATGTGTAGGTCGTGTTTTTTTTTAATTTTTTTTCATATTTCTGCAGACAGATACCGTCTCCGGCCGGGGAGTTGGAGACCACTGATTT
>NC_050521.1:17810861-17857424 GCF_002922805.2 Oryzias melastigma
AGTGGCCATTCATGGTATTACACTATAGTGCACTGAAGGGACAGCTCCACTTTTTATCTCTACTTTCATGTCTAGAAATTTTTCCTTTCGATATCAGGCAAAATACATTGATTTCCTGCCTTCTCATAAAAAATAGGGTGGAAACAATTTGCATATTTTTGTGATTTAAAGGCAAGACTGTTTTTAAGAAAGTTCTCCTGTGTAAATATCTTTCATAAACCCATGCTCCTACCATGAGAACTGGATTTTAAAACATGCTTAATGCGTTCTGGTTAATAATAGAGCTGGAGAGGAAAGGTTTGTGTGTTCTGGCGGAAGGTTCCGTGCATCTCCGTGTCCCCGTGGCTTGCTGTGCTCCATCCCTGGGCTGCTGCCTATTGCCTTGCCAGCTTTGCTGTGCGCTGCAGGCTGCAAGCAGGTGGTGAGGTTCTCCTCTGGCCAGCTCCAGGGCAGTTGTGAGGAGGCTTATAGCCAGAGTCAAGGTTAGCACTTGTGAGAGAATGCAAAGCTGTAGAGTTTGTCCAAGAAAATGCAACAGAGCTCCAAATCCAGCAACTTAACCTGATATCACTTCAGTAAATGTTATTTTTTTTGTTACTTTCTCTCTCTTACTCATTCAATTTACTCAGATCGGCTCATTGTGTCTTTGTTTCCACGTCAAAAAGCAGAAACTGAAGGTTTATTTTGTCTCTGGTTGCATGGAAATGCACTCAGATGGATTCAAAATAGCAACTCTAAATCAAAATTGTTGCATAAATGAGCAAAACTGAAATTTCTCTTTAAAAATATTTGTAACCTGAGACGTGAAAATACATGCTTTTCATGACTCTTCAACACAGGAGGAATGCTGCAAACCATCCACGGTCACAAATATTCAGTGCCGCCAGTCCACCACGCACACAGAAGATAAACTGACGGCTTGTTTTTGTGCCGGAGCCAAGGCCAGAACATGTGCAAACACGCTGATTTTGGTGTAAACTGGTGTTTCTGTGTTTGTAGAGTGCAGATGAAAACCGAGACATGGTTGACAGGTTTTCGGCGTGGCAGACGCTCAGAAGTCCATTCCATGTCGAAAAATAACAGACCTCACAAGGGTTTGGTCAAAAACACTGTCCACTATGTCGTGCGCAGTAAGAATGCGAGCTGTTTAACTTCCTTTGGTATCACAACAAAAATAGAGGATATAAAAGGAGCCATATGGTTTGTAGCAGTGTGGTGAAATAGCTTAGAACGCTACTCGCTATTTTCAGTCTGTGTGGGTTGAAACATGCTGTTCAAATCCAAAGGTGCAATACTGTCAAAGCATCGACAGATTTACCCCTTACTATCTCACTGCAAATGTCTTTTTTTCTTCATTCAACATGATTGTGAGGGATCGAGCGGCCAATGAGGACAACAGAAGATTCATCCAAAAATGAAAAGTTTAATTTTCTCAAAAAAAGTAGTTAATTTACAAACTGGGCCCTTAAAAGAGGTCAACAAAACAGAATTAACTCAGGCAATAAACTTGAACTTAACTTTAAACAACTGAACAGACCAAGTAACAGAAATGAACTGACCTAATCTAAGACACAACAGGGGAACATATATAGTGGGCGATCAAACCACTTGGCAAACACGGGGGAACTAAACATTTAACAAAGACAACACAAAATACTAAACACAAAAATACTGGTCTTTCAGAAGAAAAAGCAAGCAAAAGAAAAGTATACAAAAATGATTAACAAATTAACAGCAACTGTACAGAATCAAAGTAAATAAACTGTAAATTAGTCCATGTATCCCCCCTGGAGACTTCTGGAGGTGGCGCCTGCCAATTGCCCTGCTACAGCATTTAAAGGCTGTGATGGCTGCATTTCCTCCTTTGGCCCAACAGCACAGCTCCAGGAGCAGAACCCCAGCCACACCCGCAGCAACCAGCATACACGGCACTGGCAACTCAAAACAGGTGAAATTAATCAAACAACCCAAGATGATGAAATCAAAATATATGTTTCTACAAATAAACATGAAATAAATATATATTTTAACTCAAAGAAATGTTTGTGTTTATTTACAAATGAATTTTAAATGTATCAAATATATGAAATAAAATGAAGTGTGCAGTGTATTGAGGTTACCACCATTTTGTTGTGGGTGTGGCAGAGAACGCTGCCATCACAATGATTTTCTCTCCTTTTGTATCATTTGCTTTTTAATGGAAACCTCTTCTGTGACTTTGAGAAAAACTTAAAGGTTGTCACTGTTGCAGCCACTGATGTCATCCCCGCCTCTTAGCTCTCATCTCATGGGTGGTTTACTGTATTGATGTCTTCCTCTTGTAGGTTGTGACCCTGGGAAAGAACAGTCGTGGTTACCACTACATTCTGGCCAATTTGGTGAGTAATAGCTCTCCTGTTCCCCTGAGATGCTGTGGAACCTGCCTTTTGTGGAACACATGCTTGCACAGTGTGTGGATGAGATGGAATAAACACTCAATAAATCCTCAAGTATAAGAAAAAAACTCCAATCGTTTTGCACTTCTCTCTTCCTTAAATTAATACATTTCACTCCCAGGGAATAGATTAAAAAATATTCACTTTTTTTCTGATATCTTTTAAGGGCAGCCATCTTTTCCCACATCCCGTGGATGGATATGCTCATTTAGCTCCGATATTAGCATGAGTTTTTAATCAAAGTCTGGCCCTGCTCTCTGTCACTGATCTTGTGCTGGCGTTACTCTGGATTTAGAAGATGTGATTATGCCGCAGTCAGAGACAACATGACACAAAGCTCCAACTCGGGAAAAAAAAAATAGTAATTTGACCATAAAAAAAGAAAAAAGTAAAAAAGTTGAGTGGCTGTAGGGTGAAAGGGAGAAATATATGTTTCTGGAATGTGTTTGAAACTTTACGTTAGTTAAAAAGGCAAAGCTTTGATTGTAAAAGTAGGCCAGTGTTTTGTCATATGATGCAACAAAACTTAATTTGGGGTTACAGTATGCAAGTGTTCTTGTAAATACACAAAGCCTTTTGACAAAAAAAAAAAAAAGAAAAAAGCAGGATTGTTTGAAAATTCTCCTCGCGCGGTTCTTTTATGTATTGAGATGAAATGGCTCTTTGCCTAAGGTGTTTGTGAAAACAAGAAAAGCACGCGTCTCATCCCTGTTTTCCCTTTTGTCTAATTCCAGGGGTTTTCCAACGTGAGCCTGGACAAAGTTTTTGCCGGTGGAGCCAACATTTCAGGGTTTCAGATCGTCAACCCCGAGAACCCGATCGTGCAGCAATTCATGCAGCGCTGGGAGCGGCTAGATGAAAGAGAGTTCCCAGAAGCCCGAAATGCTCCTCTGAAGGTACTGGGCTTTGGAGGGTCTTACACTTTGCATGCAGAGTACAGCGAACGGCCCCCCCTCTGAAGTCCTATCAATCGGCCCTTCTCCTCTCATCTCGTTTGCCTTTGTCATTCTCTCGTCCTCCAAACGCCTTCCTTCCACCGTCGTCTTTGCTTTGCATCTCTCTGAGCGATCGATATATTGATAGGCGGTGCGAGTCAAGGTTATACAGCGGCTTCAATTTACATCTAATTTAACAATGATCAGGGAAGAAATGGATTTTGAATGCCGTTTAATTAGATTTTGGCATGGTGCGCTGGTCAACAAACAAGTGGTTCAGCCCTCCGTGCCAAAGAGGTCAAGAAAAGTTGGAAAGGGAAGTGTAGGGAAGATAAAATCCCTTTTTAATTCAGTTTACTCTTCGGTGCTGCATAAAATCATGTACAGAGCAGGTCCTGACCTGTAGACAAGCCCTAGCTTTTCTAGACAAAACTGTTTAAAACGTTATTCCTTGATAAGCAAAGTTTGCATCCAGGTTAGCTGCACTGACCTGACCTGCTCACGCAGGAGGTACAACAACTTGGAAAATGCTTTTGATTATCCTGAATGCAGCTTCTATTTCTTTCACACCCCTCACAATGTGTTTTGTCTGTCAGTCTATTCAGCTGCATTCTCTGCTGTTCTCTTTGTACACAGTACACCTCCGCTCTGACCCACGATGCCATCCTGGTGATAGCGGAAGCCTTCAGGTACCTGCGCCGCCAGCGCGTGGACGTTTCTCGACGCGGCAGCGCGGGAGATTGTCTGGCAAACCCCGCCGTACCTTGGAGCCAAGGCATCGACATCGAGAGAGCTCTTAAAACAGTAAGGGGGAGTTGGAGGGACTGTGGAGGGAGGGCGGGGGACCAGCCGCCTAAAGAAAAGGCTGGGAGAAGTGAAGCTGAGATAGCAAGTGAGTGTGATAAAGATGGAAAGTGACAGAGAGAAGGGGAGTGGGTGCAGAGCGGCTCTCCACTTCATGCCTCCAGATATCTCTGCACAGAGCTCGCTCAAATCCAGGCCCTCATTAGCATAAAACTACATCTTTTATTAAAGTCTATCCAGTTCATCATTTGATTAGCAGACTGAGTGCTCTCCAGTAAGCCCATGGATGTGAACACTGCTATGTATGCACCACGAAGGCTGTTCCACATTCCACCGTCTGTGTGTCTGTCTGTCAGGTCCAAGTGCAGGGCATGACTGGGAACATCCAGTTTGACAACTATGGCCGCAGGATCAATTACACCATAGATGTTTATGAGATGAAAACAGGAGGGCCGAGGAAGGTAAGACCTCTACCAGCTCCTGTGCTGCAAGCGGCTCGTGGACTGAGCCCAAACTGACACCTGATTGCTGATTGTTATTTAAGGTCAAAATTTATGTATGAAAAATTAGGTCACTGGATTGTTTACACTCAAAAACTGCATGTAGTAAGTATTAATTCAAACATTTTAAAATTTAATTCAAGGAAATAGATGAAAACAGCTATGACTGAAAAAAATAGTCAAAATACTAAAACTCATACAACAGTTATTAAAACATTTAAAAAGTTTACTAGGTTCCTCTACCCTTATTTGCATTAAAGGGTCCATACCATGATGATCACATATTACCTTTGGCACACTAAAAATCTAATTATTTATGAAATATTGGTTATTTTCGTCAGTTTTTTCCAACCCGGAAGTAAAACGACTCGATTCGTGAGGCTCCACCTGCCGCTGCGTGACTGCAACCCATTTCATGACGTCATCCTAAAGAGCCGGCAGTGTGTCTTTGTTTCTCTCCCGAAAATAAACATCCAAATACCGCAAAATACCGCTTTGGGGTTGTTTATAGTGAGGAATGAACAGTATAATACACTTAAAAGCTCAAAAAGTAGTTTTTTTAAGGTATGGCCCCTTTAAAATCCTTACAGGTTAATACAATCGGTCAGTAAGTAACTTAAATAATTTATCTGGAGCCTAATGAATGCTGCAACAATGATTAAAGGGCTACAACTGTGTAAAAAACAGCAAAACATAGCAGTTTGCATATTAGTGTGTGTCTTAAGGTTGGGATTAGAGAACAGTTCAGTTTAAATCTGACATCTTTCTATTCCTCTGGTGAGAATATGAGGTGAAACCAAGCATAACGACGCTCTCAAATGACGCACTGATTACTGAAATCGTCAAATAATATATACAGATCTTTTTTGGAATAGACAGGTATGATTTAGGCTTAAATCACACTATAATTATCATTCTAGTTACCTGGGGTTTCAGAGAATTCCTCTTTAAATTAGAAGTTTTTCTCTGTGAAACATTTACTAACCAGTACCGCACGATGACCTCTAGTTTTATTTCAGACCTCGCAGAGTTCCAAATGACGGCTGTGAATTTCGTCTTTGCTGGATAAGTGTGGGCTCAGTTTGATTTGATGTGTGATTATGCTGCCAGCCTCGCTGGCATCTAAAGCCCCCACTTCAATTAGCATTGCTTAGCTCTCGGCTGAATAGAGGAAAGAGTTGGGAGATGGATGGCGAGTGTGGGGGGAAAGGAGGTCAGGGGAAGAGAGAGTGAGGAAGAAGCAAGGGATGATGAGACAAGACGGGCAGCACTTTGTCAGGACCTGCAGCCTCAGTCACCTCAGTGACAGCCGGAGTATGAGGGTTCTTAGCTGTGACTATCACGAGTGATGTATGCGCTGATATCTGTCCCAGAAGCTCTGGGTGAGATCAGGACGTCGTCTGGTGCAGTGCACTATGACACCGGATCGAGCATTCCTGTCGCACATCTCTGTCGGATAAGAGCTGGAAACAAACACTCAAAAGTTTCTCCCATTCCGGCAAACGCTTGAAATACTTTTCGCAGCTGTAGCCACAGTAGTGAGGTCAACTTTGAAAACTTTTCTCACACCTTCTTTGGTGTTGTGCACCTGTTTGCCCCAATCACTGAAAGATCTGAGAAAAGAAAAAAAAAAAAAAAGATCTGCAGACCAGATGTGACGAGAGAAACTGTCAGCCAGAAACGGTTCGAATGTATGCAACGACACATGCAACATGTTTCATCATGAGCCAGAACAGCTATTATTTCAGTTGGCCAAACAAACACTTGACAGTAGTTCCATTAAGGCATCTGTGCACCAGAGTACAATTCAGAAAAAAGCAGTGGAATGCTATAGTTAATTATTAGCTGTGTTTGCACTTTTCAGGCCTAAATATAAGTCATAAAAAATGAACACTACAGTGGCAGTTTTAGCAAACGAATGTAAAGTTAGTTGGATATTTGTAAATCAGCTAATATACTCGAATTCTTTCTAATCTACATGTTTATTTTTGTCTTGTAAGTTTGCAGAAATCCATCACTTACCGTTGTTTTTTCCTCTGCAGATTGGGTACTGGAATGAATACACCCGATTTGTAAATATTATGGATCCGCAGGTCTCCAACGACTCCTCAGTGGAAAACCGAACCATTGTGGTCACTACTATTATGGTACACTTTCCGCGCAGTTTTAAATGTGTCACCTATTCTGCCACTCAAGGTCATGGTGTTGATGCCAAAGAGTGATACATTCTGTCCTGGGCGGGTAGAACCACATCTTTCTTGTGTTGCTTTCCATCCACTCACTGCACGTTGAAACAGTCGGCCCGACACCGGGGGAGTGTTTCAACTGTATCCGTGTGGGTGTCAAAGCATTTTGATTTTCCATACTTCAGTGGCCTGTCGTAGCAGTGACATCACAATAAATGGTCTAAGTGGTTGACTCCATCAGTAACAAAAAGCATACAAACACATACGTAAGTAGACGTGTCTGTCCTCATCAAGTAAATGTTCAATGACATTCTGGACAGATTGGCGGAAGCAGAAATTGAACTGCAATAGTGGTAAAGTTAGACAAAGCTAATAAACAATTGAGGAGGGGTATGAGAGAGTGTTTTTTGTTTTCTTTGTTATGGCTTCTTTAATATTGGCACTTTAAGTGTTCTGTGTTGAAGTATACATATTTTCCTCCAGAGTCGTGAAAGGAGATTGTTTTCACTGCATCTTCTTAAGCCAAATTGTGATAAACAAACACAATGTTTTAGATTTGCTTTATTTATTCGCCCAAGTCGATGTTTTAGGCCCTCCAAACTGCTTTGAAACGTATTAAGTGGCTGAGTAATAGCTCAATAATGTTACCATGCAATAGCCCAATCTCTGCAAACAGACGCTTTGAAAAAGATAAAAACAAGTGTCTGAGAGCCAATGAGTACCAGTGGAATGAATGCATCCACAGTGAGATTTTGTTTGTACTCAGAGATAGAAAGCAGTCATCTCTCAATGGAAACTGGAGAAACATTTAATACCTCTTGATAAGAACTACAGTAAACATGCCTTAACTGGAGGGAAATACTCAAAAGGTCCGAGGTGAGGAGATACATTCAGCTCAGAACAAACAGAGCATTACTCTTTTACTTGCACTCTTATAATTGTGTGTGGCTGTAATGATGATGCCTGCACTACTGAGCGCTCCTATTGTTTAATAATAATGATGATGTGCACAGTTAGAGGAAACCGAGCTGCATCAGCATTTGGGAAAGAGAGGAACATTAGCATGCTCCTGCTCTTCTGTTCCAAACATGTTGCAGGCTTCTTTGGGTAAAAGTTTTCCTTTTTTTCTAATGATTTTATTGGTTTTATTTAATAAAACAGCATTGACTGGTGCACTGGTGCAATTTGCTTGCCGTACTCAAGGCACTCTCTGATCCCCCCCCACCTTGTCACTGGCATTTACTTGTACAATTCACCCCCACCCCATCCTCACCCACTTCTGAGCTCGCCCACAACCAATAATACTGAGCCTTATTGTGGCACTGCGACCTGATATTTCCTCCTAAAGAAACAAATACTGTTTTTTTGTTTTGTTTTCTCGCAGTAAAAGTAGAACAGGAACTTTTACTGCCACAAAATACACTTGGGCTCAAAATGGGTCGGATACATAAAAGGCTTGATGTTTGCTGGCTGCCACAGCGTGTTGAGAGCAGTATGACCCATGATCACACTTCTGTTACTTGTATATCTGTGCATTTACGGGGTATCATGTGTGCATGCATGACTGCATGAGTGTGTTTGCAAGGATGAATTACTAATGTCTGTTTACAGCAACATTAGGAAAGCTTCCTTGTTGGGGACAGAAAGAACTACATCTGAAACATTTATAGACAGCATTTGTTAAAGAAAAACCCAACTTCCTCCAACAGAATATTTTATTAGACCAACTGTTTTGAATGTTTTTTTAAAGTTTGTGCATGAATTGAATGAAGAAAACAAAAAAAAGACATATAGATAAATATACTGAATCTGTCACCATAATGAGAAAAAAAATAGATTGAACAAATTTCCAGAACTAGCGGTTTAGGCTTCAGCATGGAAAGTCTAGGAAACTAATCAAAGGAATGTTATGTCTTCATAGTCATGGCAATATGTGTGTGTTTGTGCATGGACATATTTGTGTGCATGTTTGTATATTTCTGTTTATGACTTGATCTGCGTAAGTGCATGGGAGTGAATAAACCAGCGTGTGTTTGAATCAACAGGAAGCTCCTTATGTGATGTACAAGAAAAATTATATACATCTGGAGGGGAATGACAGATATGAAGGCTACTGCGTCGATTTAGCATCTGAGATTGCCAAACATGTTGGAATTAAGTACAAACTGTCTATAGTAATGGATGGAAAGTACGGCGCCCGAGACCCTGAGACCAAGACGTGGAACGGGATGGTGGGTGAACTGGTCTATGGGGTGAGTACTGGGAGTCCCGATTGCTCTGATTACATGACAGTTTGCAAGGAACTTCAACATGAGAGGAGATCTCATTTTTCTGTCTTAAGATTATCACCAACCCGTTGTGAACTCGTCAGCTGGTTCAAAGTCTGATGCTGTCTAAAGAAGCTCAGCTGTGAGTGAGTTTGTCACTTTTTGCAGCCTCACGCGTTGGGGAGTTGGTGGTCATCTTGAGACGGAGAAAATGAAATCATTTCTCAGTGCTGTTCATTGCAATGAATCCTCCTTGCTTAGCCTAGACTGCTCTCCCTCTTTCTTTCTTATAGCTGAAAGTGAGGTAGGTACACGAAAACAATGACTCCATATGGCAAACACACTGTAATCACTTTGATGAATGAAAGATTGTATGCCTTTGAAGTGATTGTGTAATTATGTTCAATGTTTCATGCGTTTGATGAATATGCCACATTCACAGCTGAGAAAATCGGCTTCAGAATCAACAGCTAGATGAGGGTCTGATGTTTGAAACAACGAGATCCATATGTGCCGGGCTGCACAAAGGTTGAACCTCTCACATTTGAGAAAGGGGGTCATGCTTGTTTTACGTCTGACTGAGCACTTGGGCTCTCCTAGTCCCTTTGGCATTCCAAAAGGATCTCACTCCCCTACTCCGATGCCTTCTCCGATGCCTTAATAGGTGAGAGGTGTCCAAATACAAATGCATGAGGATGGGGCTCCATCCCTTGTTCAATATCCCAAATATCAGCCTGGCAGATTGCTTGGTTTGATGTGCTATTGCCACCGAATTATCTTCTAAATGGGACAAGTCTACTCTCTGCCGATGGAAGGTTAACAGCACTTCTGTCCAATCTGTGAAATCCTTCCAGCCCTGTGATTTCACCACAGGTGGGCTGGCACTAATAGTTTTCTACATTTTGACCTTTTGACCACTAAATTAATTTGATTTTTCTTGTCTTTTAAAGGTGAGGCCCGAGGGTACTCTTTATTGCTTAGTTTCCTTCACTGATTTCCTCATTGATTGAGTGCTTCTTACACTGGCACAAGGATTAAATGGTTATAGTCCATCACGCTGATGTGTTGACAGCATAAAGAAAACAGCCGTGTTTATTGGCTCCATTTGTGCTGCTCCTACCCTGACCTTGTAGGAAACAATTTCTGCCATTCGCTCCTCCAATTAAATGTTTTCGTAGCTTTGACGTGAAAAAAAAAAAAAAAAAAAAAAAAAACAACACAGCACAGTGGAACAGTACTTTGTGTTCCCTTTCGTGTAGCGGCTTCTTTGAAGAGCCAAATTATTTCATTAATAGCATGTGCAGGAGCCGCAGTAAATCTGTCTAACATGATTAATTGTTTTTGTCTGCTTTCACAGAGAAATTCATTGTGATTTTAAAAATGCCAGCACCACCTTCACGGATGTGTTTTGATAGCATAATGTGATTGAAGTAGCAAAGCAAAGTATAGAGATAAAGAGAAACAGCTTGGAAGAAAAAAAAGTCAATTCCATATTAAGTGGTGTTTGGAAAATCCAGAACGCTGGATATCATGTGTTGAAGTGTACACAGCTGGGACTCGCTGATTTCTTTATACCTTAGCTTCTTAACATTCAGAACTAAAGTCTTTAATTAATAGCACACACTGATTATTTAATACAAACACTTGGAGTAGAGTTTCTAAATATTTAAATGCATAGAACTAATCTCGGGATTTCACGAGAACTTTCCTTACCCTCTGTGTCTCATTTGTGCAAACATGACTCAAAAGCCCTTCTCTCTGGGCGGATTGCTTCCAAGCTGTTTCTCTGATTGTGTTGCAGCAAACTTTTTTCCCTTTTAGCTGTAAATGCAACAATGTCTCAGAGGAAAAATGTTTTTGTTTGACTTTTCTGCAAAAACTCTGTTGTCCATTTTTTCTGTGTTTTTAACCGCAAAGGCAGCAGTTGGTGACTTGTTCCTGAAAACCAGGAACAGAACCAGTTTACAGAACCAGTTTCTGTAAACTGTGTGATTGCAGTCACACATAAAATGACTTGTTACCTTGATGCAGGTCATGACTAATGCTTGCTGTGCATGTCCCTGTTTCCAGAGAGCAGATATAGCTGTTGCGCCTCTCACAATTACTCTGGTTCGAGAGGAGGTGATAGACTTTTCCAAGCCTTTTATGAGCTTGGGCATCTCCATTATGATAAAGAAGCCGCAAAAGTCCAAGCCCGGTGTTTTCTCCTTCCTGGATCCGCTGGCCTATGAAATCTGGATGTGTATAGTATTTGCCTATATTGGTGTGAGCGTGGTACTGTTCCTGGTCAGTCGGTTCAGTCCGTATGAGTGGAATCTCGAGGAACAGGATGAGACCAAAGACCCTCAAACTCCCCCTGATCCTCCAAATGACTTTGGCATCTTCAATTCCCTCTGGTTCTCTCTGGGCGCCTTCATGCAGCAGGGCTGTGACATCTCTCCCAGGTGGGTCAGCTCCAGTAGATGCTTGGGGTGAGAAGCAGATCTTCTTGTTTGTCCTCTTCTGTCTGTTCATTGTTGCAGTTTTTCTACAGAATGTGTAACTAACTGTGCCAGTTATATATTCAAGTCTAAAAACGGAGGCATACTTTTAGAGTCAATCAGACTTACAACCAAGAACCTTAAAACATCTTGCATTGCTTTCAGTTGAATTGTGTTTTTTTTTTTTGAGTGCTGATGCAGTTCCATGTTTTTTCAATGATTTACAAGGACGTTCTGATGACGTGAGTGGAGCGTAAGCGAGAAAGTGCTAGCGGCTTGATGGGCACCACATGTCGGAGTATTTACGTTCCACATTTCCCTGTCATCAACCTCCCTCCCTCAGGTCTCTGTCGGGCCGTATCGTTGGAGGGGTGTGGTGGTTCTTCACCCTCATCATCATTTCCTCCTACACAGCCAACCTTGCCGCCTTCTTAACAGTGGAAAGAATGGTCTCACCTATAGAGAGCGCTGAAGACCTGGCCAAGCAGACAGAGATAGCATATGGCACTCTGGACTCAGGCTCTACTAAAGAGTTTTTTAGGGTAAGTATTGATATCAAACTCAGGATACGTCAAAATTCCTTATAATAATCACATAACGTCCTTGACAAAGTCTAACATTTTCACTTCCAGTGAAGCATGTTGCGACAGAAGCACAACTCTTTTAAAAGAATCTCAAATGCATGCAGGATGACTGTGATCGGTAACCTTGAAGCTAGGCAGTGAGAATATCAAGAAGGGCTTGAAAGTGATGGGCTTTTTTTCTTTGCAGTTTATTTTTCGTGTGCACACCTTTGTTATACAATTCCTCTTCACTATGGTACAAAGCAGAGTTCTATACCCTTCTAGACTCTGCAGACGCTGGGCAAGGAGAACGTGAATACGTCACTGACCCTTAAAAGAAGTCAAATCCTCATTGCTTTTGTTTTAAAGCATAGTCAGTAGCACTGACACATTTATCATCCATGTTAAAACTATAAGATTTACTTGTAAAATGCAAAAAGGGAATAAAAAAAATAAATAAAAGATGGTTGCTGTAGACATCTTGACCTTAATGTCGAGTGATGCGCATTGTGTATTGCTTCATATCTAATTCAGTGAGGAAAGGTCATGGTTTTATATTGAAACACACAATTCATTCATAATTTGTTTGATTCAAAAAAAAAAAAAAGATGACGACAAATGTAAGATCGTTTACATAGAAGTGACACTTTTTGTGTGTTGGATATGACACACGAAAATCAATGTCAGCTCATGCTTACCTGTATCTGACACTAAACGTTTTTTTTGTGCTATCAAGCCCTTTGGTTTTTAAAAATGAATTTAAAACAAGCATCATACTTCCTTTTATGCTAAGTGGTGGAAAATGACTCAGCTGTGATAAATATGAAATAGTATTTTCTAAGCTATGGATGAGGTTGGCGAAGTCATTTAGCATTTTTTGATTATGAAGAGTGCAGCTAATTATGCGGAGTTGTTGTAAGATCACAGAGTCTGAAGACAGTGATCTAGTGCTGCACAGTGCAGGCATCAACACTGTTCATTGGCATACCACGGGAAGTAGGAAGGGTTGTAGACCTGGATGAGAGTGCTCAGGTAGCAAGGATCTGTTAAATTGAACACTGTGGGCCGATGTCGGTGCTCTTAATGCAATACGGGCAGCCACAGGAAGTGTGGTGTGACCTGTGCTCTTTCGGGTTGATGAAAAATGAGGCGAGCACCAGCATTTTAGATCAGGTCTAGAGTATTGATTTTTTCTGGCTCTGGTGGAAAGGCATTCCAGGGGTTGGGTCTGATTTTAGACAGCATGTCTTCATGCCCTGGAAATAGGGCTACCATAAATTATTATTTTAATAGTCGACTATTAGCCGATTAATTTTTTTTGATTAGTTGACTAATCGGATCATGAGTATACTGGATGTAACATCAGTTGCTTTAAAGGGGCCATACCATGAAAATTTTACTTTTCGAGGTTTTTAAGTGCATTATACTGTTGATTCTTGTCTATAAAGGACCCCAAAGCGGTATTTTGATCGGTTCATGCATTTAAGAGTTATCATCTAAAACCTGCCTATCTGCAGCAGCCCCTCCCATGCCCACCAAAAAGAACAAGTCGCATCGTGCTGACGTCAGTAGTCTTATCTTCCAATTGTGTCCTGTCTTCAGTAAAAGCTCATTACTTTAGACGCGGAACTCCTTTGAAAACCGTAGTTTTGAGACATTTTTTTAAAAAGAAAAAGAAAGAAAAAAAAAGAAAGGACATATTTTAATAGTTGATTATTCTTGACTAATTGACTGATTGTGGCAGCCTTACCTGGAAATGGAGAAGATGTTTATCAATAGTGATCTCAAATTTCTAGCAGGAAGTGCATGGACGATCACAGCGTCCCGGATTGATGGTGAAGTTGAGATCAGAATAAAATACTAAGTTTGCATATTTAAAGGAATGTGATAACTAGAGGTGTAACGATGAATCGATTTTTATTCCTCTGATCCAACCAGATTGATCGGCAAGTTGTTAATCAAATTAAATTTTAACCATTATAAAATCATGAATGTTATGAAATACAAATGTGAAAAGATTACCCATTAATGCTGGTTTATTTGATGTCTTGATCCATTTGAAGTCAGTGAATCAGATCATTTAAAATGAAACAATATTAATTATAAATCGTATCGTCAATCACAGATTATGATATGAATTGAATCATTGTTAAAAGGAATCGTCTAGTGATAACGAATACTGAATAGTTGCATTTTATGTCGAAGCATCTCCATTTTTAGGACTCAAACGAATGGGTCAAGCCACAAAGAATAATTACACAGTAGTTTCTGAAAGACAACTTGGTGTAATCCTCTCGTTTAAACTGACAGGTCTGAAAAGACCCTGCAATTAATTTTAAAATGAATTATAATCCCAGGCAAACTTTATCAGTATCCAAAGGAAACCGTGTGCTTACAATGCAAGAGTTAAACAGTCGCGCCAATCCGTCAACACACACTGCTGTGAGATCCATGTCTTAGCTCGTGGCCACAACAGCAGTCCAACACTGAAAACGAATTAATGAAACAGCACTTTGCCTGTGATGATGAAAAGGCAATATGACAGTCTTTTATCTAACAGACCCTCATTACTCATCAGCGGGAGAGAAACAATTCATATGTTTCACAGCTGCAGCCTTTTGGCAAAGAGAGCACTTTATTTGAGTTACCCCTGGGTGGATTTGCTCGCAGCAGCACAACGCAGAATCAAATCCATGTTTTTACAGACAAAGAAGGACAAGATAGCGTCAGCAGGGTTTGATTTAAAATGCTTTTGTTTCAAGTCTGTGCACACGCGGGAGCTGGTTCTAAACGGTTGGGTTCAGTGAGAAGAACACTCTGTATTCAAGGAAACATTGCATGCGTGACAGCATCGCTTTATACTATAAAGAGTATCTCACAAAGCTGTTTTATTGCATCAGAAATGCTGCACAGCTGTATATAAAGTCGAGTTTGTGTGTCACTGACTGACTGGCTGATTGGGTTTCCAGCCTGACAGTGGAGCAACTGAAGGTCTGTTAGGTGGTTGAACAATCTGAGAAGTTGTAGAGGAGACGCGTTTTCCTGTACTCCGTTTAATGAGTGGCCTAGTTACATGCCTAAGTCTTCAAATAGGAAATGACATGTGTGAACTGCGATTCCAGGGGACTTTTAATTAAAGCTGTAGAGGGCTGACAAGAAAAAAAAAAAAAACACGCTGATTTATAGAAGTTCAAGTTCTGTTTCAGATCTGTTGCTCAGAAAATAAATTCATGCTTAATTAGACCCATACGGCAACAGCCAGCTGGAAATTTGGAATCTAATCTAGTATTCCTAACCTGACACGTATCATCACGGCTGACACTGCTGGCCTTTCATCTTTGATTCTTTCACCTGTTTTATTATTCCTCGCTCCCTAATGTCAAAATGTCTCCCTTCATGTGCAAATATTAACACAAAGAGCCATGAATACCACTTATAATGTCGACAGATCCAACCCTTTCAATTTGGTATTTTCTGTTCAATTATTTTGTTATCTGCCTGTGAGAACTTCCTTTCTTGGATTTTCCTATGCGAGGTTATGAAACTGACACTTCAGCTGGTTGGCTCACCATCGAGATAGACAACTCCCCCCTCTCACTGCGAGCGTCTTCATTTGAGAACGTGGAGAAGCTCTGGAGGAACTTTCAAAGTGTTAGAGTAGATCCCTCAGAAAGCTTGGATTTTGATGCTTCCGACTAACTAGGACAGCTGGTGTGGGAGCCTGTTGACGTGCCCGGAAGAAGCCTTCATCGCTCGAGGCGTTTGGCAGTTTCTTTCTACAAGCTCTTGGCTCTTCTTCCCTTGACTACCTTGCTTGTTTGGACACCTTCCTCCTGTAAGTCTTCAGGCTGAGAGATGGTGAACGATGGATTTAAGTGTTGAGTTCCTCGACGCTTCAATATGTCACGCGCCACTGCACCCCTGTGGTTTGCATCTTCACTCACATTCCTGCCTTGTATCTTTCAATGTTACATATTTGCGTCTTGGATGATTAGAAAGTAATGAGTCGTACGGGTTTTTTCACTCCTTTTGATGAGGTTTCATTCTGTCACCAGCTTAAACTTTGAGATTTACGCTGAAATAGATTCTGCGTGAGAATAATAGCTGAAAAATGAGCTGATGTGGTTGCTTAATTATGCGTAAAGAGAGGGGTGAGCCCATCAAAGACACCGCTGCCCCTTCATGCACATCACTTAACAGCCTAACAATAAAAGAGCGATGATTGCTGATAGAAATCAGACCACAACATGCTCTTCTGCTCCCTTCAGAAGCTTCTCCATCACCCCAAAAAGCTGGTGTGCAGGTGTGGAGGGAAGTTGAGGGGAGGACAACAGCTTGGGCGAAGACACCAACACATTTTACTAAGCATGAAAATCAATTTCACGTCTCAGCTATTGTGGCACACACTGTCACTTCAGGACGGTCCAACGCAATGTTTAATAAGTAGCTTTTTATGCAGCACGACCCTGCATCAGGGTTGCATGAAGAAGAGCGAGGAGATTCATAAATCCTGATAAATCCTGCGGTTGCCCTGCAATCATATGCATCACATTGTAGCACAACTCCCAGAGCTCTTGTCACTTTGTGTTTCGGTACAGTGCTGAGTAAAGAGGAGGCCACTATAAAGATTAGAGCCTGTTTGCATAAAAGAGAAGGCTGACAAAAGTGTGTACCGCAAGATATGCGTAACCTCTGAGGGAAAGCGGCGTCCTCCAAGGGCCTTGTCGAACTTAAGATGAGCAGCAGCAGCAGCAGGCGATGGAGAAGAGCTACTGGAGTCCAGCAACAAGCATCAAAGACGAGCATTTGGTATTCAGAGCGTAGCATGTGGCACTTCAATGACAAAGTACATCCCCAGAGCCTCAACTTTCATCTCTGCATACTTGAGATACAGGTAGTCCTGGCAGACAGGATATTGGAGGAAAGAGGTGATGTTACAAACAAAATGGAAGGGAAGTTAAGTCAAATGAAATGCAGTGCAGGAGAGTGTGCAGATGGCCTTTAAATGCACAAACAGCGGGAGAGGCTGTAATGAAAGCAGCCGAGCGACACCGGAGGAAGAATAAAAACAAGCTGTGGTTCAGAGGGCAGTGGGCAGAGGTCTGGAAATGCTGCGTAACTCAGGATCAATACCGAATAAGTGCTATTTAGAATGAGGAGTTCAGTCTCTTTGACACTAAAGTTTAATCGCTCGCCTCATTTCAGTCATTGCAATGACACGGTTGCAGGTCATTTTCTTATTAAAAAAATAAATAAATAATCTACTCCTAACTTTACTTTTTTTCCCTTTTTGGCAAAGCTGCCATGACAAGGAAACTGCTGAACTCAGTTTGTCCAGTATGGTGTTAATAATAAACATTTTCTGGTTAAGCATGCTTTCATATTTCACTTTAACTTAGTTGAACATGATATTCAACAGCTGGTTGTTTGATGGCAGAATTATTCCAAACAAGTTTTAACGGGAGGAAAGGAAACTTGGAAAAAAGGGGGATGTTCACGGTTAGGGGTTTAAAAATTGATTTATTAAAATGTCAGTGATCTTTCTTTAGAAAGCACTACGCCAATTAAAACTAGGACTGGGTTGATAAAATCGATTAATCGATTTGAATAGATTTAAGCTTAACAGATCAATAATTAATAAAAACGATAAAAATATAAATCGATTTACCACATACAGCTAAAGTCCACTAGCTTGATGCTAACATTTAATGGAATTTACCATAGGACGGCTAATGCTAACGCTCGGTCGACCTAAACATACATTGCTAACTAAATAAACATCTTTATAAACTCACAGGCATGAATTTTCCAAACTCTTAAGGAAATATATTTTTAACGTAACCATTTATAGTCTAAAGCAGAATTTTTTTGTTCATACCTTCTTCTTCTTGTGGAATAAGGTTCAATGCTTTAGCACGATCGCCACCTAGTGGCCAAACTGATATGCCCTCTAGGAGACATTTTTGTTGGAACTCGTCCTTTTGAGAATCCATGTAACACTTTGTCCTATTAACAATCTCATCATTTCACTAATACATTTTACAGTATGTGAACTGTTTCGGATTAATATAAATGTATTCAAAACATATAGTAAATTATTAATGTATTTCTAAACAAATATGTCTTAATGTGTGAACTCAAAACTGAATTGAATTGAAGAATTAAACAAAATCGGAATCGAATCACTCCAGGCTCTTGTGAATCGAATAAAATCGTTTCTTGAAATTATAATTGATACCCAGCCAAAATTAAAACTATGTCTTAAGGAAAAAACTGCTTAAAGTTAGTTTTAATGGAACAATTTATGCTTTTTTTTAATGGAAAGTTCAATCTTTGTTCAGTTTACACCACCATCCCAAAAAGTGTTTTATTCCCAAACAAGTGGAATTAAAATTAAAAAATATAACTTCATTACAAAATTGAATTGTAACTTAGATCGTGAATAAGTTAATATAAATCCAATTGATTCATTATTTTAGGGGTGATATTGTGTCTTATTTATAATACTAAACCTATAACGTACCATAAAAAAGCTTTTTTTTATTCTTAAAACCACTTCTTCAAATTTGCAGTGTGGGTTTTACCAAAGTTCACACTCTTAGGCTATAGCTCTCTGCAACGTGTCTTCTAGCGACCATTCCAATGAAAAGCATGTGTCAATGCACGTTTCTGGTTTCCACATTAAAAACTTTAATTCACATGAAACGTGCACCCATTACTGAGAAATAACTGTCTATATCTCAATAGAAGTCTATGGGAACCAGCGGTACTTCCTATTGAGAGCACAAGAGGGGAAGGGTTGAGATGTTCAGTGATTTCTACAGTCAATGGGTCCAGCAGGAGCCAAGAAGAAGTGAAACATAAAAGTTGGTTGAATTCCGTTCCAATTGTGTTCACAGTTCTACAACTCATGTGCACAAATGATTAAACTCGGCTCTTGTTTTATAGTCCGCGCACGCACAGATGAATTTCAGTTGAGTTTGGGACAGATAATGTAAATTATTCATAAAGTCGTTCTGTATGTTGTGAAGTGTGCTGATCAAAGGATCCAATTATATCAAGTCAATATGACAAAATAGCAAATGGAATCCCAGCAGGTGTAGATCATGGCGGTCCAAACTCTCAACTGCAGTACCTGATAGTTTGTGTGCACCAGCATTACAAAACAAATGTGATTGCTCAATTTAAAAAAATCAGAGCGAGTATTTCTCCAACTTTTTATTTTTGTATCCCTTGGTTCCATACAGAACACCCAGTCACCCGTACAAATAAACATTTGGTCCACTTAAACCCTTTAACACCGGAGCTCCAGTGTTTATGTACTTTTCAACCGTAAACACGATCAACGTAATTCCAGTTGATTCTGGAATCAACTGATCGTGTTAATGGTTGAAAAGTTACAGTATGTTAAAGAATTTGTGTTTAAGCGTCACCAATGATGCCTGGTGTTCTAAAGGGTCAAAGAATAGTGTTATCTTCAAATTGACTATAGCTTGGTAGAAACTAAAGTGTAAATCTATTGTTGTATGTGAGGCTGTAGAAAAATAATCCTGTCATAAAGTATCTGTCATAAAGTATCTGAATATCGCAACAATAACATTGTGTCAAAGGGTAGGGTAAATGTTTGACAGCTTTTATTTTCTAAGGGAAAAATCGAACAATATTCCACTCAAAAGTAGATGTCACAAGTAACCATTTTGTGTGAATAGCCTTTATTCTGAATGTGAAATTGCTCTTTATTTCCCCCTAAAGTATGTACTCAAATTCAAATGCAGCTTTAACACAACGGGAAAACATTTGAAAGTGCCAGATATTTCTCTACAGAGATACAGTAGAAGAGCGAAAATGACAACCAGGATTTAGTCTGGGCCACCTTAGATGTCCCCTCACCCTGGTTTGCTTAAGGCATCCTTGTTTTATTTTACTTTTTATTTTTTTCCCCAATGTCACAAGGTTTAAAAAACAGTACAGTTTTTTTTTCTCATGGCCATTGTTAGACAGCAGGAAACCCATAGTTTCAGGCAGATTTGCAGGTTGAACACCTACACAAATGATGTAACCATGTGGCTTAGGTAGGAGGGTTGGCTATTTCAGACAGCAATATAATGATTGCTTCAGAATGAATTGAAAGACATTTGGAGGAGGAGGAGGGTAATGGGATTGCAGCACAGAATCGTGCCTCCATTTATTTATATTTTTTTTACTTTCTCCAATGAAAGGTGAAATGAAGACACTCTTTTCTAATTTGCTTGAAGCTCATTTAGAACACAACGGTTTTTGTTAAGAGGGAGATTAGGTAATGTGGAGGAGAGGCTCATACATAAAGCTGCATTTGTGATTGTAATTGTTCTGTAAATGATCTATTCATTGTTTGTGGACTTGTGCAGCCATTGCTTCCTAATTGGATTCCAATTGATCACCATAGAACGGGAATGGAAGTGATAATAATAGAGGTCTGTAACATACCTCCTTAAGTTTTTTTCTTTTTTTTTTTAATCCTGAAAGTTTTTCTGCTGGGATCTCATCTCTACTGGAATATTTTTATTTAGGTTTTTGCCTCAGTTTGTCTCCTCACTGATATTGATGAATTGTCTTCATAAAGCACAGAGGCAACACACAGTCTCAGCACTAATCAATACCCACATCTATTCTATGTTCTTGCTTTGAGGAGGCTTTCTCACAGCTCAGTGTTGAGGCTGTGTGCCAAACCACCTGTAAAAATTTAGCTTTCTGTTGGTCGTCTTATCTGTTTAAATGTGATTAAAATGACTGTTACTCTAACAGAAAGCAGATTTTCATGAGAGCAGAAAAAATCAAATTATTTGTGTACAGTTTTGTACTAATCTCCCTCATTACCTAATGCATCGTTATGCAACAAACAGATTGCACTTGAGTACGTTAAATCAGCCAAGTGCTTTTAATAAGATTGTCTCCCTTTTTTTTTAATAAGAATGTGTTGGAAATTAAACTTGTTGTGTAAATGTTCAGGCCCTCTGAGCTGTAGAGAAGCGCTCGCTGCGAGGAACTGGCAATCAGCAACTCACTGGTCCAAGACCAGGTTCAGTCATAGAGCAGTAAACCTATGTCTAATCCGCATGCCAATAACCCAACTGTGGGGCGTTCAGTAATGGAGGATAAGAGGCGGACGATGTGTCTCTACAATGATCACTGCTAGTACCAGCTAAAATGTAACTCTGGTTCAACTTTAGATAAACCACATGAAGATGAATACATTTTACATTATTCCAACTTGGCTGTCAGTTCCTCTAAAAAGTTTATTTATTGCTTAATTAGTTTGATTGGGACAAACAGTCAACATATTGTTGGTTTCTATTATTTTTCTTTTGACTTTTCTTTCTTATTCTTCTCAATCTTTCATAACACATTTCATTTCTCAAGGATACTGCTGCCAATTTTAGCCATTCAAACATCCAAAAATGTTCAGCTCATTGTGAACTTTATTGATTTTTTTCAGTAATTTAATTAACAACTTATAGTCTTTTTCAACAGTTTAACCTTTTTTTAATTCTTTTTTCTATTCAAATGAATGAGGAAAGCTGTTTGTCTCCTTTAAATTCACAATTGTTAAAACCCCCTTTGTTTGGCAATTTTGGGACTTTTCAGCTCCCTTTGACAAAATGTCTTTTTTTTATTTAAAAAAAATAATTTAAGTATAATTTGTAGAGGGGATCAATGGAAAAGTTAATTTAACAACCCTCTTCAAAGTGTGTTTTCTCCCATTGTTTTTAGGCTGAAAGCACAATTCAAACTTTAGCATGTAGTTAATGCATGAGGCTTTAGAATAAATAAAACACTTTAACATGTTTGTTACATTAGTTTGAAAATAAGCAACTTTTCTCCCTTTTTCTTCATTTGTAATACAAGTCAGCTCCCACCTCCATAGTGGTTGAAGTCATTGCCTAAATGAGAGATTGAGAAGAAACTTTTGTTGTTGTTGTTGTTTTTTTTTTTTTTTTGCCTTTTCATAATGTTAGCACTTTTTTTCTGAAAAAAAAATGTCAGTTTTGTTGAATTTTAAAAATAATCTGACTCAGAAAATGATTGGATAAATACTTTTTTCCCTATAAACCTTCAAATGTCAAAACCTTTGCAAAACAAAGTAAATCCATAAAGGTCTTTGAAACAATTTTTTTTAACATTCACCTGTTAAAAACCATCAAGTTTTTCTGTTCTTTTTTTTTTAAATGCACTCATAGAGCACTTTAGCCAAGATTGTCACAGTGTGTGTTGGATATTTATCTTATTCGTGACATATTTAGCTGAAAGCTGTCATCTTTAACTTTTAGCTAAGTCTTGTATGCAAAAATAAAGATTCGGAAACCATTAATGAACAGAACAACCTTGTAGCTCTGCTTCTATACGTTTCACACATTTCAAACTTTATATCTAGATATTTTCAGTGGCAACTACATAAAAAACGCAATTTCATGGAAAGTAATTTTACAATCATAGGATAAATCATCAAAGTTTAAACTAATCTTTAAATTGCCGATAAGTTTTACTGACCAATTAAGAGCTAAGATTTAACTTCTAAACCTTAGATTTATAAGATTTGTTTAAAGGGCTCCAAACTCTCATTTATACTCTTTAGTTCTTTGGTAAATTGAGTCGTCTTTATAATTAACTGAGTGTTGCTGAACTAATGACTTGTGGATTTGAGAGGTAAACGTGTTAAATAGAAGCAGTCCTGGTTTTTGGAAGTATTTATGGTTTGAGGAGACTTTCCTGAAAAACAGAAAAGCTGTATGCTTGATTCATTCTCCAGGACACGTACAGTAGGAAATACGGCTCATCAATGCTCGGACGAGGATTACACAATGATGTGTGACACGCTGAAATAAATCCAGCGGCTCTGAATAATTTAATTGATGCTTATTATAGATAGCACCAAACTCCCCCAGATTTTGAAGTCTCGCTAAGACTGACCCCAGGCGATGGAGAATTGCTCGTCTTTGTCATTTTGTCACGGACAGCCTTGTTGTTCACTTCTCCTTCTCCATCTGAGTCACACTCTAGATGTATCCTTCACCGTGCTGTGGAAATGAATGGTTGGAATACTGTCTACAAGTTAAATTAGGGCTATGAAGCAGGGCGCAGCTTACTCACTCAGGCTGGATCTTCACGTGTCTTATAAAGATTTTTAAATAAAAAGTTGATTACCATCGATTCTCTGTCACAAAAGCTGAATTATTGAGGATATTTCTGCATAACCAGCCACCAAACGGCAGTTTTTCTACTGAAAAGTCAATTTGCATCTCTGTGTGGGAGTCGTGTGATCCCCATTCAGGCGGCAAACTTCAGATCCTACATTTTCCGAGGAGTCTGCAAACACTGGAGAGAAGAGGTGGATTTTGTAAATTCCTGTACTTCATGATGATGCAGAAATCTGTCAAGCCATGTTTCCTAGAAGTATTTAAAGATATCAAACACTCACTTTCCTGGATGTCTTGAAATACTTCACAACGCTTGTTTAAGTAATGCCATCATTAAGCACAGAAATCCCACAAAATCCATCATGTGGGTAAGATTGTCTGATCTCTAATCTATTCCCTTTTTTGTTGTTGTTTTTTTCCTCTTTGCAGAGATCAAAAATAGCAGTTTATGAGAAGATGTGGTCGTACATGAAATCCGCAGAACCCTCTGTGTTTGTTAAGACCACGCCTGATGGCGTGGCGCGGGTCCGAAAGTCAAAGGGAAAGTTCGCCTTTCTCCTGGAATCCACCATGAACGAGTACATAGAGCAGCGGAAGCCGTGCGACACCATGAAGGTCGGAGGGAACCTGGACTCGAAAGGCTACGGTGTGGCGACGCCCAAAGGCTCAGCATTAAGGTGGGTGGAATAATATAACAATATCCCCTATGTTGTTATAGTATTCCACCTACCCTGATGTCCCCCTGTTGTCATTCTCTTCTCCTCTTCTTATTTTTGTGTGGACGCAGAGGTAACGGTAGTATGCCCTTTCAGTGTTTTTAACTAAAAATAATTGCTTTTCAGACATGTATTGAAAACTTCTGTTTTATAGGAGAGGAATCTAATCTGAGCTAAAAAAAAACTTTAAAAAAATGTCATTTTTTCCCTTCTTACTGCTGATTTTCTCTCTCCTTCGATCTCTCCTTCTGTCCCGTGTGCTGTCCTACCTGACTGTTGTGTTGTCACTTTTAATTTAACAGTTCAATGGTTTTTCAATTTAGCCTTTAAAAGCTGCGCTGTCACTTGTGACGAATGTTAATTGCATGATGTTTGTTGTTGTTACTTTTCTTCTCAATGACAAGTGTCCCCATCCCGCACACTTCAGTTCTAAACTACGTAACCCTCCATGCCACCTTTTCCAAGATTTAACACTGTCTTTAATCTATATGAGCCTTTTCTTACCTCTCAATATTCCTGAAATTCTAAAACAATTTGTCCTTTTCTAGACAATTCCGAGAAACAGGTAGCAGTCTGTCATAAGCCCGTCCTTTGACAGTGGTAGTCTCACTACCATTACTTTGATGCTTCGTGCAATTACTACTTTGCATTAGATTTCTCACGGACCTGTGCATTTTCTTACAAGTTATGTTTTATCGTTTCAAGAAATGCTGTTAACCTGGCAGTTTTAAAACTGAATGAGCAAGGCCTCTTGGACAAATTGAAAAACAAATGGTGGTACGACAAGGGAGAGTGCGGCAGCGGGGGAGGTGACTCCAAGGTCAGCCTCGATGTCACCACAATCGGGTACCATAGTGCAGAGTAATCGGCAAGGCTGTTCAGACGAACCAAACTTTCACCAAACGTAGTTCTGGGCCATACAAGCTGCTGCTGCTGCTGATTATCAAGCTTACTGCACAGAACAGTTCAGGTCAAAATGAGGAGCTCTTGCTTTTTCTAACAGAAAAATTGATTATTCATGAAAAGTCGCTTTGAAATTTGCAGTATTTTTTTGCTGACTGTATTGACATCTAAAGGAGAAAATGACTGCCCTGCATATGTTAAAGGACTTATTTTATGTAGTCATCCTTGCACATGTAGGGCAGAATCTGAGTTTTTTTTTTTCTTTTTTTAGTTAAAGTAGAAAATGTGTCATTTGCATTGCAAAAAAAAAAAATATTGCTGTAATTGAACAGGAAAAAAAAAAACAAAAAAAGCTGCTCCGCTGAGGCCGGCAGGGAAGCAAGGGGAACAGCGGTGTCTTGAGGGGACTAAGCATCGCAGGCAGACGTGAGAACTCTAATTAATGGACCAAACTTTTCAACTTTTCCTTTAAATGAGTGACCTGACAAACCACACCGGGTTTAAATCTACAGCATCAACTTTCCTTCCTCAGTTCTTTCAAATTAAAAATGTGACCTTTTGAGCATTTGATGCTATCATCTTTTCCACGGTTCACTTTAAGGTGAATATTTCATTAGTGTGAAATCCCACTCAGATTGCATGCCATGACGCACTGTAATGCTTTCACACAATACCGTGCACACAGTGTGTTTGTAATGCTGGTGAGTGTTATTATTACCTTGCTTTCAGGCAGATACTAAGGTCCAGGTATTCTAGTTATTTGCTTCAAGTCCGTGCCATTCTTGTTTTATTTTATTTTTTTGTAAAAATAAAACCTTGGTGTTGACTTAAATTTGAAATATATATATATGTATTTTAAGTAGTTTAGAGATTTCTCTAGTCACTATGGGAATTATATTTTGCAGTATGCCATTTTTTAGCTGCAAAAATATAGACATTTAAATTTATAGAAACCGTTTTTTTTTTTTTTTATTTTAAAAACCCACCTTCTTTTCAGAGCCTAGGAAAAACTCCTTTTCTGCCACAGATTTATTAGCATGCACAGGTATGTTGCCTGCTAACCGTCGGGTTCCTGGCTTGTTTTGTTTCCCCAGGATTCAGCGGGAAAAAAAAAAAGAAATAGGAATAAAGCCGCCCGGAGCTCTGTGTTCCAAACTGAAAATCTCTTGGCCCAGTCGTGCTTGCAAGTCCATGCTCTAACAGACATCAGAAGCTGCACATAATCACACACACAGCTGCTTGACTCACAAACAGACTGAGTCCTCTCCTGCCCCTCCAGCACATTGCAGTGACTAGATTGAATTTCAGATGCAGAGCATGTTGCAGGGTAATTGCATTGTTAATCAATGTCTCACCAAGTCAAGACAATGGTCAGGTCTTCACAGTCTGTTTCTCCAGATTGGCTATGTGGGATATTCAGTGTTGTAATCTTCTTTCACTGCATTTTGCTTTGAATAGATCCCCCTGGGGAGACATTGTTCCCAGGGAGAAGTCAGGTCACTCATTCATCGATGCACTATTTTGCTTTACTTCCACACAGAGATGAGCTACCTTTGTAATTCGGTTTCAAACTTGAACAAATTTGAAGATAGATACGGACTAATCTTTCAGTGCAAATTACACTTGTCACAGAATATGCAGCTACAGGCAGCTTTAGATGGATGTATTTCCCTGACACTGTGGAACTCAGTGATGCAGTTGGGCTGGGATACAGTCATCTGTCACTAATCTGCCATAATTAGAAGATAAGGTTCCCTTGAAGTGATACCGCACGTGGCAAAAGAACACACACGAATGACCCTTTTGAGCCACAATTTATCCAACTCATGCTCCAACATTTTCACTTGTCCTGGTACCACATCAGAGGAGTTAACCCCAACAGGCCGGAGGTAACACTCATGGTGAAAACATGTGATTTTTTAATGAATAGGTTTTTTCTGTTTGATAAGACAAGGCTCCTGTTGGAATGAACTGCTGCTGGAAGCTCCCCACCCCTGCATTAATCTACCCTGGTCTTTTTTAAAACTCAAAGACTTGCAGATCGTACGTTCAGTACCTGCTTGTCGCCTTGGTAACAGCGTCTGCCGATTACTCAAAGCGATATGGGTAGGTCCTGGCTTTAGACTAGGGGTTATAAAGGTAATAGGTAGAATGCCTGCTCTTTGTCATGTTGATATAGCCAGGTGTCCTGCTTTATCGCTTTGTAAAGTATGTAGTAGTTTAAAAGTTGAATAACATAAAATAACATAATATAATGTTATTTATGTTATTTCCCACGTGAAGAACTCCTGTAAACCTTGCAGTATTGAAACTCAGTGAACAAGGCATCTTAGACAAGCTGAAAAACAAATGGTGGTACGATAAGGGTGAATGTGGAACCAAGGACTCTGGAAGTAAGGTCAGTCGCTGCAGGTCTTTTGTACTGATTCCAAATTGCATTTTGACGTACTGTTCATATGCAAGACAAAACTTTCTCTAACATCTTTAGTGTGCTTTTTTGTTTATTTGCCACACATAGAAGTTCTCTTTTTTGGCCACGAGCTGTAACTCAGTTTCTATGTGGCTTGAAAACACGGCACTGCTTCCCCACATACATTTTTTTTTGTCTTCTTTGTTAAACGCTTTTTTGATGCAACATTAAAAATGTGCAAACTTTCTTACCGTAATGATAACACAGAGGGGGAAACAAGACCAGTGCCCATCCGATATGCTATTGTAACTGAAACATAGCGTTTAACTCTTGTTAATAATTGCTGTTTTTGCTCATTTTCATTCTTGACATTCATATTTTTTTTTACCATTATGCTGCTGTTGCTATTTACAAATCTGTTAATTAAAATTTGATTTATTTGCGTTCTTACTAGTTTGCATTGAGATGTGCCTTTTAAATTATTCGGCTTCCTGTGGTGTGATGAACAAGCGAAGGCTGTTGTGATGAGTTATCCAAATTCCTCCTCCTCGAGGCGGCGAGGGCACCGTAGGGCGTCCTGGAATTCTTAAACATGGCTTTGTTAGCACATAACAGGAAGTTGAGGAATTTAATGAGGCCACTTTTTAACCCTCTGAGATCCAGGCCACGCCTCAGATCACAGGTTGGGGTTACTGGGGTTAAACTGCAAATAGTAAAACTCTAATAAACAAATTTTTAATTAATACCCCTAATAGGTAAACAGCAGCAAAATGGTTGGACCTACAGTGTTTTTCTTAACTTTAGCCGAGCTATCATTCATATACTGTGAAGATGACTGTACTGTATGACAGTGTTGCTATAAAAGTTATACGTACATGTCGCTGAGAGACAGGGACTCAGAGCTGTTGACCTATGCGATACTGACCAGCTTCCTTAGATGGTCAAAAGCAGAAGCCATTTATCCTAGGCATAGCTTAAGGCAGGAAAAGCTCTACATTCACCAACACATAGAACATGAAGTTCTGGCTTCTTCTAGCAGTGATTGTTTTAATATCTGAAAGTTTAAAGTCAGGAATTAGTCCAAATAAACTTCTCATCTTATGGCTGTTTTTGATTGTAGTTATAGCCATAGTTTTCTATTTGTAGCATCACCAAGTAATAGACTACAAAATTAGTTTACTGCAATTTTATGTATAAGGTTTTTTTTTTTTTTTTTCAGGGTAGTTTGAGTAGTTCATTTTGCTCTGTTGTCTTTGCTCCACTGCAAAAAGTCTTAAGTCTGTTATTCACTTTCTCCCAGGACAAGACAAGTGCTCTCAGCCTAAGCAATGTGGCGGGTGTCTTCTATATTCTGGTTGGAGGGCTGGGGCTGGCCATGATGGTGGCTCTGATAGAGTTCTGTTATAAATCACGACAAGAAACCAAACGGCTGAAATTGGCTAAGAATGCCCAGAATTTTAAACCGGCTCCCCCGACCAACACCCAGAACTTTGCCACATACAGAGAAGGCTACAACGTTTACGGAACCGAGAGTGTGAAAATCTAGAGGTGGGTAGGACCACTGCATTGTGTTGTGAATGATGGGAATGTTTGGCACTTATTAGCTTGTACATTTCTAAAAATGTTATCAGAAAAGGTAAAAAAAAAGAAAAAAAAATTAAGTTTGTGGTGTGTCATACATTGATAATCTGTCAAGCTACAGTGAAGAGCCCACATTCTCATGAGAGGATATTGTATGATAACACTGTTTCAAGAGTTGGTTTTTAGTTTAAAAAAAATCTGAAAAAAAACTTGTTATTGTGGGATGCTACATTCACCATCAATGCACTTCAGAAAGCTACAAAAAAACAAGAATTTGCAGGAAAATATTGCAATAATAATAGTTACCAATAAACATTCTAATGTACACGTGTTTACATATGAGGATGGTAAAATACTGCATTTATGTTGAAGAGCATGTTTAACCATATGAAGGGCGAACCATTTAAACAAAAGTTAGATATATAGTTTACTTTAATACAGCAGTGGGCAAACTCTTTGACTCGTGGGCCACGAAGGGTTCTAAAACTTGACAGATGGGCCGGATCAGATACTTGATGTGTTTTGTGAAGCGACCTCATATGAGAAAGAAACATGGAATCTGGACAAAAACATACTTTTTGTATTTAAAAACTGTCTCTTTTTCTTATTTTAGAGCCATTTGCTCCAATTAGTTGATGTCTATCAGGGAAAAACAGAAAAATGCTGTGTTTGTTGTATTGAAATGATCAGAAAAATGACTGTCTGACTCGAAACACACACAAGAATGTGAGAAAACAACAAATCTTCCAACACAACATGAATGCAAAACAACTTTCTGCAACCAAAACACAAGTCAGTTTATTCTAGGTGCACCATTAGCACCAACCTATAACCATTACAATATGATTGTCAATTAAATGTATTTCAGTCTGGCGGGCCAGATTAAATGGTTTAATGGCATATGGCCCGCGGGCCGTCGTTTGCTCAGCCTGCTTTATTATAATTAAAAAGCTATCCTGATTTTTATCCTGACTTAAGTTTCTTCCAAAATTCAAGAACCGATTCACTTTGCTTTATGAAAACGAGTATTAGAAAACTGCAAAATACAAAGTAATGCATCCCTTTGATTAGGACTTTTACCCCATTTGTAAATATATATGAGAAAATGTAAAAATCCTTCTTAATTGTTAGTTATAAATATAACAGCAAGGAATCTTATAGTAAAACATTCAAAAAATGTGTTAAAATACAATTTTGCATATATAGACAAAACATAATTAGATAAATGTGTCCAGTTAGACCACAATATTATATTTTATTGTATGAAATAATATTACTGTACATGTATATTTTCATATACAATACAGTCAATGGGTTTATATTAAAAATGATATTAGTTTGGTAAACTAAACAATCATCTGGGCTCATCTTGTATTAGTTGTTAATTAGTGTAAAGTGAACATATTGATGCATAAGAAAAATAATCTTTGCATTATGGCATAAACCATTAAAACAGCATGTTTCTGGCTCAGATCAGTCTCACAGTGAGTGACCCATGCTACATTGCACAAAGTCATTTAGCACAATGCTAATATAATTGCTAATCCCGTTGTGAAGCTTTGTGAACCCAAGCTACATGTTTTCTTTCCACAAACTCAACTCACATTTAAAAAATGTACTAGTTTAATATCAGTTTCTCCTGAAGAACTCCTACGAGTACTTCAAGTGAATGTTCTAGAAAAAAGTGAAGTAAAAAAGCAGTAAAATAACCTTACAACCCCTCTGAAGCACTTTGTTGAAAAAAGCGAAGAATTAAATGGTGGCTTTGTTTTTAATTAGGCTGATTGGAAATTAATGGTAAACCCAGTTCAAGGCGTGTCAAAATTAATTACTACATGCATATTTCATCAATAACCTCTCTGTGTGGAAAATCCAAAAGCTTTCTTCTAAAGGAAAAATAAAAATCATTTTGATTTTATGCATGAATGGGATTGAGGGTGTGTGTTGTCCTCGTCTTTAAATTGGTTTAATGTCAGCCATGGAATTTTAATAAAACAGATTGGCTCAGTGATATAGTCAGAAGTAATTTTGTATTATAACATAAAAATATAAAGAGTTTGTTGTTAGATTCACTAGATCCCCCTTTAGCTCTTGTTTGTTTCTTCTCTTGTGTTGATGCAGGTTTATGAAACATTTCTACTGTCCTTTACAACTGTGACTAAAAATCAATGAACGGCACAGGATCAGGAGGATTGTGCTTCAAGAACAACCCTGTGGGGGCCAACACAGCATGATAATCTGCAATGATGACACGACAGGACTGGTCATGGGAAGAGCCAATGAGGTTACCTCCTCTCAGTGCCTTATGGAACTCCAATCAATGCAACTCACAATAATATTGCTTTGTGCTTGAAACTCATACAAACCAGAAGAATTGTGCAGTACATCCTGTATATATAAATATATATATAGAAACATATATATTTATATATGAATATGTATGTGCTCTATGTGTATCTAACATGAATGAGAGAACTAAAGCCATCATTTGCAACCTCTAAGCACATTTTGAAGTGCCGCAGAGACTATGAATCGAACATGACAAGTGTTTAATTGGTTTCTTGTTATGGGTATGATTGGATTATTCTTCATCCTTCTGCTGCCAGATTTTCAGCACTTATATGTGTTCAAATAATTTTGTTAGATTGTCTCAGTGCACTGTAAGACACTGGTTATTAGATAATAGCTTTTATACTCCTGTGAGTCACCTCCAATGTCCATGTTCTTGTTGTAAGAGATAGGTTAATCGAGTCGGAGCGAAACGCCATTCAGCCCAAAACAAAAGTGGGTGTGATTTGCACTCTTCGAATGTGGTGCTGCTATCGCTGTCTTCTGAAAGTTTGGGTTTGATGAGGTGATGAGCCGAGTCACTATTCGCACTTCCAATACTGCCAAGAGTGTTGTTTGTGAGACGACTGTGTAAAGCCTGTGTAAAGAAAATCTGTTTGTGATTTACATACTGTAAAAAAAAATATCCAGGAAGGTTGAACCCAGCAAAGAGACTCGGCCCGAGGAGGAGTAGTGCCAGCCAAGTTTTTACATTAAAATGAAGCCAACCAAAAAGAAATGGAGGATTATTCTGTTGTGTATCGACTGCAGCCCAACTTAAGGAAAGCAGCAGCAAATTTTTAACAAGTTTTCCTGGATGAAATACAACTTTTGTTCAAATCTGCACATGTGACTGACCGTGGTTTGCTTTTATTTTATCGATGAAATCTTCCGTGTTCTGTGACTTCTCTTAGTAAATGAAACTTATATGAATAAAACACAACATAGGTTTATACAAGGTTGTAAGGGGCGAGAGCTGAATCTTAGCACATTTCCATATTGCTGTAATCATTTCTTTCATGAATACTGTGACTCCATAGGATTTAGGAAATAATTATCACATCACCTAAAACTATGGGCAAATGTTTTATATATTTAAAAAAAAACACTTATAGATATAATGTGAAAAATATGAGCAAATGAGAGGTGTGTACATTTAGATAAATGGAAATTATTTATTTAAAAGAAAGTCAATTTTCCCTTTCCTCTTTTTTTTTGTTCTTTTTTATCTTATAAATTGCATGTGAAATCAATGATGCTTGACAAGCTCTGCTACTCACAAACTGAGCTTATAGGTTTGAAAATCCAGCCCTGCAGGTACTTCTTTTGTAAATCAGTTTCGCACTTTTTTCTTTTTACAACATTTCACCTTCTGCAGAAACAAAAATCTCCAGGCATAATAGTGGGTATAAAAGAGCAAAAGATGCATGCATAATTTGCTGAACCTCATTAGAGGAGCGCTGTACAGAGAATTTTAATACATTTTGTAAATAAAAATGTACAGAAAGGGCCTCGTGTTTGAGTTGTGTGTTGTGTACCCGTGATTGCAGGAGCACACCTCAGTTCAGGTTAAACAAAGTGAATAGTTGAAATCAAGCATGCTGCCTCTGAAGAATCATTAGCCCGAGCATACCCCATGCAGACCATTACACAGGGGGAGGAGGTTTTCCTGTAATAGTCCGATATTGAGCTGTTAGTCAGCTGAAGTGTGTGTTTTGAATCAATACAAGTACCATCTGCCTCAGTCCTGCAATCCACATATTGAGGGCTCCATTGACAGCCTCATCAAGCAAGTGATCTTTCTTTTTCTCTCTTCCTCCATGCTTGATCTGTAATGTACTATAACCTCCAACTGCTCTGAAAGGACACCTGCTGTATTATTATGACTCCAAAGACACATTTTGTAAGAGCTGGAAGCAAACAGGTCAAATTTTTAATGTGTTAAAGGGTAGCTTCAGAGACCTGAAAAACAGTTATTTATTTTTCCTACTTTCTATTTAGATGAACACAGGATTTTCTCGTAGTATTCCTGTGGAACCAACTTGGCCGCCATGAAACGCTTCTCTACAAACCAGACAAGCCGTTTCTGACAAAGCGGCGGCGAATATTGCCTTTTTTTTGTTCTTCCTCTGCTTCAGCGCCTCTGCTTTTGTGTCTTCCTATTTCTTACATTGTTATGCTTGGACTGTTACCAAAGAAGAAGCAGACAGTGTAGGGGAGTCGTGTGCAAGCGTGGAGCTGCACTGCAGCACATGATGCTCAAGAGACAGTTCTGCAGAATTAGTTTATGCGCCTATCAAAGACAGTGGCAGTGTTTGTCCCACAAGAATATGAGAGAAAAACAAGGTGTAACAAGCTATTAGAATGAGGCCTCGCATGTAGAAAATAATACACTGAAAGGAAGTGTTAATCTAATCAGGAGCAGCAGAGCACATTTCCCTCCACCAGAGGATAACTAATCATCTCATACACGTCGAACCCGAAGCTATTGGTGCTCACTACCTCTTTGGGCCTGTGGCTATGGGGTTAATCTGATCTAACTTGGCCTCTGTCACCAAAGAGAAGATGGTTATAGCCTGTTTGTCAATATGAGCAAAGCAGGAAAAGAGATGAGAAACCTCGAAGGATCAGGAAGGACTTGGCTTAAGGAGGATCCAACGATTGGGAGGAGGAAAAAAAAAAGCTTTCTGGTTGAATGGCAAAGGCCTCTGTCATTTTGCTGCGTTCTGCAGTCTTTCACTTCATCTCTTTCTCTCTCTTCAAGGACACAATGAATAAATCAGATTCCAACTGACTTGTTCCATTCCTCCCCCTCCTTTTTCTTCACTTGGGCTCTTCAGCTGCCTTCAAGTGCACCTCAACAGACCTGCACCTGACAGGTTCAACAGGCGTTTACCGGTCTCTCACGCAGCGCCTCTGTTCTTTAAGAAACCGCCTCACTGTCAGAGAAAAGATTTTTAGCGCGTTTTTTTCCTCTCGAGTGCAGCTCCTCCTATGCTTTATTCCTTCTGCCGACACGTTGGAGAGAGCTCACACAAAGCTCTCTGAAGCACATTTTAATAAATTTAAGGAGCAAAGAGACGCATTGAAATGCCACATGGAGATCATATGAGAATCCATTACAGACAAGAGGATGGGAAAATATTAGAACAGCAACTCTAGTGGGTCTTAAAAGTATTTTAAAGTAAAGTATGCTGCATGCACAAACACATTTGTGGGTTTTAGGCATGTCTCCATTTGTGTAAAACATTTTTTTTTTTTCATTGCAGACACACAGGTGTGACTCAGAAAGCATAAAGAAGCAAGACGAGGATTTGTTACTGTTTGATTTGATCTGAGTGGGCAATAATCGCAATGTGAGCCTGCACGCCGTATGAGCTCTGGCAACAGATGAGCCACTTCCAGCATCTACTGAGACAGCAGCTCTCCTGGGAGATTTGAGCTCTACACTTTTAAGGTCTGCGTCTTATCTCAGCTGACGGCTGCAGTTGCAAGACACATGCAGATTTGACATCTTAAAAAAAGAGAAATACTAATAGGACATCACAGGTCACGAGAAGAGGGTAAGAACACGCTGACAACAAAAAGACATTTACTCTAAATGATGGGTTTACCCATCAGAGGGCTGCAAGGAAACTCACAAGAAGTGATCCAGTTTTCTGAACTTGACTGCAAAGCAACAAAGGCCTAAAATCTTGTCTACCTTCTCAAGATTTGTGTGACTTTTCTAGTGTTTGTCTTCCTCGATTGTCAGGCAGAAGGCATAGTTTATCTGTATGACATTGTCAGCTATTGTTTGCTCAGATTCTCATAGTGTACATTAGAATATAAAAGTCACACACTGAAAGATCTAGTAAATAAAACATGCCAATACTAAAGGTGTATTCAGACTGGAAAAGTCTCTTGTTCAGCGGACTTGGTCCGGATCAAGTCCTAAACCTTGCATTTGGTCCATTACAAACTATTGGAGACTCCTTGTTTCAAAAGAAAGCCAAACAAAACCACATGACTAAAGATCTCTTCTGTCATTGGCCAGGATGAAGGAGGGCTAAAGCAACAAGAGAAAGAGTAACGGAAGTCCTGCTCTTTACCATCCTTGTCGAGATAGTTCACTTATTCAAACTTTATATTTCGCTGACCAGTTTTGGACATCTGTTTCAACGTCCCGTGCAACACTTTTTACTGCTACTCTTTCCAGTTACTTAGCAGTTACTGAGGAGATGATGAAGAAAGTACGCTAAGTGTTTGTGACATCAATTTTCAGGAAAACTGTGATAAGCAATGTGTATACCATTAAAAGTTGTTCTATTGAGCCTGGATACATCCGACTAAATTCTCATGAGTTGTTTTGCCCCATCTTTGCTTTACATTTGCCCTCAGCTCATCGGTTGCGCCATACTTTCTCTGTTTATATCACATAATGACCAGCCCTTTTGGTCCAGTTGAGCCGATTTAGACTGAGGAAACTATTCAGAGAGCGAACCCGAGCTCATTCCAATTGGAAACTAACTGAGGCAACCTCAAAAGATGGGTCCGAGAGCGCTTCTTGGTCCGGGACTCGGGTCCGCCTGGCTGTATTCAGACTAAATATTAGTTCTGGATTATTCAACCTATAACATTCAGTAGAAATCTGTAATAGTTTTTCTTATTTTTGCCAATTTCTACTGTCCAATGTATGGAAACCCTGAGACGGTAGGTAGGAATAAACTGATAAAATATGTTAAAACATGACCAGGAAATGAAGAAGTTTTAATGAATTTGTTTAAATACTGATCAACCAAAAAGGAAAATGAAAAAAGAAATGTTTACATCCATACATATACTGTAATGCATCTGCTCTCCTTGATTAACTTCATTTTTTCTCTGTTCTCTTAGTTTTTAAATATGAGGTTCGTTTTCTTGTTTGTTTTTGTTGTTCTAGCTTTCAAGAGAAATAGCACAATATATGTCACTTGTTGGTTAAAGCATTAATGTGAGAAATATTTCATGTTAGCATATCACCTTTTTTTAGATATAAACTAAAAGGATTTTTTTATCAAATGGATGTCAAAGTTATAAGCATAAAACATTTTTGAAAAAGGAAAATGAACGTTTCCCAGAAGTTTATCCATATATCCTGGTGCAGCTGGCTTAACTTTGTTAGATGTCTTTTTTTTAACAGTACAAAAGGCTGTGAAATTTCATAAGGTCAAAAATACCAATAAAGGCAACAGGTAAGAGATAAAAAAAAAACAACCCAACAACTAAATTTGCTGTGACTTTGTTGCCCTCAGTGTGCATGGAAGGATCAAAATTGATAGAACGTAACACTTTTGCTCAACACAGCAATGAGTCACAATCAAGTGATGAAGGAAAAGCTTGGATATTTATTAGCAGACCAATTGTTTCCAATTCAGACTCCTTCAGTAATTGTCTTACGCTGCTGATAATGATGGCTTAATACAGGTGTATCAATTCAAGACTATTATTAATCAGCTCAGAGAACACTGGTTCTTAATACAAGGAGGCTTCCTAACATCTAATTATCATGAAATCTTCATTAGGTACGATTTGATTTACACATTTTTTTTCTCATCGTGTTAATTTTCAGTGAAAACCAATAAAAGAAATTGCATAGAATTGATTCACTGACCTACAACACACTTAGACAGAAAGGAAGGGTCACTTTGTAATGAGCAGATAATGATGAAAGGATTTAGTGCTCAGTAACAGCTTATAAGTGAACAATTAGGGAAGACTATTTAGGACTCGACTATATGCAAGGAAGTCGATGATTTTAGTCATTCACCTCGTCATCTTTAGGAGATGAAAGATAACAGCAAGGTAAAGAAAAACAGCAGTGTAAGAGCTGGTTTTAGTAGCATGCTTTTAGGGAAGAATATAAATTCATAAACCAGGATTTATTTAACATAAATTAAATATCCACATTTTTACAAGTTTTTTTTTTTTTAAAGCTAGTAATAAAAATGCATTTTAACAAAGAACCTTTTTTTTCGGACACTTTGGATTTTAAGCTAAAAAATGAATTGTCAAACTTCAAAATTTAAGATTTCTTATATTTTTCCTTAATTCGATTTAATTTTTTTTCAAGCTTTAATTTTAGACATTACCAAAAAGACACACAGATTCATCAAACTCATTAAAGAAATAATGAAATGCATTAAATCTGGTGATTTTGAACTAAAGTCAAGTAGAGTTTGATTTTTTTTCCCTTAAAAAGGAGCTTGAAGAAGCAAACATATAAATCCACCCCTATTGAGTTACTTCATTTTTTCAAACATTTTTATAATCTGGTTCTGATCAAATCAAGTGGAGATTTTTCTGTCAAGCTAACTAAGTCGACTCCTTATTGATTGTCTTCAGAAAACATGCTGTCATGATTTCACTAATCAATAACATTAATCGCACATTATGAAATGTAAGACTTGTTAATTATCAGAACTCATTTTAATTTCAATCCAGATATCATCCCTAGACATTGCAAATCAAGTTTTCAAGTAACTACTGTAATGTAATGTTCACATTTTGTATCCCGAACCTCTTATTTAATGTAAAAATAAACCCATTGGTAAAGTAGCAACCTTTTATATTCACATATTATATAAAAATATTACCTTATAGGCTGCTGGTGAATCAATAGAGTCAGAATACAAAGAAAGAAAAAAAAGCCTAATTTTCCCCACAAAAAGTTACAATTTTGTATTGTACAACACTACAAGAACAGCACAGAGGCTCAAGCAGGTTTCTGTGGACAGAAGAAAATGTCTGCCCACTAAAATCACTCGCCTGTGCTTCCCTCACTTCACATTTTTCTGTTTTTTCTTTCACTTATTTCTTTTCTTCCAAAATTAAAAGCTGCGCTCAAGGGGGTTTACCACCAGGTGTTCAACCCTTTGCTCAAAACATGAAACACCTTGCAGCTGCATTACATTATTGATTGTTGAAGCTCTGTGGAGGTTAAAAAAAAAAAAAAAAGAAAAGGTATTCTGTATTTAGCAGCTGATTTCCCTCCCAGCAGTGAGTGAGTGTTTTCCAACTGAATAATTAAAATTACAGGATTTAAATTGATTTGAATTTATGGTGCTGAACTGTTTGGCGGTTTCAAATGAGTTGACACATTTTCAGACTAAACCGTATTTTTAAAAAATATTCAACTGCAGTTTCTAAGTCATCTAAAGAACAAAGATGTAAAAAGTCTGAAGATGATGCAGGATGCTCTAAACCAGCATCAACCTGCATCATTTCTCATCAACCTATCCATCCTATGGTGAACTCTGGTGCTGAGCACTGGTGAAGTGTGCATTAGCAGTGCTTTTTGCTTGCTTTGATTGTTCTTATGCGGGGTTCTTGCACTTTCGCTGCACATGTGGCACAAGAGAGAGCATCAGAAAGATCAGAGAAGAAGTGGGAGGGGCCAAGGCCCTGCAAAGCCCGTTTGCTGCAGCAGAGCTGACAAGTTGCTTACTATGACAGCACATCTGGACCTTGCACTTGCTCATTATCGCTGAGAGTGCTGGGCTTTAACCGACACAGACTTGGCACACAGCTGACTGCAGAAACATATGCTATCAGACCAAATCCATGCTGATCACAGACCTATTGCACGTTTTAGCCTGCATTTAGAAAGTCAAATGACCCTCCGTCATTAGCTCCATGAAAGCAGCTCTCAGTAATAATACTAATTGCTTGCATCATGTTGATTTTTTTTTTAACTTGTAGATTCTAAAGTGTAATCCAATTTTGGCAATTGTTCTTGAATGTTTTTAAAATCTTTTCCCAGAATCACAAAAGGGAACTGGAGTGGATGTCCCTCCAATGATTAGCTGGTAATGAAATCCTAAGCATTGTAGATTTTTCTGAATCTTTGTTTGTCACAGCAAACGGGCCACTGAGGATTTTAAGGATTCTTTCAAAAACATGCAAAAAATATGTCGACAGAAGAAAAATACGTGAGAGTTTGTTTACACAGTTTCATTCTCAGAAATGAAAGACTGACCTCTGATGCACAAACTCTCCTTTAACCATAGAAACATCGTATTTTCCTCATTTTCATTCACACACATCATATGAGACCCATTTTTGCATTTCTCCATCATTTGTTGATGTTTGGGTCTCTAGGATTTTATGCACCATGTGTGCGTTTTTGCTCAGCTGATGTGGTTTCAGAATCTCCATCCTCAAAAGATCAAAATATAACCGTTTCCATCATGGTCACTAGTTATGGCTCCAATCCTGGCATTCTGTCATCTATCGGGGAGCACGGCTTGAGGTAGAAACCATCAGTCAAGTGATAATCTTTCTTGTGCTCCTAACACAGTTACCTGCCATGATAAGCATTTTTAGCATTGCACATAATAATTCACTTCACAGATTATAGGACAATTCTTCTCATTATTTTCCCATTTCTTGATGGTAACTACAACAAAGCTTTAATAGATTCATTAATTGGTTAGAATTTCATCAGATTTAGTATTTATTTATTTTTTGTTATATAGTTTTTTACACCTTTGAATGTTTTACTACAAAAATATAGTTGGGGTCAATAAATAGCTGTAGATGAGACGGTTTTAAATAGTAACGATGTTTGCAAAAAAAAGGTAAGGTTGACTTTGTAATTAAGCCAGCTACCAAAGCATTTTAGTTTCATGAAGTTCACTTTGGTCCAATCAAAAAAATCACTTTGAGGCAACATTTTGACCTAAAAAAAGGCTGTCATCACACTGAGAAACAAGGACAGGACATCTCTGGTGACTTTCGCCACATTGAGCTTGTTTAAGATTGAAAAACTGAAAAAGACTGGAAAAACATAAAAGTACAAGCACATACAAGCCCAACAGATACGTTTTGCAACATCGATGGGAGAAAAATGGTTTTAAAATTGTATTATAATTGTTAGCTGATACACCATAGTATGGCTGAGTAGAATTTTGACTGTAAAGCATTTGGAGACTTAATTAATGTAGAAATACTGTAAGTAATTTCTATCTGTGCAAGATGGTCACTTTGACATTACCAAGGTTTTCTAAACTGTATTTAGTTTTAGAAATTAATTTAAATTAATTTTCAGGATTTTGGAAATGTTTTATAATCTAGACTTTAATCTCAGAGTACTAAAGGTTATTCCACTAGAATACTTAAAAAAAAAACTTGCATAAATGTAGGATTCTAAAATGTTTGTTGGTGCACGCGTGAACTGTGGAGAACAGCTACACAGCAGCATCAACTGTTAGCACATGAGTGCACATTCACTGGAAATCTGAAAATAGGTTCGTTTTGCAAAACAAGACAATAAAAATAAAAAAGGATGTTAAATTACACTGAATCATATATTTTGATAAGGTTTATTAAAAGATTTAAGAACTCATTCTTTTTTTCTCGACCTCGAACAGGTAAAATCAAAAATAGTCAATAGAAATAAAATATTAGGAAAAGGTGTTTCATGGTCTGACTCTTTTCAACTGATCAAGATTACAGATCTTAGGTGATAAGATAATATTTACATCAGATAGTGAATCTAATTTGGTTTATCAGTTTATTAGAATCACGAAAGCAAAGTATGTTTTAGTTTCAATGTCAAGAACTTTTTCCTGAAGCTCTTTTTCAGTGGTAGACTGATTACAGTCTTGCAACAATCTCCTATACTTTATACACCCACTACGTTTTTCATGACTTGGTAGGTGGTCAATTACTCACTATTGCATACACAACTAAAGAACTAATTTTAACTCAAACAATACTGGTTTAAAAAAATAGACATGCATTAACTGGACCCATAATCTCTGACATCACACATAGGGGTATGAAAAGCAAAATGAAGCCTAAAGAGCTATTTTTGGCTTAAGTTTATTCCACCCAAATCTACAATGTTGCAAAAATAGATGATTGACTGAGTTCATCCACTAGCTAATCAAAAAATTTAAGAAGTCACAGACAATTCTGCACACTTTTGAGATCTAATTAAATCAAAAAGCAGATTCAGAAGAAAATTGGTTGACATGAATGGAAATATAATCGCTAAACCTTAAAAAATAAACACATTTCTAAGCGAGGTCGTACATATCTTCCTTTTAGGTGTAAAGTTGGACCTCTTAAAAACATTGCTCCAGTGTGAAATCAACCTCCAGTGGTTGTTTAAGGAACTGCAACACTTATAAGCAAAATACGGGGGTTTTGGTATAAACTAATTTATTTTCCATTTCTGTGTTATTGTTTTGTTGAGCTGCAGCTTTAAACAAGTAAAGGAAAATTGTGTTTTTCAACAAGCGATTTGGGAGCTTAAATCTCCTTATCTATGAGTACAAACGGAGTTCAAGATGATTGATATTCTATTTGAATTTGCTTGTTGCAGCTTTTTATGCACAGCATGTACTGTATGCTGTTAGGGGTCCTGTTAAAAGGAAATCCCATGTCTACAACCCCCCTATCTGTACTCCTACATGCCACCACCCTCCCACTCACATGCAAATAAAGTCATGATAATCAGACTGAGGCACATGTAAAAAAAATAATAACATCTGCTGTTTTCAGGCTGTTGCTGGTTCATTGAAAGCTGGGCTCTTCTATCTGAACCTGACAGCTCGCTCACACTCACCATTGACTTAAAATAGCTAGCTTTCAAAACAACACCAGCAAAGTCAAATAAGGTGCAGGCCGAGATGTTATGTGGATAACACTGACGTGCGGACCGAGAAAAGTAATTTTATTTCTTCACTGGAGCATCTTAAAAGGAAAATGTATTTCCTTGTGCTTGTTTTTGAGACGTGGAACGGCAAAAACAGAGGTAATGTTTAGGTTGTTTGACATATCCGTTCATGACTGACAGTAATATAAAAGCACTCCATTTTAAACCCCTTAAAAAAAGAAAAATGCCCCCCTTTTTGAGTGAATGTTACAAACCAAACATGCAAAAAGAAATGACGTAAATGGAAAGAATGTGTCAGTTACTGATTTTCCATCATAAGTGCACTCAGGTGTGAGAAACGCATTTTAAAAAAATCCAGTAAATCGCATTGTTTGTTTTTTCAAAGAATATATTTGTGCAGAAAATAAAAAATGGAATTACATACAAATAAGCAAAATTATTTCCCTCACAAACTTGTTACTGCTTCTTTGAGAAGCGTCTCGGTCCTCCACTCGTTCCCTGTATTAGTAACACCTGTTCAAACCGGTTATCTGTGTAAAGGACACATGTCTACACCACTAAACCGTCAAACTCCAACATCTCCACCAAGACCAAAGAGCTGTCACAGGACACCAGTGACAAGATTGTTGACCTGCACAAGATTAGGATGAACCAATCTACAATAAAACAGCAGAGTTGTGAGTAGATCAACTGTTGGAGCAATTATAAAAAACAGAAGAAATACAAGATCACTGACAATCTCCCCCCATCTGGGGCTCCATGCAAGATCTCACCTGATGGGGGACAAATTATCTTGAGAATAGTGAGGAACTAGCCCAGAACTAAACAGAGAAACGGGGAGAGCGAGTGCAGAACTGTCCAACGGCCCATTGATGACCCATCAATGGGTCCATCACACATGGAGCACAACATGAACCTAATATGAAAGGATTTGTGATCATTTCAGTATCATACATAATTGTTTATTTGTATTTAATCCTTTCTGTTAATGGGAAAACAGACAGTTTGATGTAAGGGTAAAAAAGAAAACATACTTGGCCAACCCTTTGTTCATTGTGATAAGAAAAAAATTGGAAAAAAATAAAAATTGTGACTTTAAAACTGTGAACCGAATTGAATCGTGGCTTGTCTGAATCGTTCCATCCCTATTGACTACCACATACTTTTTGCACCAGTGTTTTCCTAAACTGAATGTCGTTCTGTCATTGACCATAACATCAAAACACTTTCACTGCTCCACAGCTGATGGGAGCTATTCAGTATGGAGTGGTTGAATAGAAATGCAGAGCCTGCAAAAAAAGCTGTGTCCAATCACAGAGCGCAGGCAGGTGTGCCAGTCTGGTAGCGAGATGAAGCAGTGGGGGAGACATATTGTTATACAGAAATTGCATTACACAAATGCATGAACAAATGTAATCTGTCTGGTCAAAGGATTTTTTCCCAAATGTTAGAAAAGCACTTTTAGTTATTTGATGCAAGGGCTGAAAGGACTTCAGAAGACACTTCTTGAATTTTGTGCATCATGCGGTAAAAGACATCATGGACTTTTCTTAACAGGAATTTTGAACACTGAGTGAAATGAAAAGGAGGAAAAAACTTCAAAGAAAGAACCCCTCAGGAAAAGTGTTTTACAGGGCCAGATTTACAGGATTTTTCAACTGTCTGCACATAACACCCATGTCTTATGAGAAAGGCTATTTTTGAGCCATTTTCTTCAGCAATAGCTCAATTTAATAGAAAAATAGTGCGCTACTTGCCTAGAACACTGTTCTATTTGATTACACAGTTCATGGGGACTGTGGACTATGATAAAGGATTGATTTATTTTTCAGAGAGCTCGAAATAATAATCCTCCATTAAACCTTCATGGCCTCCAGGCCCAAACTTTTAATAACATTATGAGAGATATGAGAGTTGTGGCCTGGTGCTGCACGGCTTACCCATCCTTTATCTTTTTGAACTTCTGCACGATGGCTTGTTTGTGATTCTTCTATGAACCGTTTATTTTGAGCCAAATAAAGTTAACAGTCTGTCCCTTTGGTAGCAATGGCCTTTAGATGTTTATGAAGACAGTGACTATCTTCATAGCATTAAGATCCTTGACACAGACTCAAAGTTTTCCTAAAAAAAGTGGTTTATAGGCTGCACCAGGCTGCAACCGAATGGTAAATTATGAAGGACTGAGATGACGGTACATGAGGGAAATTGTGACATAAAAGGCTGAATTGCCTTGAACTGCCACGGGGGGCTCATAAAAACTGAATGGATACTGTGTTTTGTGTGAATTTTTTAAATCTAGAAGGCCATGGCTAAAGTGGAGCTGAATTCTTAATGAGGGCACGTGGACATCACTGCTGATGCGACAAAAAAACAGACACTGACAAATGACTGCCACTGGCTGGTATTGATCAGATGTGTCACAGTAAAAAAAAGTGCAGTTTGGTAATATAATTATGTAAAGATACTTCAGGTAATTAAAGTCATAAACTAGTAGCTAAACTGACTTGATTTTTTAGGCTGCTGTCAATGTTCTTAAAGGTTTAGACAGTTGAAGTTACTTGACTTCATTGCCATAACAAGACTATTTAAAATGTATATATATATAATCCTTATTGTTGATTAATTCAGGGTGAGAAGATTGGATGGATGAAAAAAGATGGGATAGGAAGTTTGACAGGAGGCATGTTATATTGGCCATTCAGCCTCTTTTACTTGCATTCATTGAAGCTAATTAATCAATTACACATAACTAACCATTCATCAATCTATTTTGTACACCCACTTTATCCTGGATTGAGTTGCAAAAGACAGAGCCTCTTCAAGATGAGCTGTCATGATCAGTGAGTACCTTGGATAAGTCAGCAGTCCATCACTGTACTAATCAAAGATAAATGAGACAAACTAATTACTCTGAATAATTCAGAACTACTACTCCATCTGAAGGGTCATATATATATTTTTACTCAAAAAAAGTGTACCAGCTGGGAACTGCCGTGCACAGTCTTGAGTTTCTACACAACTTTCTTAATTAAACCACTCTCCCAACTTCTTAGAGTTTAGCATGTCTCCAACCAGCTTTTACTCAAAGGTGGTAAACATTCAATCCACTTCGTCTCTACTCCTGATCGACAAAGCAACCAAAAAAAAAAACTTAAAAAGGTTATTTGTGTTGTGGTGGTCACTGTAAAACAAGTATTGAGGTTTATTTTGTCAACAAGAAGCAAGTGGTGAAGTTGGTGAATCAGCTTCTCCCACATTCCAAATACTCAGAGCAGAGATTGTTAAAGTATGAACATACAGAGACTTCTGCAGATAAACCCTCAGCTACATAAGTAAGAAGTTAAAGCCCTTGTTAAAACTAGTATCTACACTACATCAGTTTACCTCAATTATTTTAACTAAAACTATAAAATTAACATGGTCAACTATATATTGTTTTTCTTTAAAATAAAGCTGATCCTGGTCCATGTTTTGGATATTTAGTGCAGAGTGCAAAATGTTACCACGTTGTTACCATTTAAAGTCCCCCTCCAATGAAAATGATGTTTTGAGTTTTTAACATTAATGTGTGGCATTTTTCTTATGAAAGCGAACAAATTTAATAGGGAATCATTTTGTTTTTGCATTTCCGAGTATTTCTCCTTTTAAATCGCTGTCAATAAAACTGTCACAGACAGGCTCTGTTTGAATTAATTAGCTTGCTTTATGTCACAACAGCTCTGCTGCACATGCACTAAACACCTCCTCTGTTCCGGCTAGCGTGTCTAGTTCAGCCGTTCACATTTCTGTGGTCAAATCAGCCGTCACTGGATTTTTTGTGTGAGTTTCATCCAATACTTACGGTAGCAGGACTGAGAACGAAATCTCCACCAGACTCCACGGAGCTTCTTGACGTGACCACGGAAATGTGAACAGGGGCTCATTTGACCGCAGTTTTAAAGGATTGGAAATCCATGAAAGACCATTTTAATGTTAGCTTTCATTATTATAAACCAATGGATTGAATGTATTAGTCACAGCAACGTCAATAAACATTGGACAGTTAGCAAAATGATACGGCTGGACTCTACCGATATTGCTTGACATTTTTATGTAGCAGCAATGAAGATTTATGCTAGCGACACACAAAGCTATTATCATCATACGGGGAGGGGATCAGAGGCGGGGCTACTCAGCTCAGTTCCAAAAGCCACGCCCCCTCAGAGGAGATCTTTGAAGCAGAGACTTCAGATCAAAATGTCTTTTTTAGACAATTAGGTTGTGGAATTTCGGCAAAAAAACTTCATTATCATTATTAAAACATTACTGAGAACGTTTTTTTTTTAATTAAAAAAAATTGTCATAGGGAGACCTTAACTGTTTAAAATGACTCCATCAAGCTATACTTTATGGCCAGTACAAGATCTCCTCTTAATACAAAGTGACAAAATAGCCGCAACACCACCACAAGTTCTTTTTACATACTTAAATGTTAACTTTGTATCAAATAGTTAAAACTTTCAACAATTTCCTTTAAATCTCATAATGACACCAAACTAAGACAAAATATACAAGACAAACTCTAGTTAAATGCACTAACATTGTGAATGTAACTAAGCATGTATATTTGACTAGATAATCCATCCACTAAAGTATCAAA
>NC_050521.1:17857555-17867699 GCF_002922805.2 Oryzias melastigma
TTCAGAGGACTTCTTTTCGCTTGATGATGGTATGCCTGCGGGAATAAAGAGACACCAGGTGTGAACAATTTACAGGAGTGCAAAATGTAAAACACAAAAACAGAGATCAAAAGAGAAGGCAGAACTTGAAAAACCTGAAAAGGAGGAAGCAGAATACTAAACAAATAAACCCACATTTTGTAAATCAGAGAAGCAAACCACAAAAACTGAACTGATACAGATATTTACAAAACAGTCTGATTTTTCCCAGCTAACAAGGCTTTGGCCAAAACAATTTTTGGATCAAAAGCTCTCAAAAATGACATTCTCTTCAAACCTTCATAAAGCCGAGGGAACCCTTAGATGTAGGTGATTATTATTTTCATTAACACAGCAGCAATCCCTTTATAAACAAAATCACTTGATACATTGTTCGAATTAAAACTCTGATTAAGGCTACCCCAAGGAAATTAACTTCGGTGATTTCATTAGGAAAGACTGCCGCATGAAATGTAATCATACAAACCTCTAAAATAATCAAAGTGCTAATATTTCCCTCTAACTTGGCACAGGAATGAGATACAGTACTAAAGCCATAGATGTCTCCCAGCTCACCGTTGGTTGAGATTAGATGGGTGCCTGACCTCATCCACAATCACAAAACCAAGATGTTTTTATTTTACGACCAGTGCTCGTTTCCCTCAGACACAAAAGCTAATTACGATTGATAACTGATAGCATCTCTTAATCATGGCTGGACAAAGGCCACGGCCATCCCAAGAAGTCCCTCGATTGAATTAATGATATTCATTAAGCCTCAATGAGAGCCTGAACAGATGTTGCGACCTTATCCTGCCACTTCATCTTCCTGGGATTGACGGGGGTAAAATACAACCTGAAGGGGAGAGAGTCGAGTGGTGAGGAGGAGAGGAAAACAGAGAGGAAGAAACGGATAAGAAGACCTTGAGAGATTAATCCCCCAGAGCAGCAAAGAAAGAAAAGCAAGTGAAGAGGAAGAGGTGTCCATTTCAGCGTCGAGACGTTTCCACTGCAAGGAGTGATGGCGGCCAGATTGTTTCACAGTGGATTACTATCAGCTTGCAGTACAAGTTTGAACTAATCCTACTTGAATGCTAAATTTCATCCACAGTACTTCTCAATTGTTTGTGAGCAACATTACAGAGAGAGGGTGAATCAGTTCTTCCTCATTAAATGGACTCACCTGTGGCATGCTAAGGGAGCCCAGGTCTTGTGTTGGCAGACATCAGTCAGCTGCTGCTTTAGCATCAGGCGTGGGATGAACGTGCCTCCCCACACAATAGGAATCATTTAGAGCCGTTCTCCAACAGCTTGCTAATTTGCAGATATGCTGCCAAACTTCAGCTCCAGAATACAGAGTGATGTTGACCCTAAGTGTCCGTGAGAGGTGCACGGCTGGGACCTTAGGGCAGCAGAAACCACTTGTTACGCCCTTCCGACTCTTAATGATTTGAGTCAAAGTTCAGGCTTCATGGTGACCTTACGGACATGACCTGTGACCTTCTGAGACCGCAAATGAGGACAAAAAGCCCCATCAAGTTAAATAAATGACAAAAATGGATGTGTTTCTTTAAAATTTTTCATGTATAAATGATTCTAAAATATTCCTCTTGTACGATTAGGTGAAATCTATTTTTGTCAAATTAAAAGTCATATTTTAATCTAGTGTTAAAGCATTCCCAATAGTTTTTTTTTTACTATGATTGTGCTTTTTTACACTCTACCACTAGCATACCACCCCTCTCAACCTCAAGAAAACATTTAGCGGTGCAACAAAAATGGTGAGCAGTATTGGAGCGATCCAGCCGAAGAGTTTTGAGCCAGATGCCAGCTAAGACAGGGAAAACAAAGACATACGTGAATCTTTCTACAAGTAGATGCATCGGAATGGAGTGAAGCAGGGAGTTTGGGATCTGCCGATTGTGGTTTGTATCACATCTAAAAGCTTTTACCAAAGTCATTTTTTTCATCTGCTCCTGATTTAAATAAAGAAAATACTCAGAAACACAGTTTTAATCTTAATTTTCTTTATATATGTCCCCCAAAAATGCTCCTTTTAAAAAAACACAACTTTAATTGTAGTAGTTCTTTGAGCATTTCAAATGCACAGACTAGTGAAAAAAAAAGTTCTCGAGTTCTCCAAGACATGAACTGTCATCAGGTAAGCATAGGTGTCTTTTGCATAAACGTTCCTCACAGCTATTTTCAAATACGGCAGTAGAGATGAGATGGAACGGGATAACAATTCTTCAGTAAGTAGCCAGAGTTTATTTTCACAAATACAGTGAAAAGAGGTTGTCCTCACCCTTTCTCCCCAATTATATTCAGCATGCAGTAATTACTTTCAGAATAATGTTGAACTCATTACCAAAAAATGAACATTGTAGTAAGGTTACCCCTAATAAGCGAAATAATCGGGTTCTTCAAACATAAGATGTATGTTTTGATATGGAAAAACTGAAGCAGTATAAAAAATGCAGGCAAATTTGCTTTGTAAAGGTTTTTAAGTACACAAATATTGTGACAGGTGAACTAGTGTCTCATGGTAAATACATGACACAAATGCATGAAAAGCTTCGCTCATCAGTTATGCTGCAATAAAAAACATTGGAGTTCTTAGATTTGGCCTTTGGTTCATTTAAACTGGCAGTATCAGAAAAACTGTTTTCCAAACCGCAATTTAAAAGTGAAACACTGATGCGTTTGCATAATGGGGGGATGGAACCGAACCAGACGGCGCGGGGGTCACAAATGATTTATATAATCTGCCTCATTAACAGTCTAAACGCCGCATGTGGAGGTACCTGCCGGGGCATCCTCCAGTTTTTCAGGTGAGCACATCCATGCTAAATAACACCCACACAGAGGTGCCAACGTCCCCATGGAGGAGAATAAAAACACATACTACTGTATGTCCCACTTGCAAGGTCGCGCTCAGTGCATCTGTGCTCACTTTGTTGTGCGTGCCTTCATGCTGGATAAACTGGGTTAATCATATGAGTGTTAAAAACAATGCAAGCACACAAATGCACAGAATAGCGCCCTCTGTTAAACATATCCCACATATTCTATTCTTTGAAGTACATGCTTCTTTTTTTTCCACTCTGACTTATATAAAAACAGTTCAGTGACATATACATGGCATTCGTGACAAATATCTATATTTGTTTATGGGATGTTGCTGAGTGTTTAAATGTTTTGGCCAACAAATTATCCAGCTGTTGGATCTTTAAGCCGTACATCTCTGTCAGCAGCAGGCGCACAAACGCACTCCTTTATTGCGAGATATAGAGTTAACAAATGGATGTGTTGCCAACCGGGCATTTCTCTTACGTGCAGCTCGAGCAATAATTACTCAAAGGAATGAGAATCCGAGTAAAGCTCATTGTGTGAAGCTTTAGTGGGTCATCTGCACTGAGACAGAAAGAAGGCAAAAAAGTATAAAAGATTTTCACAAGGGAGGAGGACAAAAAAATCTGCTGAATATCCTTTTAATTAGTAAGTTGATGGTGACTTGGGTAGAATACATGTGTGTGTGTTTTTTAAGGTGGCAGCTCTTTCTTGCACACAAAACTGAAAGTGTGAACATGTGATGTTAAAAGGAGCTCTAAAAGGTTCACAGGTCCGACCGCCTTGCCTTTTAGCTCTTTTTCTTTTGCTCACTCTTTGTGTCACCTTCCACCAACGTGACTGGGTGAGACAGGCGTGGATCATCTGAGAGCCTATTAATTAGGCCAATCACGGGCAAACAGAACAGCATTATCACTGATGCACAACAGTCTTTCAAAGCTGAAATTAAACCATGCCCGCCACTGTGTCTGTGCCAAAGGGAGCAGAGATTTAGCTCCGCTGGCACTGTGCACAGATAAATTGCCACTACTAAGCAGCCTGTGGCACCGCTATGGCACACTAAATAAATAAAAATCGTAAAGGGGAAATAGAATATCCTTCTGTTTATGAAAAAAAGACCATTACATGTAAAATGACAAACTGGTGATGAGTGTTTTAGTTCAAAGGGAGATGCCTCTGAAGCCTCAGAAGGAGGGAATGTCTGTCAGAATAAGTGTGGAGAGACAAAAGCAGACTCAGTACTGTGTGCTACTGAGCGGGGGAGCCATGCCAGAGCTTTGGCAGCTTGAGATCTTCTTTCGTTGGATGCAAAAGTCGAATTGCATGGGGATCTAAAAGTCAAGATGTCCAAAGGTGGTGAAAATATGTGTAAACTGAGCAGCTATAAGCCTCTGCTGGTATGAAAAATAAATAAAGCTGAAGATTTGGCGGAAGAATGAGTGTCAAGATGCATGATTATACGCACGGCCAAATGTTCCAAACCCAGACTTCAGTTATGGAGTATGGGGGAAATGTTTCCCAGCTTAAGGCCTGTTTACACCCCTTAAAATGCAGATGTTGGTAATAAATCCCACGTTTTCTCATTTATTTGGGAGGACTGCACCTTGCTTTATTAAACCCATCGATCACTTGGGGCTCTTGAATCAATGGGATGCAGAGGAAAGCAGTGTCAGCACGCCGCATGCAGGGAGAATACAGCAGCTCCAACAAGTTAAAGAAGAGGAGGGGAAAGAAAAACCAAAACATCAGTCACTTTTTGTGATTCTGAAGGTCAAATTACTGTGTTTGTTGTGCCAAAAATACATCTATATTTAACTACAATGTATTGCATTGACTAATTTGTTATGAGCATCATAATTTAGCTAAAGAAAAATCTGCAAACAGACAGGATGTAAACACAGACCTGGAAGAAGACAGGTAATTAACTACACTGAGTCTGCATTTACTATTCAGATATGCAGAGTAGTCCCGTATGGCGCCCATCCAGGAGAACTGCTGTTGAACTGCTTCAAACCGAGTCCATCTGGAGATTCCCTCCCAGAGATTCACTCCCATGCAGAAGGAAGGCCACATACACCTCTGCTCCACAGCTGCCACATCTTCCACCTAGCCTGTGAGGAGCTTGTTAAGTCAATCTGTCTCAGCCCACTCCTCTGCTCAGACCTGAAAAAAAAAAAAAGACTACAGCAAAGATTTGGCGTAGCAGTGAGGATAAGAGAGAGTGGGGGGAATAAAGTTGGAGAGCAAAGTGAGAGTGGGTGAGAATAGATGGGTGGAAGGGAAAGTGAGAGTCGGCAGGGAGTTTCTGTGCGAGGGGAAATCAAAGACTAGCAACTGGTTCTTGATTTTTTTTTTTTTTTAAGTTGCTTCTGACTGGCTAAGTGCCACAGCCTCCACTTTGGATCAAGTTAACACCATAACTTGATCCAAACGATCATTAAACATAATGAGGAATAACCCTTTTAAAATTTTGAGAATGCCTCAATCCATCTTTCATCTGCAGCTGGGAGTGAGTTGCCGGTCACAGTGATCAATGTTCAGTAATCTGTTAATGACTTATGTGTGTGCCTGCCACTTTGTTTATTCACAGAGTGGACACAGCTGTCGGCTGCAGAACTGCTGCTTAGAGTCAAGCTGAATAAAAAACAAGCGTTTGACTTGGACTTGTTTTCTGTCTGCATTAAGTTGAATTTCAAGAACCGACTGAAACAATGAAACAGGTAGATGCATCAAAACAAAATTATACCCAAACGTGCTGCTGAACCATGCAAATCTCTTACATCTGCCTCATCATCATCTAATATTTATCTTTTCTTTAAATTAGTGAGGCAAATTTTTAAAAAGTTTCAGTTCAAATTCAAAGTATCAGTTTTTTTCAGTACATTTATACAAAATAAAAAAAAAAAAACATGAAATTATGAGATAATTTTTGCACATTTCAGCCAGCTACAGTCCGATGTTCAGCCTTGACGCGGCCGCCAACTTTACCTTTTACAAAGTTTTAAAACGTTTTTTCAGATGACTTTTGTGTGATGACTTAAGCAATGTTACTTCCTGGTCAATCGATTTCTAGAGTTTATTTTTATTCGTTTAGCCTCAATAAAAAAGCAAGCACTGTACTACGAATAAAATAATTTAGTCCCGGATGCAAAAAACAATAAAACATTACTAAATTTGTGTCCCACCTACATCGACTTCCTGTTTATTTTAAAATTAATTTGAGAATTTTAAGGGTGAAATGGCTTGGAAGTTTTGACCTTTTGCAAGTTGAGGCATCGACATGATTTACTGTGGCCATTGTTGCTGAAATGAGACTTAAAACCATAGATATAGAGCAACTAGACAAGGGGTGGGCAAACTTTTTTTATTCGTGGGTCACAAAGGGTTCTAAAATTTGAAAGAAAGACCAGACCAGGAGCAGATCCGTGGCATCCTGGTAATTCACCTTGTTACAAAAAATAAAATAAAAAACAGAATCTGGACAAAAACATGCCTTAATCTTAATTGAAAATTACTTTAAAACAGAACATTTTGGAGTTTTTGTTTCACGACAGTAGTTTTTGTTCTCAGTTTAGTGCCATTTCCACCAATGGGTTGAATAACAGAATCAGGGAAAGGCTGCGTTCATACGGTGTTGGAATAATCGGAAAAATGACTGTCCAACTTGGGAATCACACAATAAATTAGAAAAACAACAAATCTTCAAACACTACATGACTGCAGAATAACTTTCTGCACCTGAACAAAATGGAATTTATTTGTATCATGTGTAATCTGTGGGGACTTTGTTGTTTTCGTGATATCATTGTATTCATTTTTTTTATTTAACCTTTATTCAACCAGGAAAAAAGTCCCATTGAGATCCACTGATCTCTTTTTCAAGGGAGTCCTGGTCAGGAGCCAAACATGATTTTTGTGAGTTTTATTATCTTATCTAGTCTAGCTATATTATATATTTATGTACGCAACATATATTTTAGACATAACAGTGTTTTAGGGTATATTTTATTGATGACAAATTTTAAGATGCAACACATTGGTTATTTATTTTACATTCAAATTAAAAAAAATGAACTAGATCAGATTGTTACTATCACATTTTAGTGACGGCTTCCCATGATTTATTTAAAGTTCTCCTGAATATATGCCAAAATACATCACTGGCAGCAGGTACTTATATAAAAATGACAAAAATGATGCCAAGTAAAATAAAATGAGCAACTTCACCCATTAAATCCAAATATTTAAAGTAAACTTGTCCGATTAAAAATCTCAGTCAAGCGTTGGCTCAAACTCAAGTAAACTGTGCACGTTGAGTGATATTCCAGTATTACTTTTACACAAGCTGTTACCACTACGACGAGATGTTGTTGATAAAAGAAGTATGTGCTGAAAACTTTACAGAGATGAGTAAGCAGCCCTGGGCATCATCATCTATCAGAGCTAACAGGAAAACCCTTGGGCTTGTTGCAACAGCCGCACTCAGCATCTGGGAGGTCTTGTCTGTGTTTATCAAGAGGTCAGCATGCACATGAGCTCAGCTCACTGAAAGGCCACTGCACACATAAACTCTTGGGACTCCCATGCTACCATCACTCACCATCAAGATCCCCGTCTACAGCTGGCAAGTCAATTTTGGGATCCAATTATATCGTTATGACAGCCTAATTGCAGGTAATAATCAGTGAAAGCCAAAAGCTAAACAGAGTCATGCAACAAACTGAATACCGAATGTATTCTGCCAGGAAACATGACAGCTTACATGCTTCCTAATAATGTTTTACAAGCACTTGGTAAATATTAAAGCAAACAAGCCACTGTTATCTAATACTTCCACTTATTCGGTTGTGTTCCCACATATTTTTAGACAGATCTTCAAGGAGCTGGCTGCCTAAAATAAAACATCACATGAACACAGAGTTTAAAGGACTTCTGCTGGATCATCTTAAGGTACCATTGGGCTCATGCATAAATCATGCAATCATCATCAATGCATATTCAGAAAAGCTGAATCGCACTGCTTCTCTATGGGAGATAGGGGGAGACGAGACTGTGACAAAACCCAGCTGATTGTAATGAGCTTTTTTGTGGCTTCCTGCACTGACAAAACAAGCCTAAATTAATCATGATACCACCCTCCTACTGCGGCATGGAAGTCTAATGCTTCCATCGGCACACCCACTCGTAAATTGGACCCCAAGACAGGCGTTGGTATGATGTGAGCAGAGCCGGGGCTGCGAAACACTTTCATTTACGTCACTCACAGAAATGGGTGAAAGAATATGTTTTCAGTAATTGGCTTGCTTCTATAAAGCACAAATCAAATGGTTGCTGTTTGTTTGTTGAACCATCTGCAGTGAAAGGCAGAAGATAAGGGAGAGGGAAGGGGGGGAAACAGACTGTGGGACATACAGCTGAGCCCTTAGGACACAAAATCTGCGTACGTGTGTGGATGCATGCACTGTCTTTAACATAAGACTTAAATATGTAGAAGTGCATAGATTTTTGGAACAGCCAGTATCATCAAAATAACATTCATCCAGTACGTCAAAACAAACTTCAATTTTTTAATACTTCTACTAATATTTGTCTCTAAAACAAAATCTGTGATAACTTTTATGTGGAGTTTCTATTGAACCAGCATATAACACAAATATGTCTCTTTAAACCCATTATTTAAGGCTAAATCCATACATGTAAAAATTAAAGGCCCACCAAATAGTTGCAATCGTGTGTTCTTCATTTAATTTTTTTGTTTGTTTTTTGTTCCAATTTTTTCCATGTTTTTGAGAACTACAGAAGTATCATGTTTATGACACTGTGGCTAATTAACTTTTATTTGGAGGTCCTATTATAACTTTTATAAGCAGATAAGGTTAGTTCTCAGCCTGTTTGTAGCTCTTTTCTTTTGTAGTTTAAAAAAATAAAACAAATATCACTTTTTAGAAGATTTTTTTTTCTAAAATTGAATGCAATGCACTTTCATAACATTTCAAAAAAGATAACTTTTACTTCCGATATGATATATAAAAAGCTATATGTTTTGTTATGTCAAACTGAATTGACTTGTAATGAACATTCAAAGCCTAAAGTAAATATGAAATAAAAGCAATTTGTTAGTTTGTGCTATTTCACTGTCAATAATTGTTAAAGACAAGAGGTCTTCAGTGAGAAAGTTATCAAAGTTATTTAAACACAAGTAATAAAAAGTGTTCGCAACAAAGGTATTAAACATTTTAAATAAAATGTGCACAACTAAAATGTTTGCAAATCTTTAAAAGTGATTATAAAAAAAAGGAGGACAGAATCCTCATTTGCACAGAAGCTTGTGTGGGGTCAACTTCTCCAAAATCCAAGAAGTTTAAAGCCTCGATTAACTATTATGTGATTCTTTAAGGGGAAAAAGCCTTTGAAACATTAAAAAAAAAGCAGAGTTTTACTACATTTGTGCCCAAAAACGCTCCCCAAAAAGTCTATGTCACACTTTTAGTTGAATCTTGAATGTCAGTTTTTAAATTAGTAATCTCATTGTTTTGGAATTTGCTTTCGTCTGATACTTTCTACTTTCACTTCACAATTTCGTAACGCTTGTTACCCTTTCCACCGTACAGACTGAACATCTGCATTTATGTACTAAATTAATCTGTAAACTTTTCAATCCAAATCCTAAAGCCGTTTTAAATTGCTTAAAGTTTAGTTCACGTGCTGTGAGATGTCAAAACTGACATATTGCACTTAAAGTACGAGTTTCTATTGAAAAATGTGACATGTTGATTAGATGTTATCCCGACATCAAAGGAGTAAGACAGTGGAGGTTGTGACTTGAAAGGGACCCACAGACACTTTTCTTCAGCCCTTTTAGCTGCAGAGACAGAGGCTTACACCCCTTTCTTTCTAAATGATACTTGCTTCATTATTCTACTGTCTGAAGTGCCACAGGGCATTTCGCTGAGACAAAGCTCAGCCTCCCAACAGGAACCACGAAGGAAGGAAAGGTAAGGATAACAAAAAAAGAAGACAGGTGATAGGTGGATGAGTAGAACAGGAATATATATCAAATGGGGTTGACTTGTTCCTTCTTTGGCAAACAGGATTCCTAGTTTGAGAGGTTTCTATTCCAGCCGTTTGCCTCGAGGGATATACGGTCCTCTGATTTTAAGGCTCATCCTCAGGTTTTGCATGTTCAACATTTTCTGATGAGAGAAACTGGGTCAAACCAGCAGACTGTGATCTGGTCTCATAATTTTAGTGGGAAAAACTTTTAAGCCTGGAATTC
>NC_050521.1:17867751-17868047 GCF_002922805.2 Oryzias melastigma
TGTGTAAGATTATGAAAAGCGTACTTGCAGAAATTATATTAATCACACATTTATCAGTGTAGAATTTAGGAATTTCATTCAATACGAAAAAAAAAATATCTCAGTTCAGTCTTCTACTCCTTACATGCATTACTCACTTAGATTTAACCAGTTAAACATTCAATACAATATCATCCCAAAGTCGTCACACACTGACGTTTGGTTAAAGCCCCTTCATGTCACTTTTTGACGTTTTGGGTGTCCCCAACTTGTCGGTTTTTGGCATACTGGCTGTTCGTAAAATCAAGGGTCCACAA
>NC_050521.1:17868286-17873897 GCF_002922805.2 Oryzias melastigma
CCAAATCCTAATGCCGTTTTAAATTGCTTAAAGTTTAGTTCACGTGCTGTGAGATGTCAAAACTGACATATTGCACTTAAAGTACGAGTTTCTATTGAAAAATGTGACATGTTGATTAGATGTTATCCCGACATCAAAGGAGTAAGACAGTGGAGGTTGTGACTTGAAAGGGACCCACAGACACTTTTCTTCAGCCCTTTTAGCTGCAGAGACAGAGGCTTACACCCCTTTCTTTCTAAATGATACTTGCTTCATTATTCTACTGTCTGAAGTGCCACAGGGCATTTCGCTGAGACAAAGCTCAGCCTCCCAACAGGAACCACGAAGGAAGGAAAGGTAAGGATAACAAAAAAAGAAGACAGGTGATAGGTGGATGAGTAGAACAGGAATATATATCAAATGGGGTTGACTTGTTCCTTCTTTGGCAAACAGGATTCCTAGTTTGAGAGGTTTCTATTCCAGCCGTTTGCCTCAAGGGATATACGGTCCTCTGATTTTAAGGCTCATCCTCAGGTTTTTGCATGTTCAACATTTTCTGATGAGAGAAACTGGGTCAAACCAGCAGACTGTGATCTGGTCTCATAATTTTAGTGGAGAAAAACTTTTAAGCCTGGACTTCATTATCATGTCCTGGCTTTTTTTTTTTTTTTTTTACTTTTGGGTATCAAATTATTATGCTTTGCTGTGTAAGATTATGAAAAGCGTACTTGCAGAAATTATATTAATCACACATTTATCAGTGTAGAATTTAGAAATTTCATTCAATACGAAAAAAAAAATATCTCAGTTCAGTCTTCTACTCCTTACATGCATTACTCACTTAATACAATATCATCCCAAAGTTGTCACACACTGACGTTTGGTTAAAGCCCCTTCATGTCACTTTTTGACGTTTTGGGTGTCCCCAACTTGTCAGTTTTTGGCATACTGGCTGTTAGTAAAGTCAAGGGTCCACAATCCTTGGGACGCGCTACCGGATGCGCACTGGTCCTCGGGACGCGTCCTGTACCAGTACCTTAACCCAGTACTGGTTCGTGTCCAGTACCGTGTCTGGTTTGCGCCTAGTACCGGTTCGGGTCCAGTGCTGCATCTAGTCCGGTGTCAGGTTAGGGTACGGTACCAGTGTTGGGTAACAGTGCGCTACGCATCGCGTTACTGGACCGGTTTTGGTTTGCTGCCCAGAGGTTGCGGACCCGTGATTTAATAGGTACAGCAATACGTCAGTATGAGACGATTTGGGAGTGAGAATGTGTTGAACAGTTCAACAGTTTAACCCTTTATCACCAGAGCTTTAGCTTCAGTGTTGACATTCTTTCGACAACTGTAACTCTGTAACTGTTGACACATTTATCGTAATTCCATTGGATTGTAAAGCAAAAGCAGCTTTGCAAGAACAAGCAACAATTTACAGTAGTGAAGAGCTTACTAAAATAATGTAACTCAGCTGATTCTGTCGCGGAGAAAATTGGCTTTAATAATTAAGTCCAATACTAATAATTTAGGATTGCTTTTAACAATATTTAACCATTCAACACTGGAGCTGTTGCCAGTGACAGCAAATAATACGCGCTCTTTGTTGCTCTTCGACTGTTCACGTAATTCTAATGGATTATGCCTCCATCAGAATGAGCTCACGTAAAATTATGTTAATTTACGTTAATTACATCAAATATCAGTGCATAGCTGGTTTTCTCCGCTTCAGAATCTGTTGGAATTCCGTTAATTGTGTAAACAGTTGAAGAGTTACGCTAATTCAAAGAACACTGGAGCTAAAACTCTGGTGTTCAAGGGTTACAATAAAAGCAGAAAATTGCAGCTTCTCCCCAACTAACTAAATGAAGAAAAAAAAATGAAGAAGAATTTGATTTGAAATTCCAGTCTATTAAATAAACGTTTCTAATGGCACATAGAACAGGTTTAAGTGGCCACTGCGGTGTGAGAACAGATGGAAAAAAATAAAAAAAACAGCATCATCAAATTCAAAACCTCACAACTGCAACACAACTTTGTGCTGTGCTAGACAGAACAAAAACATAAAGGAATCTACACAATGTGCAGGTTCAATATGAGAAGAGGGATGCCCCAAAGTAATTTACCCAAAATGACCCAGTATATGAATAATGCACAAAAGGCACACAATAGCAGAAAAGAACTTTAATAGTTTTACCTCATCCTATACAAACTACCCCAAGAGATGAGACATTACAAAGAAATTATATTGAACCCGGCGCTTCCAGAGCAATATAAACCATAATAAACTTGCTGACTCAAGTAAATATGACTCCCATCTCAGTCTGCAGTTTAACTGATGCTGAAAGGCACTAAGAGGAAAGAATAGAGCTGCTGAAAAGGTCTTTGAAAAAAAAAAAAAAACTCAGTAAGCAAGTTTATCAATGCCACATCCCTTTGATTGAAAAGAGTCTTCTAGCAAAGATTTCCCAGGCAACATAAGGTGTCTTAAAAATGGATCTAAAGAACGAACGAAAAAAGGATGGTGACTTTGAAAGACACAAAAAGTGACGACTTTTGAACTTAAGTAGTTTAGTTTTGACACTATTTAGATATTTCCCCTCCTAGAGGTGTTCACAGGTTCCAGTGAGTAAAATATTCAGGGCTGTGAATGGAAATCGGACACTCAGCACTAACTGGCATTGCAGGTTCTTTTCATAAGATGGAGATGGCATTTTAAAGCTGGGTCAAGCTGACGGGGCAGCAGCTGCGCCCCACACGCTTTCTCCTGCTTGAGGGAAATCTGACAGTATGACAGGGGACGCTATTGTGCAATTAGGAGACTAACTACTGCAGTGTCACTGTTCACATTAAGAAGCATAACATGTAATAATAGCTGTGCATTTCCACTACACCCCTCCATCTTTCAGATATAACATATATGATCAAGTGTTGCATTTTAGCATAAAGTCATAAACTTCCCGGAGGTCTTTAATTATGATTATGCAGTTTTAAGCAAAAAAACAAAACCTGTGTTGTTTTCTAGGACATAACTCCTACAGAGCAGCAGTAGTTCACTAGAAATTTGCCTCTGAGTTGAGGGCAGGACCGTTGATGTAAAGAACCCCCCATATACCCATCTTAGAAAAATGCCTGAAAAAAACATGTTAGAAAAACAAAAAACACAATTTTCATTTGAGTGGGTCTTTCAGGAGTCTTGGTGAAGAAATTCTGGAATCTATTCTTGATCACCATTGCTTAAGCACTTGGGGCTGCCATCGTAAAGACTATCAAAAGCTGAAAATATAAAGATAGGTTCCATGTCAAACTTCCTACAAACGGACCAAAGTTGATGTTATAAGACACTGAGACACTCCAATTATCACATACTTTTGAGTCCCCAACTTAACGTTTGCTGAATATGGCAGTGAAAATGAGTCAACTCTGTAAATAAGTGAAACCGTTTTGAATCAAATTGTGAGGATTTTACTCCCTTGCTATATATCTACCTTTGGCTTTGTCGACTCAATATCCCATCTTCATCCAGTCATCAACCCCCCTTCCTTCTCCAATGAACCCTACTTTTGCTGTGATTGTAGCTTCTTTTACTTAAAAAAATGCTAAATTCTGTGTTGATCTACATAAATAATATTTAACACATAAATATACGACAGACTGGTGACCTGTGTAGGGTGTACTCTACCTTTGCCCAACGGTAGCTGGGACAGGCTCCAGCAAACCCCATGACCCAAAAGGGATTTAGTGGGTTCTGAGGACGTACAAAAGGACGGACGGACGTATGGATAAGACAGATCATGGTTCAAAGTGAAACAGATTTTTCAACTTTGCTTTATGATTTTTATTCTGTCATTCCACCACTTACTTGTCGAAGTTGTTGGTGTAAGACCAGAAAACTGGAGGGGCAAGCTGACTTTATACACATGACATGAGGTTTTGTGAAAAATAGAACAGCTGTCTTCAGTATGAAAATATCTTTGCATTCTCAAGAACTCTATTTTAAAAGAACATTACACATTAAAGCTTGAAAGTCATCATTTTTTTTTAGCTGTGGTTCTGGAATTGTAGAGGAAAAAAAAGAGTAGAAAATGAAAGCTTTTTTCTTCCCTGCTTAACATTAATTTTTAGCTCTGTAAGCGACTGCTGAACCAGCTTTTTATTTCTCTATATTCTCTTTTTCCTCAGATTTTGCCTCTGAAATGCTAATATGGCAAGTAAGCGCACCTGCATCGACCCCTCTCTCTCCTTTCTTTGTCCCCAGTTTCTTCTTCTATAGGTGAGCAGAAAACATATTTTACCCCTGGCTACTACAGCTCTTTAGATGACAAAAAAGAAATCACTGATCGTAAAATTTTTGCTAAGACAAGAAAAAATTTCTACGGCTCCTTTTTATTTAACAATTCAACGCCTTCATGACTTTAGTGTCTGTCTGGAAAAGGGCAAATTTCAAAGGAAGTTTTATACACCGAACCTTCATCAAACCCTGCTGTGACTGTTCTTTTGGGTGAATAAAAACCATAGATAAAAAGAGAGACTCACACACTGTTCCACTTAAATGTTGCCAGATTCTCCCCAGTGCAGATTTGCTTGTATATTCCCAATTATCCAATGAAAACAAATCAGATTTTTGACGTAGCTAAGTCTCAGACATAACCAGCTGAGGAACTTGCAAAAATTACAGTTCATGTTTATATTACATGTCTGGATTCTCTCAGATCTGACTTTTGGTTGGTTGACTGTTTCCACGCTATCTATTCTAATAGGCTGCAGAGTTCATCGAGAGCATTGAGCAACACAACTTCCCCTGGGAGCAGCCAAGCAGTGCCGTTGACTGTGGTGCTGACAGCCAGAGAGCATTAAGCACAGGGGTACTGCTGCCAGTGCAGGCACTCAGTGAACCATGACGGTGTCATTTCTTTTAATAGGGCGTCTTTCGTCCTCCCTCTCCCTCCTAGTCTGTTTTCACCCCTCTCGCGCTTTGGCGTCTGCCTTATATTTTGCCTGCTTCTCTTGTACGTCCAACAATCAACTTTTCCCACCCGCCTCCTTCCTTTATACTTTCCTTCTTCCTTTAATCCCAGCTCTCATCTGCCTGTTTAAAATGCAAGGCATGGGTTTGTAGTTGTTGCCGAGAACCCCAACGGCGTGCGAGGAACTCTAATTGGTTTGCTTAACCTTCAGAGCACAATGAGCTGGCTGTAATGAAGGCTCATGATTCATGGCCAGGTAATAAAGCTGAAGAGGGCCGTTTACCCAAAAGCACACACACACACACAAATCTTAAGACGCTCTGAATAACACACAGCTGCATATGGGATTTAACACAACATCGGGAGTGTGTTGTCAGACAGGCGTATGGTCTCTAATAAAGCCCAAAGCTATTTGACTGAGACACTAGTGAAATGCATTCCTTCTTGGCAAGTGATTTTCATCAAAAACATGCAACCAACATGGCAACCAGGTGTGGGTAATTGCCAGGGTAAATACCAGGAAGGGAAATTATCAGGGTATGTGACAGTTGACAGCATAATGTAAAACTTTTAACAGCAACATTTGTGCTTGTGACAGAGCAAACTTCACAGGGTGTTTGCAGGCTTGTTAAAAGCATACTTTGTTCAGAACCATGAGTACAGTTTTTTTTTTT
>NC_050521.1:17873918-17904530 GCF_002922805.2 Oryzias melastigma
TTTTTTTTTTTTTGCTGAAGCATGACGTCAAGCTAGTGGCGTTTTCTTAAAAAGGCTCCTCAGATCTACATCATGCAACTTCAGACACCATCTGAAAGCAAATGGAACCTTATTAGCAACTTAAGATGAGGCTTGAAGAATTTGGCTTTTCGTGTGTGTGGGGGTGTGTGTGTGTGTGTGTGAGTTTGCGTTGTGCATGTTTGATGAGCTTTTTTAATGAACTGAGAGACTCTTGGTGCATATTGCTGCGTCAGGGTATGCTCTGCCTTTTAAAGGCCCCTGAATAAGTCATGATATTTGGAGAGATAATGAGATAGGGAAGGGGATGGAAGGACTGGAGGAGCTAATGCTCTCAGCAGAAAAGTCTCAACACAAAGTGACAGACGAAGCTTAGAGGTGCTCTTCAAGGTCAGACTGAAATATTCAAAACAAGATGTTTTTAGATCTTCTTTCTAATTAAAAATGAATCCAATATTTAAAGGTACTTGGATATTGATCAAGTTGATTATTTCTAATGTTATTCATCAGCCAAACAGAGCTGCAGGCTGTTGACTGGACTTCAGCTATTTCAACTGTTCAGTCAGGCTAACTTGGCTGTGTTGTCTGTTTGTTTATTGGACTTGGTGCAATCAAGACTTTTTTTGTAATATCTAAAATGTTAAAGATTTTGAACTACATTAAGTACAAGATGTTTTATTCTGAAATTGTATTGCAAAATGATTTGCTAACTGGAGTATCCTCCAAAAAAGAAATGTGCTGCAACAGAACGGATGTTCACAGTGTGGAAATATTATCAAAATGTACTAGCAATTTTCAAACCAAAAAGAAAAAACTATAAACCTGGAAAGGTACAGTTTGATCATTGTAATGTATCAAAATAAAATTCAGTATTATATTGCCCATATACAAATGCTTTTAGGGCTTTTAGCTGGGTAGGCTTTTAGCCTGAAATCCTTGAGCTATTAGGATTCTCTCTTGTGTAACCAACTCTTTTCAGTCGGGAGGTAGACACCGTCTCTATATTAAAAGCTAGCCTTAAAACTTTCCTTTTGATGAAGCTTATGGTTAAGGTTGTTCTAAGTGACCTTGAGCCATATAGGGACTATAGACTGAGACTGCTGAGAGTCATTGTAGGGCCTACAGGTCTTTTTTTTTTTTCCATACACCGCTCTCTCCTCTTCTCTGTACTCTCCAAACCATTTCTGATTATAAAATAAGTTCTTAACTTATCTCTTTTGTCTTATGACAGATGTTCCAGTGTTATTTCTTCTTTCCTGTCTTCTTATACCTTGTGGGCAGTGGAGATGGCCACACGTCCTCCGTTTCTCTTTGGGTGCATAATGTCATTATCAGCCAATAATTGGATAAAAGCAATTATCTATGAAGGCTCATCCGCACTTTTCTGCAGATAAGTTTCCCCGATTAAAAAACTGTTTTTATTACACGGCCATGCTGACTGATGAGATTCACTCACAGTTCGCTGCTAGCAGCTTTTAAAGAGAAGACCATTCAGAACCAACAGGCAGTGTGAATGGTGGCTACAGAGATGAGAAATAACATTTGACTTGTTTAAACAAAAGGAGCTCTGGATAGTCTCACCACCTCCACTTAGGAACTTTTTTTCATCTTGTGTTTCAAGCAAAGACCTTTCAGGAAAAAAACAAAAAAAAACGTCCCTCTCCATGGTTGCGCAAGGGATTTCTATTACTTTAACTGTCCATAAATTTTAGCATGAATACAATTGGAATTATATATATATATATGAATCTTCTTGCCTTTGAGTGTTTTATTTTTTACTTTGCTTTGTGTTTTATTTATTTTTACATTCTTTGTGTAGTGCCTAGAGATTTCCATGGTTGTAATTCAGCACTTGTTAAAAAAAAAAAAAACGTAATTTTATGACCAGGTCAATATTGTAAATGTTATGTTGAACATGTATCTCATTATGGGATCATCTTGCCTTTAAAAATAAACTGATTTTTTTTTATTAACATTTAAATGAAAGTGTTTGAACTAAAGGATTTAACAGGAAAATTCACTTTGTTCCAAGGCATTTATCATCAGTCCAACTCCTAGTACCTTTTTGTTGGCCTTGCTCGTCAGTGATGGGATCCTCTCATACCAATCTTCTGCTTCGTCACATTGTAGGTCAGTAAGTCGTTCATCTTCAGTATGTGATGAACAGCAGAATTCATTCTTATGGATTCCGTGCATCAACATCTAAACTGTAAGTGCTAGAAGATTTTGCACCTCGGTCTTAGAGGTGCAAAACAGTACATTAATAGTCTACTAGTTTACATCTCGATTAAAATCACTCATATTTTAAACAAGAAACCATTTAAGATGGTTGTATGTTTAAAACTCAAAGTGATTCATTGGAGATGAGTCATCCAACTTCATTAAATGATGATTTCTTTAAAAATGTCAGGTGCAGTAACATTGATATTGCTGCATGTGAATTTCTTACACTTAATTAGACTTTTATTATACAATAGATAAATAAAAATGTATTTTTAGGATGAAATGTGGATAGGTTTTTCTAAGGTCAAGGTTAGAAATTTAAGTTTTAAAATCAAAACTTAATTCACAAAAATATATAAAATATAGACAAGGAGCTCAAATATGTGCCACAAATTTGCAACAAACTTGATCCCAGTTGAAGGTCTTAGGATCAATTCTGCCTTTTACATCGTTTCAACATCTTTTGACTATTGGTAAAGTATTTTTTGTGTGTTGCTTTTAATTTGTAATTATTCTGGTCTTTGTAATATATTAATAGATTTTTCAAACTATTATATCCCTTCTGGGGGGCACGGGGTTGCCTATCCAGGCCACCGTTGGGTACACCCTGTACCGGTTGCCAGTCGCTCGCAGTGCATTCTCGTATATCCTTACAGCCTATATCTTTTTTCTGGTTACTTAGCAATTATATGCTTGTATCAGACTCTCACAGGAAAGATGTTTCTCTACACTTCTTTTGTGACTTTATGGTGTCCCATAGCGTTTTGATTTTTGTTACTATATCCTGCATGGCAGGTCTGACATTTATTAGACCTCTTCCTTCTTTCCTTTCACTTAGTGAAGCCTCAGGGTGCAGGAGTTGGGATGGAACCCTTCATGAGTCATTAGGAGCTTTCTTGACTTGGAATCAATGGCCTCTGTCTCTTTCCTTTGGGTTGCAATCTCAGCAGGATAAATGACCGACGTGGGGTGCAGTTGCTGATGGCCCAGCTCCTTATTTTTCCACTCATCCGACTTCTCGGGAAAAATCACAGATATACATATAGTTGAAAAATAATCCTCCAACTTCCATGTCAGTTGTTTTCTCAAGCGGACACAACAGCAATTTCTCTGGTGGCTGGCTTTTCACACCTTTTGAGCGTGTCTTTTGAACCTGTTCATTCAGTTTTTTGAAGGAAGGAAGGTATGGGGTGAATTGTTTAACTGCAGCCAAATGGGACTGCAGGAGTCATTTATCTTAAAAAAAAAAAAAAATGGAGGTAAAGTGGCCCCAAGAGGGGAAGGAAAAAAAAAGAAACGACCTGAGCAAACTGGCATTTTTCCATCACAGCAAAAACTGTGAACTGAAACAGGGATCCAAGCTGAGAATGATTGTGAGATTAAAGAACCAAACGCAGTATGCTTGTTTGTATGTGTGTGAGAGACTGTGTGGCAAACAGTGGTGTACAGAACGGACTGAAGTCACAGGGTAGGAAATGAAATCTTCAACAAGCTGCATGATCTTTGTACATCACCATGCTTTGGCTCCATAAAGAAGGCCAGTGAAGTAAAATCAAGGGTACAACACTGTGGCCTACAAATGATGTGCTCATTCGAAACAGAGAGGAAATGTAAGCAAGTAAAACATATACGACAAGGAGAAATAAACAGAGGGTGGGCAGCACAGAAAGAGAGGCTAGAGGGCAGATTACCTCTGGGATCACCTCAGGTGTGCCTCTTAATCATGCTGTTGGTGTGCCGTAGAGGTTTTGATAAAGGCAGAGACTGTTTATTGAAGGTGGCAGCCTGACATGAGCCGTAGAAACCAGCAGCATGGAGAACATACAGGGAGCAGAGAGGTTGTATATTATCATCCTGGTGTGTATAATGGTGGATACACACTGGGATCTGACTCAGATTTCATTTCTATATTGGAACCAGCCTTGTTGCATGTCCAGTATATACTATAACAAAATAAGACATTACAATTCTGTTTCATTTACTAAAGATATCTGGCTTTGGGAGTCTGTAAAAACAGAATTATAGACACTCAGCTATTTGTTTTTAATTAAGGTATTTGAGCGCTGACCTTAACACATTGCAGTTTATTTTGTCTCACAATTATCAACTGTTTTTTTTTTTCATATAAAATCTTTTAGAAATACAGTACCTAATAGTATTAAAGTTAACAAGAACATTCACTGTTATAATGTTGTGGTTTGATCTAACATACATATTTTCGAAAAAGAGCATTTCTTTGAGCTAGTGATGCCTTGCCGTGACATGGCACAAACGGAAGAGTTTCAGTTTAGTCTATTTTCCTCTTGGGTAATTGTTTTTTCTTATTGATTTCCTTTAAACTATTCCTACGGGTCTTTTAGGTTAGATTTGGGTGAGCACTGTGTCTGCTAAATTGCATTTGTTGGTTTTACATTATAATAAGATTGTGAGGAAAATAGCATAGTTGTCAGACAAGTGCAAAGAAATCACAATGATAGTTTTTGTTTTTAAATACTTAGGTGTTTCACCACCTCACTCCTGACTCAGAAAAATGTTTCACTCCAGTCTACTCTTTTGTGACCATCATTTTAGACCTGGAGATGCTAATTCTGTCCCAGCCTCTTCAGACAAGACAGCAAATTTCCATTTCCCTCTAAATAATACAGACATTTAGGCAAAAACACCGGAGAGGAGAAGCAGAGTAAAAATAAACTGATGCTACAGCAGCAGACATTTGGCAACTGACAAAAGGAAATCTGTATATTTATGTATGGGCTGGAGAAGTGATTAACAATGACAAACAAAAGAGGCTAGATCCACTAAACTGAATGAAAAAAGATCATGGAATTAAAGGTTACTGACTAAGACTGAAGGTAGCAGATTTCAAAATGCAATAAACAAGAAAACGGAACCAAAACCCAGGACAACTTAAACCAAATGGAGCAAGAGGTTATGGAAATAAACACAACAACGTCAAAATGAGTCAACGCAACCACAAGACCTCAGGATAATCTGACTGAGCTTATAGCATATGAGCCATTTCTCATATTCAGATCCTTAGTTTCTTAAAGAAAAAAAAAACAACTTCACTTGAAAAAAGGAGGATTGCAATTTTCCACTTTTGACTTTAAATGAGTAAAGCACCACTTTTTTTTTAGAAATCTTGAAACAATAAGTTTGAATTTTCCCAATATAAACTAACTTAACTAATTTAAAAAATATATTTTTCAAATTTTGAATATTAGCATCTTCTTCTAAACTGACTTTGAGTTTCGTGTGTTAGACAAATAAAAAATAATTTAGTTAAAGTCCCACTATTTGTCACGCACCAAGGTGTGTGAAATTTGTTCTCCGCATTTGACCCATCCCCTTGGGGAGCGGTGAGCTGCAGACACAGCCGCGCTCGGGAACCATTTGGTGGTTTAACCCCCCAGTCCAGCTCCTTATTGCTGAGTGTCAAGCAGGGAGGCACTGGGTCCCATTTTTAGAGTCTTTGGTATGACTAGGCCGGGATTTGAACCCACGACTTTCCAATCTCAGGGCGGACACTCTACCACAAGGCCACTGAGCTGGTAATTAAGTAATTAATTTATTAATTAATTTGCAATTTAGTAAATACTTCATTAATATAACTTAATTATAATAATTATTATTTTTATTAAACTCTAATAAGATATAGTGAGATCCTTTAGCAACAGGCAACACTGTAATTTAAATGCTTGTGAAGAAACAAGGAAGTCACTCACATATAGACATGGCAGAACATGACCGTCTTTTTTAACAAAACATCGCTGTTTGATACTTTCTGCTACATAACAGTACAGTTTTCATTGACATAAACATTCATAAAAGCCTGCGTACACTTTATCAAGCTTTTACTACTCTACAGTGAGGTGATTAAACAGCAATGTAAATAAAATCAGTTTCTAAAATATGTTTTCATTAAGCTACATTTTTCTTGACATTTTCTACTTTTTGGTCACAAGAGTTTTCTCTAATTTTTTTTTGTTTCTGTCACAGGTTAATTTTCAACAAAAACAGAATATTTGACTTTTTTTAAAATAAAGCAACACTTTTTAAACATTGTACATAGCTAGAAAGGTTTCAGTCAAACTCAAAGCAATGAGAAACTGAGACCAAACCGACAAAGGAGAAGTTTGCAAATGTATGCAACATTCTATAGTGTCAGTGACGTAAACCACATTTTATCTTTTCTTTTTTGTTATTTTATGTAATTCTTGGAAGGTACAGTAATTTTTAATGAAACAGGATCAGACTTGTATTTTACTTTTTACTTTAGCTCTGAAGTGATTAACCTGGACACTAAACACAAATGTTTGCCATAGTAACATCTTAAATCTTTGATTTTAAGTCAAAAACTAGCCCTCCTAAAGTATTAGTGCCAAAGGCCAAACAATTTTACACTTTTTTTTGCTGTGGTCGAACATCAACAAGATTTATGTTGCAGCAAACCCTTACAGACAGTTCTGATGCTTTAACTCTGGTTTTATGGGACATAAGCACATTTGAGTAGTAGGAACTGGGATCTTTTAGGCCGACCTTTCCTTGGCTTGTCATCTGTGATTACCCAGAAACCTTGGGAGTGGTCCTTGCAGTCCTGAACAGGTCTGATGGGTTGTATATTCCCAAAGATTTACTCCCACCATTCTTGCTTAGTCATCAGAGCTTTAAAATACACAATAGCTGGTAAAAAATCTATTAACCTTCTCAGCTGGCTCAGAAAACGCTCATTAAACTCATCCCCAGTGAGCTGTGGTGGTCAGGGGAGCTCCGACGTGAAGAAGAAACAGCTGATTATAACAAAAAAGCAGCAAAATGAGAACAATAAGATCACAATAACATAAATAACACATTGTTCAGCAGCTCCTTCATTCTACGCCATAAACAAATTTGAATTTGTTGAATCTTAATCATCGATGAAAGAGAAGCTCAAGCTGAACAAAATCCAGCCGAGAAGAAGTTTTGTTTTATTTTTTTTTCTGAGACACAAGAAAAAAATAACAAATAAACTGAATTTTAGATAGAAAAGATGTCAATCATTAGCTACAAATGATTCAGTTACAAATCAGAACAGATTTTCAAATTCACACTCTTTTAATGACGATTATACCAATTTTTAGGCAAAATAAAAAAAAAAAAACTGTTGAACGTAGTTTCTGCAGAGCAGTAGAAGTTTTTATAGATATTCCCCTCTGAGTTGTGGGTGGGACTGTTAGCATGGAGTAAGCCCCGCCCCCACATCCCAACATTTACTTGTTTACACTATCACCCACCAGCTTACAGCTCCTCACACCCCCACCATAAACAAAAAAGGTGAGCAATATTGGAACTATTGTGGAGTTTATAGCCAGATGGCAGCTTGGATGAGAAAAACAAAGACGTTCATGGATCTATTTTTCTTCAAGTGGATGCATCAGAATGGAGCTGAGCACGGAGCTTGTGGCTTCAATTATGAGAATGCTACAAGTACATGCTAAGAACACCAAAAACACCAATTTCATTAGTGAATATTTAATGTGTGAATGCGAAGTTCATGATTTCATTTCAAAAACGCAATGAGGTCACTTCTAGTAAATATGCTTCAAAAATTGTATTTCCCTAACAACTATGACCCTGGTTTTTCCGTTCGTCCTGTCAAACACAGAAGTGAGGATTTTCATGATGATCACAGCAGTAACATAAAAATGATCCAGGTAAATCTGATCTTCACTATACTAATTTAATGTAGTTTTACTAAGCCAATGAGTTTCATCCAAACTATTTCTCTCAAAACTCTGAACTGGATAAAGATTCTCATGAGAGAGGCCCAAAAGACACATTGCCAAAATAGCAGCCCATTAGTTGTAGGAAATCAAACGCCAGGCTATTAGGTTAGCTCCAAAATCTAAGTCAGAAAGTCATTCAAAATAATTACCTGCAATAGCTTGCAACTTGAGTGGTGTTTACATACTATTATTAAGACAGCTCCTTAATAACAACTTAAATAAAAAGTACATTTCCTCTTTTATCAGCTGTTTTCAAAAGTATAAAACAGCAGATCTTTTGCTGACAACATACAGCAATCATCCTCTAGTGCCCCACCACTTGAGTGTCCATGGTAAAAGATAAGAGTGCCTATTTGTCCTGAAGAACTCTATCATCAGGCACAGAAAGCCTTTAAATCTTGTTATAAGCTCAGAGGGGATAGAGCGGCACACCATTTATGAGCGCTGCATTGAAGCCTGGGGTAAGTTTTAAGAATTATTCCTGCTCCTCTCAATGCCAAAACTGGCCCAATCACAACAAAGCTGACGTCATTCGTCACAGGCTGCAGTGTGGTGTTGTGCTGTTTGAAACAAGGCAGCAGATATGGTGGCATTATGTCAAGTCTGACCTTCAGTTCAGCTCTGTCTGAGAGCCTTTTCTTCCCCAAAACAAACACAAGCTGATTGGAATTTAATGGACTAAACGCACTGCGGCAGTTTATCAAACAGGCTTTATACATGCTAATAAACACCTCCGAAGTAACAAATTGGCTAAAATTTCAGGAAATGTGCAGGCTTAACTTCAGCGGTCCCAAATTATCTGCTTCTCAAAGTCATTGTGCCTCCTGCTGAATGAGGAGCATGGCGAATGTGCTTAGGCTTAGCCACAGACCCTATGAGGGTTACTTTGAATGTCTTTCCCTATTCAGTTTCTCTCTTAAATCACAACAATGGAGCAATGACTTCCCTGAGGGGAAAGGGAAAGAGGAAAAAAGGGAAGCTTAATTTTAGATCTGTAGTCCACAGAAATGCCATGTGAGGCCATTCCCCCAAAAAAAGCAAGATTTTGAAATTAAATTTAGTTTTGTCCTTAAAATGAAACTTGGTAATTCTATTTTTTCTTTCAGAGTTCTAGTTCATCCAGAGAGTGGATTGCATTGTTATTGATTTATGGCTTGGCAATGCTGCCCTTCAGTGGAAGATGACTAGAATAACTATTTTCGGCAGATGAGTTTTAGGGGAAAAATTCTGCAGACTGGAGAGAAATGAATTGTGCTACAGAATCAACCTTAAAAAATATAGTAATTTAGTTTCGCCCTTATCGTGTGATCCGGTTCACGTTGGGAAAATATTTCTCGGTGATGAAATACGCCTTTTTGATTTCCAAAAGTCATTCTTCTCCATTAGTTTCCGCTTGCATTACGGAGTGAAAGCCTGTGATTACTCAGTGTCCGTCAGTTGGGGCTCTTATCATGAAAAAGCACGCCTCCGAATAGGTCAAGTGCAAGCAAATGTCAGATTTTTGTTCAAATGAAATAAAGACAGATATCGTGGCATACGCCTGAAAACTAATCGAATGTAGTAATCCATCAACACCTCCAGTTTTAGCTCCGCTTAGCATCATTTTGAAGTTCAAGGACAAACTGATCCTCTGAAAACATCAGAAATAGAAATCCTCAGCCACACTTCTTTCTTTTTTTTCCCTTTGGGAATGTAGAAACCCCAAAGCCACAATGAATTGTGTTGACACATTCGCATAATTTGGAATTTCTGTAAATGTCAAAGTATTTTCTGGGTCCAGCTTTCTTAAATGTTTAGAAGATTTGATGATGTTGTATACAAAGTGGTACACCAACTCTCCTCCAGGCGTTATAATGTTGCTGAGCCCTATAAAGTCAAAAATGACTGAAAACTTTATTTTTAGACTTTTTAGGAAGACTTTCTTAATTTCCCCAACATTTACGTAGAATATCTACCACATATTTAGGGTTAATTTTTAACTCAACCATCTTCCACATCCCTTACATATAGATAAGAAACCTTACTAGTGGGTGGAAAAAAAGAATAAAGCACATGTATTAACATTAAAAATAGTGGACTGACTAATCTCCATCAATGTACATGTGAGAGAAAATCATGAGGAAATTGGCAATGTAATGTAATGCACATTTTTAGGTCATTGTGATTTTAACAGGTGTTGCAGTAGCTTTCTTTGCCCAATAGGTGTCGCTCCACTACTGCGTCATCTCCTCCAGCGTTCAGCCTCTGGTCCCTGCAGACCGGGTGAATACATGTCCTGGACCAATCAAAGAAGAGGTGGGCGGGCTCCCCTAGTTACTACAAGATCCTCCAAAGAGTTTGCAGCGACCTGCCGTACCTATGAGTCTCCAAGTAAATGAAAAGCATCGGCAGACGCGCTGATTATGCCGAGATAAGGAGCACGTGATCCGCGCTCCGTCCGATAATGGCATGCGATGCATCATCTGCGGTTGATTTCCCGGACAAAGCGGCGTTCAGAGCGACTCCCTGTACGTGTGGGGAGAAGTGCAGAGGTCAGGGCAGCAGTATGGTTTTCCTGGGATTATTCCTGCTGTCGCTGTGTCTGCACGCAGTCACCCTCGTCTGCTATTTGGACCTGCGCTCCGAAGTCAAGCGGGAAAAAGGTCTCCATCAGAGGCGGGAGTCTGTGATGACCCTTACCTGGAGTGACCCGGCAGGGGTGCTCCCTCCCGGTGGACACCCGCGACAAGACTCCCACAGCGGAGACAGCAGACAGGTACGAAACAAAGTGTTGTTATTCTTTTACAAAATAAATTGTGGACATCTTTGTGATGGTGTCAGACTAAAGGTTCAAAGGTGCAGCTGTGAGGTTCTTCTGTCACCTGCTCAGGTGAACACACCCTGGTTGGCTCATTTCAAGCTCTCGCTTTTAGTAACAGGAACACCTTTGTTTCTATTTAAGACAAGAAAGGAGGCTCTGTTTGATATGATCAAAACTGCATTTAACCCAATTGTCCTCTTTGCAGAGTCCCCCTTTGACAGGAAGAGCAAGGTGCTCAGAGGTTAGGCATGCTGCCCAGCTGGAGTTACAGAGATGGGGGGGGTTAGTCAATGTACTGAGCAGGTGGAGAGCAAATTAAGTGGATCACCAGCAGGTGCAAAGCCCAGGGGCTGATGTAAATTCATCAGGACTGAGATGGGGCAGTTGGTACTTGGAGCCGGGCCAACTGCGTCTCACATGTGTTTTCTTTTCTGGCAGCGCGCTGATTGAACGCTCATTGTGTTGTCTGTGGCTTTGGCAACAGCCCCTGCATCACCGCACACACTCACTAATTTGATCAGTACAAAGGGGACCGAGTCACCTCTCAACTTTGCTTTGCTTTCTCGGTTCGCTCATGTGTCAGCGGTTGTGTAACCTCTGAGAGAAAATGATCCTCTGCATGGGGCATTTGGCTGGACATTGCATTGTGCAAAGCTATCAAGTGTAGTCACTGAGATAAATTAAGGTTCTGTATTTATGAGTTATTTTTCACTTAATGAGATCCATTTCAAGTTGGGAGATTTTCTTTGTAACATTTTCCCCTTCACGAACTCAGTCATTTATTTGTCTGCGTCTTCTCCGAAGCTTATTTTAGAGAGGAGTGGTTTCCCTGCTCGTAGCCCAGCTAGATGGGCCGTGTATTCAGCCCAGATGGGGGACTCTTCATGAGGGAAAGACTGTGGCCCAGCTGTAAATATTTATCAGGGCTGTGATGCAGTTCTTGCCAGATGTCTGCATTAAACAACTCTGATTACACATCCCTCAGTTTACATAGTTGGCGAAACAGGAGCATGTGGCATTTAGACGTAGCGGCCGCACTTGTTAGCTTTTCGGGCATTTCCTTTGAAGATCCTCTCTGGCAGGGCTGAAATTGTTTATTGGATTTTTCACACAAGTTTTCCATCAAAGGCACCTTGGTAGGATCGGTAATGTGATGTGATGTCCAGGTATACAGACAAGTGTAACACAACATGAGATACTGGCCAAAGAAGGGGAAACTTGAAACCACATCAACTTGCATCTGATATAACAAACATGAAACAATTGGGCTTTTGTGGGAATGGAGTCACCGTGCATCATTGTGTACATGCTGTTCAGATGGATTAATTCTTTGCATTGTGGTTGAGTTGTGTTTTGACGTAGGCAGGTGACACGGTTTCTTAAGCTGCAAAAAAACAGTTTGGGAGCATGTTGTTTAAAGCAGGTTTGATGAGTTTCAGATGGGTAAGTCAGAAAAATCAATTTAGGAATTCTAAACAATATAAAATTAGAACAAAAACGCTTCTGTCAGGACTGATCATTTATTCTTTGTTTAAGTTATTTGTGGTTATGCTTAATTACTACTTATTAACAGTTAATAATGTATATAGAAAATGTCATTTTTAATTTGGAAAGTTTACAGACCCACACCCGATCAGAGGTAGTCTTGTGGCTAGAACCCCAAGATAAAACTCTTGGCTGTGTAAGCAGTAATTTCATATTCCAGCATCTATCCCTGATCAGGAGAGATGGTGGATTCTGAGATAGCTGTAGTTGCTATAATATATATTTATTTTAAGCTTTGGTGTGATAGGATGCTATAGTAAAAAGGGAACAAATAGAATATACCCCAGATGTTCTCAGTTCTGTGAATAAAATGAGTCACTCCTGGATTTTTTTATGTGAATATAAAGAATCAAGGAAAGATAGACCTAAAAGAATCCAAAGAAAAGTTATCTTTTTTGAAATATCCCATAAAAAATAAGCATCACTCAAAACCTGACTTTCTCAGATCCTTTTAGTCGTTTTTTAAGTGTAGATAATCTGGCCATTTATGATTTAGGTCTGGGAAAAAACACAAGAGTCTTCACCTCAACAGCCCCAGTTGGTATGCCCTTGAGCAAGGCAGTAAACTCCAGCTGTCCAGCAGATCTCCAAAGTTCCCAACAATAAACTCCGCCCCCTCCTTTTTGGTTGATACTCGTGAGATGTAGGGCATTTAAGGAAGCCAGGGTGAGTCTTGGCTCTGTGAGCCTGACCCTCGTTCACCTGATGTCAGAGAGTTCAAATTATCAACAGTAAAGCGATGTGGGATTCTGTTAGCGTCGTCATTTAGTCCTCAACTTAACTATTCCATTATATGAAACAAATCTCTCCTCTGATGTGCGCCTTCAAAGTCTCACAAAGAACAGATGCTGAAACATCTGGAGTCTAGTTAGCGGCTATTAAAAAAGTCAGTTTGATAGGACTCAAAGTCCTCACCAGCAGACAACCTCGAAGGCAGTTGTCTGGGCTGTCACCTACTTTCTCTGTAACCAATGCACGATTAGTTGAAATAACATTTCTGCACACAGCTACCATTACAGGTATTAGTAGTGGTATCGCCTCACTACAAAAGGCCAGACTCTCCATGTATTATCTTCCCAGACAGCTGGTGTTGAAGCCTGGTACAGATTCAGTCTACAGTCACAAGCTTACTCTAAAATAATACATTTTCAAAGCATTCATGCTGTTTAGTAAGAAATCACTTAGCCAGCAAGTGTTGCAACAATCTTAGAAGTGACTTGCTGCTGACAGGCGACATTTCCCCCGGGCCGAGGCTCCAAAGCTTTTTCAGATGGCAGTCCATTCGTGGCGTTATTAAATTACCCAAGTTTTGGTTTAAAATGCATGACCTTGCAGAGAGCAGTTTTCTGGAATCAGATGAGGGAAGGCCACACCTTTTGAATTTTTGAAAAGAAAACACGCTGTCATCGTTCAATCCGGGAGTGTGAATCACAAGAGTATTTTTGAGCAATAGGCTCTCAGGAGTGCGCATGCCACTGACGTTAGTAATGCTAGCGCAGCAGTGATGGGCACCTGCAGCCACCAGTCCTCCGTTTAACCTCCTCAACTTTGTAACCTCCCATTTTAAAGCTATATTGGGTTTCAAACTTTCTGCCAAAGCAGGAATTAGAAATGTGTTTTTAACCAGGCCGGCTGTAATTTGTAAGGAAGCGTGACAATGCTCGAGGCCTGAAAATGATCTAACTGGAGCAGTTTCTGATCATATTTTTATCAGAGTTGTTGAGAATCACAAGTGTTTGGATAATGAAAATAAAAAAATATATAATAATACAAATCTTTGAAATGTTATGTGATGATTGGATTAAAAGAAGTCTTGTAATGGCAAAGGTAGACCAACTTTGTGTGAATTTTAGTCATATCCTTATGAAGCAACAGGGAATCTCATTCACTGCACACAACAGCAACCCCTTCGCTTTGAAGATTTGAAAGCCTTCTAATTAATAGCATTTTCCTTTTGCGCTGAAAAAAGAATGGTTTACTCAGTAGTTGGCACTTAGCATACATACCAACACGTTGTCATTCTGATTTACTGTAAGTCTGCATGCCTTTGAACAGTATTAAGGCTGTAAATGTTGTAATGAAGTGAAATGAAGCAAACAGGGGGAAAGACCCATTTCTCAAAGTCGTTTAAATGTGTTTCTTTTTTTTTTAGTTTCAATAACATTCTTGCCTTTTTCTACAATGCCAGCTGCACCAGTTTGGCAGTAGCCCTGCAGACTGCTTGTTTGTCTTTCGTCGTTCTGCCGAAGCTTAATCTTAGCCCAGCAATTGGCTGTTGAATCATGTTTGGCTGTCAGAACAGACGAAAGTGTAAAGCCATATGGCTGAACATACACCAAGAATCCTTTGAGATGTAACCTCCTCCACCCTTTGCCAACAGCTGGAGAGGAGATGTGGAGGCACCTGCACACCAAATGAACAGCAATCGGCCCCGCTTGCTAGAACATCTGGCGGGCTGTGTGTCGATAAACCGTTCCAATGCATATTCTTTGGGGCTGGAATTCCCATGCTCATAAGGTCAGACGTGGCCAACAGCTGGTCAGGAACTACACTGAGCTTGCGCCCAGCACAGCTGGCAGTGGGTGCTAGACAAGATTCAACTCATCCCTCTCTCCAGGGACTGGGTTCAGCTGTTTGGGGGTCCCACATCTGATATGAAGTATAGAAGTAGCTGGAAACAGAGCTTTTTGTGTCTGCCTCCGTATGATCTTGGTTAAAATGTTTCAAAAGGCCGAGGGAGTTCACACTACCAGCATGAAAGTAAGGTCCCGTCGTCTGGGTTCCATAACTCCAATTTGTTCGAGGATCACAAAGTGAAATGAGGACTAAGTGATCTTGCCACCAACTGGAATGGATTCCAATGTGAGTGGTGGTGGGGGGGGGCACATTTTTGTGTTGGTTAGCCTGTCATGTTTAGTCCATGCTTTTTATTTATTGTGCTTCAGTTCACAGTAAGACTCTGCATGTGTCGTTCTTTCTGAGATGTCACTTATCCAACTTCAAGTTAGCTCTATGTGACTTGTTTGATTGTCTGCCACTAAGACGCTTTATATCTTACACTTGTACAGTTATTTATGATGGCAGTCCAGAGCATGACCGAGCAACAATTAAATTTATTACAATGCTCGACAAAAGGAATGCTTTGGGTGGTCTTCTTGTGTTTCTAGTGCCAGGTTTTCTTTGTTAATCAGATTCTGGGAATCTTCCAGAGATACGATCACACACTGGCTCGTCCAAGTGACTGAGAACAATCTGTTTAAAATCCTTTGCGCAAATCATTTATTGCCGCTGCAACCATGTTTAACTGTGTTACCCTCAGGGTCAGTGTGGCCTACTGCTGGGTTCATAAGAATGTAGGTCACATAGGAACGTGGTTTTTCCCATCACTCACTTACCCGTTTGAAAAGTCATCTAGTTGTTGCACAGTGTCGTCTACGTTAGAGGATAAGTTTAAATCAGCTACATTAGATCCTTTATTCATGCTACCATTGAATAAGGCTGGGACCAGGTGCCCCATGAATGGGGATTGCTCTCAGATTAACTGCCGAGCATGTCCCTCTTTTGTATAAAAAGGTGAATTTTAGAGCAGGTGACTGTCTCAAATGCAGACAAAAGTGACTTGTGTTACAGGATAACTTACAGCCCCAATGGGATAGACAATGACTTGGCCAGAAATGAATGTGCTGGCTGACATCTTTTCAAATGCCCCAAGTTGTCTTTTTACAAACAATAAGCCTCAAGAAGAATAGCCACCTGTAACGTAGGTTTTTCTCTCTAAAGCTCATGTCTGTCATTCAATTTGAACATTTCATTTCATTGTGATCCCTGGTATTAACAGTTTCAACTTCTCCATCACCTTCAAGGATAATTGACTAATAAAACATATCACAACTAACTACATTTTGAGTTATTTTTCAGCACAAACATTTTCATTGTGTCTCCCCAGGAGAGATTACAGTACAGAAATGACGCCTTCCGCTCCACAGAAGACCACAGAGGCATAACCCAGCGGGTGAAAAGAAGTCCCAGTAAGGACACAGAAGCCGGTGTGGAGTGTTAATATTTCATCACATTAATAACCTGTTGGGTGATTATGGGTTTGAATTTAGCAACATTAATATTATCAATGAAATCATTCATTTTTTTTTCTCCTTTTAGTTTACAGTAGCTCTACTGCATTCTGTTGCTGTAGCAATATGTTGATGGCAATAAAACGCATCAAGTTGCAAGCAATCATAACAAATTTAACAGGGTTGCACTAATTGAAGTTTTAAATTGATATCTCATTACCTCAAAATCCTAATATTCCCACTAATAGATCTTATGATAAGAATTTTTTTAAGTTATGTCTTTATTAGAAGCAGCTTCATTAATCTTTCCCAGATTGGTTTATTTTAATCATTGCTCCACAGAAATCCATACGACCATTATGTTTGATTTGTTTTTGTAGCATTTGTTTAGAATTTAAACAATGCGTATATATTAAAAAAAAAAAAAAAAAAAAAAAACAGCAAGACCTTTGAAGTTTCATGTCTGAGTGCAACAAGTGCAGCATGATCACAAGGCATTCCAGCGTCTGTGGCGTGACACTGAATACTTGGGGTGGGGTGGGAGTGTAGTGATTGTGTTTAAATTAGACGAAGGAAAAAAAAAACTCACCTCTGAGACTTTCTACATAAATCAGTAAAGTCCCGAGCCTCTAAACACTAATCATTTCCAGGTCTCTCCTCTGCGCTCAGCGCACAGACAAAGGCTTTTGTAATCTGCTGCCTTAGATGTGTGCTTTAGTGCATGTGCGTCCTGTATTTCCACATGTGCGCACGTATGTGTGCGTTCCCAGTACTCCTAACGGGCACCAGATTCCAGATAGGGCTGCTCGTTAAGAGAAATCTATGCGGATGCATCCAGTCATTTAGCCAGAGGAGAAACCCTGGCCATATGTTAGAATGTTAGAGGGGGGGACTCAAACTGTGAGGTTTTAGGGTTAAATGGCCTTTGTAGTTATAATGACATGGTGAAAAAGAAGACAGCGTTTTGAGGACACATCAGATGGGATCCGAGCAGATACACACCCATACAGAGTACACAAAGTGAATTTAGTCCATCAAGCAGTGGCAGTGATGCCCTACCAACATCTATGCATGTACACTTACACACATTGTAGTAACGGAGAGAAACACACATCACATCTACACACTTTCATCTGCATTCTCCATCTGGGCTTAATTCAAAGAAAAGGATTTTGGCAGGATAAAGTATCTCTCTAATGATCTTCTCCAGTTCCACTGCCTGTGAATGCTTAAGGCACTTGTTCATACAGAGGAGGTGAAACCACACTTACAAATTACTACACTACAAGACACCGCAGACTGACATACCTCCACTCCAGCCTTCAGTGCACATCTGAATGAGCTGTTTTAGCCTATTTAGAATACCTACACAGAATGAGCCGGATACTTGAGACGTTATCTAAGCTGATAATTGTTCGAAAGACCATCCCAAGCTTAATTGCTGTTTTCCCCCCTCCTTTCAGAATCAACTGGAAAAGAAAAAAGGAAAGAGAAGAAAAAAGGTATCTTATATCCGCAGTTTCTTCAAATTCTTGAAGTCAAAATTTTCATATTCAATATTTTCATCCTACGTCTGATACAAAGTCAGACAAAGACACGTTTGGACTTTTATCAAATTGAGCCCGACCTCATTGACTTTTCATTTTATCTGCAGGAAAAAAAAGAATTGTGCCAGGGCCCCCAGGTCCCCCGGGTCCTCCGGGTCCTCAGGGGCCACCAGGGATCCCTGGAATACCCGGCATTCCAGGAAGCAACGTTGTAGGGCCCGCAGGGCCTCCTGGACCTCCTGGGCCTCAAGGACCACCAGGAACTCAAGGTCCAGCAGGTACAGAAGTGCGAGATAAAAAAAAACTTTGACCACAGTGAGAGAAAGTGAAAATGAGCAGAAGATTTCTTTTCTTGGATTACAGCATTTCCCTGCTTGTAGCCACTTTCCCACACTAGAAGGGGGCTCAAGTTGTCAAAATTGATTAAGCCATTGCCTGCAAAGCAAAGAGTTTCTGATTCAGCATGTCAAACATTGTAGAAAACAGCAGTGATTTATCTTTAAACCATCTCAGTGTTTGTTTTATCTAATGACCATTTCTCTTGCTGCAGGAATTTTATCATGTCTCTTTCTACTGTCATTACAGGCGTCTCTGATAAGACTAAAACAAAAGACTTCCAGGTAAGGGTGTGCCAGCTCTTAGATTCAGTTAACCCTAGAGTAAAAAAAAACAAAAAACAGCTCTGCTTTTTTAGAACCGAACAAATCACTGGAGACCTTTTGTTTTTCAGCCGGCAGTGGTCCATTTACAAGGACAGGAAACAACTATTCAAGTGAGAGAAGGTGGGTTCTCTGTTCATGCTCATTCAGAGATATACTACTGTGTTTGACACATAACAATAACCTCAAATTATCCCTGTCAGTGCTGTCTGTCAAACACACATGGCTGGAGTTATACTAACAGACATGCCTGCTAAACCTCAAAATTACAGGAAAATAAATAAAATCACTTCAAAGTTTTAACGTGCCGCTTCACATTTTCACTGGAGATTCAGCATTCCAGGACAAGCTGTTCCTTACTCGGTCACTTTTATGGAAAACGAATGCAAAGGCAAATATTTTAACGAGGCACAAAAGCTTTTAAAAATATTTACCATTTTATTGTGTAGGATTATAGTTGCCTTTCATCGATCTGTCAATGGTTCCATGCTTGGTAACCTAATCTAAGTTTGTATTGAAAGTCAAAGCTACGTCAACTCCGCAGCAAAAGCTTCTTGTGCCTGAAGATTGTGCTGCAATACAAAGCGGCACTATGAAGAAGTGTAAGCATCATTAGCAGGTTTATATTTTGTCAGTGCTGAGATCTGGTTTGAGTTAAACAAGGCTGAAGGGCTGTTTATGTTGACTGCTTGCCTTCTCTGTGTTTGTTGTGACATGTTTAGATCTATCTCAAGGCGTTCTTAAGAACTGGAAGATGGTGTCCATCCATCACCGCGTGTTCAAAATGCACTCTCGCACTGGACAGCTTGAGGTGCTGTTGGATGGTGTCTACTTCATATATAGTCAGGTAGAAGTGAGTACGGTCCTTGACGTAACTCTTTACAGTTCAGTCAAATCAATTGGCATTTGGGCTTCAAAATATTTGCTTGCTAATGTTTGACATGTAATACAGATGTATTTCCCACTTTTTGTGGCCAATTCTGAAGCCCCATAAGTCATACTCATATTGGCCAATCTGATACTGGAGCTGTTTAAGCTTCAATCCTTTAATTGATCACATGAACTTGTTTTGATCACCCCTCTCAGTCTGGTGTGAATTTTATGGTCCCTCTCTACCAGGTGTACTACCTCAACTTCACTGACATTGCCAGCTATGATGTGATGGTGGACTCCCATCCATTCCTCCGCTGCACCTGCAGTATTGAGACAGGCCAGCGCAAGTTCAACACCTGCTACACGGCCGGCGTGAGCCCCCTCCGAGCCGGCCAGAAGATCTCGATACGCATAGCGCACGAGTATACCCTCATCAACATGACAAACCACACCACATTCCTGGGAAGTGTCAGACTAGGAGAAGCTCCATCTGCTGGATAGACCAGACAGCTTCGCAACCGCGGCTCCTTTGCATGAACGTCCATTTGAGCTGTCTTTTTATCCTGTCTGATGTGAAATCACTGCATTGAGGAGGAGCGACCCAAAGCTCATGAACTGCTTCTGTAGAGAGGACACTTGAGTTCTTACAGTTGAGAAAGCTCCTGGGTGACATCGAAAGACTGTTCGCTGCAGTTCTGGACACAGAAACGAATCCCGACGAGCCACATATCCTCAGCAACCACACTTTTCTATTTATAGTCACCATTTTGTGCAAATGCACGCAGTGTCTTTTTTTATAACAACGAAGGACACTGCGCTGACAGATTCATAGTAATTAAATACTTTCAAGTGCTGTTGAGTGAATCTTGTATCTCTAAAAAACACCATCTGCTTCGTATGTTAGATTTTTATTTTTCATTTGACTATTCTTGGTGGGTGGTTTAACAAAGGATTGAAAATCCCCTAAAGGTACAAGTAAAACTTAGAAAATCTATTAAAACTGGAGTTATAAGGTATTCACAAAGCAACAGCACGACACATTTGCACACTTTTGCACGATGGCATTCCTGCAGAAAACTCGTGTTTGTTTTTACAGTTCTATTGTTTAGTTATTTTATGAATGAATCCATGAAGAAAACCAGCAGTTGTTAATACACGTCTGTACATACTGTATATAAAATGGAATATACTTTTTGTATATGAAGTTGATTGATGGATTAAAATGTTGTCGTTTTCTGCTTAAATGCATGTGTCTGTCTTTTTCCGTGTGTGCTGTTGGTGGTATTCATTTATGGGGTTCCAACTTGCCTTTCGCATCCAGTGAAAGCTGGCACGAGCACTGACAAGAACAGATGATGTAGTGTGAGGAAGGGCTTTGTCTTTATGGGCTTTTACATTGACTGCAGGTTTGAGCTTATACTACAACCCTGGCTGTGATTTTAATACAGTGGAAATTAGTTCCATCTTGAGTCACAGAGAGAATAGTTCCTCATTACCACCTATTTTGAAACCCAAAGTTTCCGGATTTTTAGTGATGCATTACTTTAACTGTTTAAGTAACTTGAGGACGTCCAGTTCTTCTATACTTTACAGTGGTTTACTGCCGATAACAGCATCTCAATCTTTACATGGTGTATAGAGTCAGTGATCTAAAAAGTGATTTTCGTGAACTCCAAGGGGACATAACTCTACAATTAAATCAGCAACGTTCTGAGAAACTCAGTGGGAAAATGGCCAAGATGTCTAATACTAGGGAGGTATCTCAATGATTACTCAGGATGGAGTCATCTTGGACAATATACTACTGAGATTTGAGAGCCATTATTGAATGTTCAGATAGCTCTGCAATAATAAATGTTATCTTAATGTTTTGTTTTCAATCTGGACATGAAGCCAAGTGTTTTCAAAAAAGCTCAGAGTTCTCCGAAGATCATTTCTTGGAGAGTAAAAAAGCGAACAGGATGGCCACATAAAGACAAGAACTGAAAATGTCTTCATTAGTTATGGTCTTATCTAGTAGTGGGGCCACAAACTGTGTATGGTACGATAAAAAATTTAAAGTCTGATGTTTATCTCTTTCTCTGGCCAGCTCCAACATCACTCCAGCAGTTAAGAGCTAACACTAACAAACAGCCAGACAGAAGAGGTCAAACTAAATTTGAGTATTTGGCTTCAAGTGGACACCGTCTGCCATTATTTTGAATATGTGTCTTTCCGGGTCCCATAGGAAATATAACACTGATCCCCTGGACTGTTTCAGTATGGCAAGGAAACACAATTTCACAAAGGGTAAACAGAATTCTAGTCCAAGAAGAGGGTTTTTACTTTGTGTTTAGACAAGTATTGTGTCACTCTAAAACAAGCATAACTAAGTTAATATTGCATATGATTTGTTCCAGGGATTCGGCTTATGTTCTACTTCATTTTCCGGTTTTGTTTGGAAGTCCAAGCACAGTCACGGGTCGTGTCATTTTGAAGATGGGGCTCGACTAAAGTCGAGGAGGGATCAACAGATCTTTTGTATTGCCTCCAAGAGATGCCCGGCGAAACTCCTGCCAATACGTGTTACGCTGCGGGTCAGTGAGACACCACAGCTGCTGGATTTTGTTTCCTTTGAAAAGGACCAGCGTGTCTGTTTCCACTCAGCAGGGTCATGCCCTCGTTGCTGCCGTACAGAAATGAGGGTGGTATCAATCTGGTCGCAGCAACAAGTGTTTCCAAAAACACAGGGCTTTTCCTTTAACTTTTAACCTGCTCTGCTTGCCCTTACACAACAGTTCCAGCTGATAGCACTCTTTCAATAAAGGTCCACAGAAATTGCCTGTTAAAAAAATATACTCAAAAAACAGCAGATAAAGGCTTGTTACTTTTTTTAGAGAAGGTACATTCTTTGATGTGCTCAGGAAACAGAAAGAAGTAAAACATAATTCCTGGACTTCATATGAGTCATTCCAGATAGCTTCACTTTATTTACTTATTTTAGAAAGAACAGGAGGTTCTTGGATGTAGTGAAGGAGGGTGGATGGTGCGAGTGAAAAGGATGCAGAGGACAGAGTTAAATGGAGCTGGATGATTCACTGTTGCAACCCCTAAAGGGAGCAGCCAAGAGGCAAAGAAGAAGAGAGATAAAATATCTGAGAAGATTAACAGATTTGGGTTTAAGGAAATAAGGTCTTCAATAATAAAATTCAATTTCATTCATTCATTTTCTTGACCGCTTTGTCCTTTTCGGGTCGCGGGGGTGCCGGAGCCTAACCCGGCCACTGATGGGCGAAGGCGGGCTTTATCCTGGACAGGTCTGGCCAGTCTGTCGCAGTAAAATTCAATTTAATAATGTAAATGACATGTTTGTTTGACGATACATTGCTATTAAACATTTTGACAACATTAGTCCAATTGCAGTTTGAGTTTGACCCCCCCCACCAGACAAAGCAACTCAACAGCAATCTGATTAAAGTCCCACTCCAATCCTCTTTTTTAATCTATTGTAAAAGTGTTCCCAGTGGTCTTTTCATTATGATTATGACATTTTAAGGCAAAATCCAAAAACTTGTCTCATTTTCTACAACATAGTTTCTGCAGAGCGGCAGGAGTTAATTAGAAATTTGCCTCAGAGTTGTGGGCGGTACTCCTGCCCCCATTCCCCATCATCCCTTTGTTTACGCGCTCTGCCGCTAGCTTACAGACCCTCACAACCCCAACAAAACATTTTCGGTGCAACTAAGATGGCAAGCAATATTGAAGATATCCAGTCGTACAGTTTTGAGCCAGGCACCAGCTCGGACGAGGATAACAAAGACGTACAAAGACGTACGTCTACGGGCGGATACATCAGAATGGAGCGGAGCAGAGAGCTTGGGGATTGCCAAAATAGGTCCTACATCACATCTACAAGTTTTTCAAACTGCATTTTTCAGCTTTAAGCCTAATTTTCTTTATATACATCGTCCATCATTGGAAAAATGCTACAAGAACATGTTAAAAACAAAAAACAAAAAACATGATTCTTATCGGAACGGGTCTTAAAAGTTGAATAGAATCCACTATTTAAAGATAGTTTTTTTCCAAAATTCCAAAGAAAATTACATACTTCCAAGCAATTTTTCTTCTAAAAAGCCACATGAGAGCAGAATATTAGACTTATTTGCTCAAAAACAGTTAATTTCAATTTAAAATCCAATAAACACTTTAAAAATGGATCATATGCTGTTCAACTGAATGAAAATACATATTAAAATCACATGTATAAATGAGATTTTGAAATGTCAACTATAAAATGTCTTTTTTTAAAATTGCTGATTAATAATTGTAACAAAAATAAATAAATAAAAATTGCTGACACATAGTACACAGTTGACTTAACCTTTATTCCAGTACTACGAGACTGAATTTACATTTTCAATATTGAATTTCCACGTGAAAGTGTCCCGTTTACATTTTTACTAAATGACAATGTTACACTAAACTGAAAAATACATTATTTGATTTTAGAGTGAAAAACTATATTATAAGATTAATTACATTAATTAATATTTTCTGATTTTAAAGTTACTCTGAAACCAAATGATGCTAAAATTTTGCATCATCACACCTGCCAAGTTTAGCCTCACAATACAATAATGTTCCCTAATCTCTTTGAGCCATCTTGACCTCAATTTAAAATTTACAAGCGTCGTATTTACATTCACAATTCTACATCTGGTTTTTGTTCTCTACTACTTAAACACAATGATGTGTATTCCATTAAGGCTCAGACACTGTCTTTTTTTTATTATTTTAATAATTAATTAATTTCATAATTTTTAGATTTTTCATTGTGGGGAAAATGCAGGAAGAATTGGAAATGCTGATCCCTTCAGCCCAATAGCTCTCATTGATATGGAGGCAGACTCAACCTTTTTTTCTGTCGAAAAGCTGAGCAAAAATGAGACGATACAGGAAAGATAAATGTCCACTTCCTTGTTGCAGGAAGTGGTTACAAACATTGTAATATGTGGGATATTATCAATGACAGACAGGGACAGCTTTCGGAAATCTGCTGGGATGTGACATTATTGTTAAAAAAAAAAAAAAGTGCTAACGTGTTTTTCAAGTGACTTCCCCATTTATATAATATTTTGTAATTGTTTTCTCATCTTTCAACAAAAAAGCACATCACTCGGATATTTGTCCCGTGCCGGTTCCCTGCTGCTGCTTTTGTGTGCCGTCGAGTCCTTTCATCAGTCTATTTTAGCCCGTCTCTTTATACCTCCCAGGGGCTTCCCTCCAGCTCCACCCACGTGCCCATCTATTTGTTCCCCTCGTTTATTTTAGAACGCCTTCCGTTTCCTAACATGTCATGAACAAACAATTCTATAAATTAATAAACTAAACTTTTTCTTGCTTGACAAATTTTAGCGATACAATGATAACAAAACGGGAAATTAAAAAGTAAAATACCACAAAATGTTTATCTATCATAGCATATAAATGAATGTGTATAGAAAGTATTTAATGTGTAGGTTTCCACTCCTTTATTTTTATGTTTTTTTTTGCTAAGGTAGGATAAAAGTTTGATCATTTAATTCTTGAACCATTTTTGTTGTCCAGATGAGAATATTTTCAATCCAATCGTTTATCAGAAGCAGACTCATTGTCAGTCGTCTAAATATAGTATCCATTGTGTCTATCTGGTGTCAACGGCTGTTTTGAGTTTCCTTTTTTTATGAAGCATGGCTATAAGAGGCAGTGAGTGTGTGCATGACTTCTGACAACAGTTGTGGTAGCGTGTCGTGTCTACACCCGCAGCAGCACTAGGATAATGGTCTTTCCTAATCTCCTTCTAGTGTGGTCCCTCAGCCACGACCTTTATACATCTGGAGGAGCATATTGTTATCCAAAGGTAAGGAATTGCTGCAAGCTTTGCTGTAAAATGTGTAAATCAAATTCAAACGTTTTTTTCTAGAACTCCTGGAGGAACCGGAACCTCTCGTCTGTTCCTCCGGATTTGGGTGCGGACCTCAGAGAACTCGACCTGTCCAGTAACTTCATCAGGCAGCTGCACGCTCTTGCTCTGCCATACTTGGAGCAGCTGGACCTCAGCAGCAACCAGCTGGATCTCATCTCAGAGGAAGCTTTTGAAAACCTGGCTCGGCTCGAACACTTGAATTTGTCCAGAAATGAGCTAAACATCAATCTTGACAGTAACAGCAAAGCCCTCCAATCCCTCGGTAGGCTCAAGAGCTTGGATATATCAATGAACGGTTTAAATAATCATGTGGCAGAGCTGTACCTAAGAAACAAATCTGCTCTTCATCAACTTAAAATAACTGGTAATGCCTTAACAAGACTTTCACACAGTTTGTTCAGAGAGAGTAAAGGTTTAAAGATAATTACTATCGATAATAACCTGATATCAGAGATCGCGCCGGGAACATTCGAGCCTCTGAGCCAGTTAGAAACGCTGAACCTGGCCAGAAACAATCTGGAGCATATTTGTGGTTTCAAACTGTATCAAGTTAAATATTTAAATCTCAGCGAAAACTCACTGGAGTTCTTTGTCACAAGTGAGGATGATCGCTTGTACAGCCTTGAAATTCTTGACTTGAGTTACAACAAACTCCTTTACTTTCCAATTGTTCCAAAGTTGAACCGTCTAAAGTATTTGCACTTACAAAATAATCTGCTTGGCACCCTAAATTCTGAAGCTTCAATGGTTTCAGAAGCCAACTCACTTTATAGCCAGATTGTCAGAGAAGAAAGAGTTTTGAAAAATAGATTACATTCAAACTGGAGGCTAATGCCGCTGATCTACATTGACCTGAGCTATAACCACTTCAGGGCTTTCCCTCTTGAGACTCTGAGCCTCCTTTCATCTTTAGAAACAATGAATTTCAGCTATAATTGCCTACAAAATATTAGCTGGAAAATTAGACACTATAGTCAATCGGCAAACCCGCGCCAGCTTTTTTTCCGTTCTTTAAAGCATCTTAGCCTGCAAAGCAATGGACTCGTGCACATTTCTCCTCTCTTTTTCAAAGCACTCCCGCAGATCCAAACATTAAACCTGGAAGACAACTTGGTGCAGCCTTGCACTGCAACAGACAATATGACAAGCTTTTACTCCACACAAGACGAATCCTGTGTTGCGTTTGAGAATTTGACGACACTCAAACACCTCAATCTTAAAGAGAACAACATGAAGATGCTAAAGCCAAAGTCGTTTCGGAGAAACTCGTTGGTTTCCCTCAATCTTGCGAAAAACCAGCACATGGTTTTGGATGAAGGGGCTTTGGAAGGAGCTCAAACCACCCTTCAGTCCTTGATACTGAGCGAGATAAACATGAGCAGCTCCAGTCTTTCTTTGCCTTGTATGCCAGCGTTAACCCACATAAACATTTCTAACAACCGTTTCAAGGAGATACCCATCAGTTTAGCTTGCTCTCCGCTCAAATCAATCGATTTGAGCAACAATGCCTTTTTTACGTTAAACCACTCTTTGATTCGCATTTTATCCAATAGTCTCTCTGTAATGTTTATTGCTGGGAATCCATTTAATTGTTGTGACAGCACATGGTTGGCGATTTTAAATAAGACAATTGAACTACCAGATTTTAATGAGACAAAATGCTTCACAAATATTAAAAACATCATGATAAGAGAATATCTACAGAGCCCTTCACTTTATTGTCAAGATAAAGAGGCACAAGGGGTTCATCTTGGACAAATGGTGATAATTATGTTATTTATAGCGGTATTATCAGCAACTCTAATTTTTTTTATCAAGAAGCTGTGTTGCTCTCAAATATTTTCTATAGAGTGATATGCAAAACACCTTTGATTATTTTTAAAATATTCATCTACATCGTGGAGCCAGTCAACTGGAAAAAAAATAATAACCCATAAAAGTGGGGCTTTACAGCTGGGAAAACAATTCTCTCTTTGACAGAACGCAGCAAAAATTCCATGATGCATTTGACTGATAATTCTCATATTCCCACACGGTGCTCAGTTTTCTGTAATGTCTTCACCACACATCTTAACAAGGTTCCTCACTTAGCGTGACCTGCTCTGTCCAAGTATTGCGACTGAAAATGACATAATTTGCTCTCAAAACTGTTTGGTTACAGTGCCCGCCACATTAGTGGTCAGATGATGAACTCCTGCCCATCCTTTTGTGAAATATTGTTCTTTGCGGCTAAAAGTTGAACGTTGGTTGGCATTTTTGTGACGTCTGTAAACTATATTACACAATATTTCCAGAATTGGAGCTAAACTCATAAACAATGAAGAAAATGAACAAAAAAATACAATTCAAGAGTTTGTGTATATGTCCACATGTCTGTAAACAAATGTTAATTATTGAAGTTCCCTCATTTATATAGATTGAACAGTGGTAACTATTATGCTGTAAATAATAAACATCAACCCAATAAAAAGAACAAGTGGGCATCCGTTATTTAAGAAATTGAGATTATTTATCAATATATAAAAAATAAATAATTGAGTTTCTATTGAGTTAAGAAATTCAGCTTCTTCAACTTTAATAGAATAATAGAAGATTACCATCAGAAGCAGAATAAAGATCCAAAGTTAAAAAATACCACAAATGTAGCAGAAAATGTTTCATCAGCTTTAAAATTATTAAACGCTTAATTTCTTCTCCAGACTTCTTTCCAAAAGGTCAAGGAACTACTGGCAACACAATGCAGTTAAAAACTGCAAATGAAATGAAAATATATCAGAAGCTCTCAGGATTTTATTGACAGTGACACTAGACGAAACATTTTCGACCCAATGTCTGCTGCAGCAATCATGTTATTCCTCTTGTGTTGGAAAACTTGATTCAAAACTTCTTCCCAAAGCTGAGTTTCTGGAAAACATCAAACTGATCTTTAAAACTTTGTATTTTCTTAATCTGCATTGCTTAGCAACTTAAGAAACAGAAAATATGCTAAATGGGTGATTATAAAAGCTAAACTCATCACTTTATTGTCAGTTACATACTTAATGAGCATTTATTTCAAAACAAAAAAGAAAAGAGAAAAAGTTAGTGTGTCTTAAAAAATGGTGATGAAAAATACATACCACACCTGGCTTGAAAATCTGTTGTTTTTGCAATAGACCTGAAGCTGTTGCATAAAGCCAGTTTCTAATCTTAAAAGTTTGGCAGACAGATTGAACTGGACCCAAAATGTTTATTACATTCAGAAAGTACATATTAGTTCTTGGTTCTGGCTCTTGAGTGTTTTTGCAGCTCTATTTAAAAATGTCAGCATGCTCAGTAAAGTAGTATGAAAAGTTTAAGTAAAAAGATCTCAAAGAAATTAGTGAAAATCCACCACGATGCGAGTAAAAATGTTGATCAAATTAGAGAAATATTGATCATAGGAGACACCGATCAACCGCTCCAAACAAATTGAAAATACACTTAAAGCTTTATTATGTCTATCCACCTACCAATCAAAATGACAACAGACTGAAATATGAGTGCTAGTAAACCCAAACAACTGATTTCAAACATTCACTCTGAATGGTCAGGTGTTAAACTAAAGCAATATGCATCAAAAATCATTTTGTATTAGGATCTATGTTTATTTATGGTATTATATCTGACTTTTAAACATTAGAAAAGGAAATTGCTCCTTTTTGACACCAGCCCCCAGTGGTTTATTTGCAGAACTGCAGCATTTGTTTTTTATTGAATTTGGGAACAGATGGTGGAGGCTTCCAAATGTGCAATAAAGCATCCACCTATTTTTATAACATACTGCTATAGATGATGCTTGATTTTTGCATCTCTTTTATGTAAGTGTGTAGAAAACTAGCAAAAAAAAATCCCTTTCATTACGGCTAATATCATTTTATGTAGGCAAGACAACCCTCCAACTGTTTTCCATTTGTAAACACTAAAGAAAAAATGATCACTCAGCACAGAGCCTTTCTACTTCAAAGACATTCCATGTAATCTTGGGCCAATACATTTTAAGAGGTCTACAGAAATGTAGCGTCTTCTGGATATTAAAAGAACTACATACTAAAATATGAGCCTGGTTTAGGACTCATCATTCAACATCTCAATAACTCTGTGTTCCAATAAATGGAAGCATCTCTAGATGGATGAAACTGGATCTGTTTGATCAACCTTGCTTCTCTAGCCAGCAATTGATCTTTATCCGTACTTCCTCATAGCTGTTTCTAAAGGCCATAGACATTTGTTTGAAAGGAGTTCTGGTTTGTATTAGGAGTTCTTGAAACCACATACAGCATTACCCGTCAACGCCGAGTCAGTTCCCTTTGTGTTTCTCATAAAATTCAATCAAATATCTTGTAAACGCAAACATAAATATATCCATGAAAATTTGCAACAAAATGGACATTAGCATTTACACAAAGAAACCCACTTACCTGATGAAAGTGGCACTGCTCCACACACAGCTTGTTGGCAAGGACAACCCGAGCGTGTGGCTTGCAGATCTGTCTCGCAGTAGCAGACTGTGGAAATCATTTTGACAACCCTGAGCGCTCAAACACTGTGGCCAAAGTATATGAGCTGTGTAACAAAAAGACACACAAAAGAGAAACATTTTCCACTTGGACCATGAGCAATAAAAACACATTTTCAAAGAAATCTATCTTGAAGATAAATCCCAACTTTACTCAGGACTGTACTAAAACAATTCTGGATTGTAGAACTGCCATGTGAGTCATCATTGCCTTGAAAACCTCATCTAAACAGATTACAAGAAAAAAAATCCCCTCCAGTAGGATTTACATACATTTTCATTGACATCCTTGTGGGAATTTCATGGGCACCTGCACAGCTGAGTCTGCATAGGTAAGTCACAGCAAACAAATGCAAGTATCAACTCAGCTTCCTCTACAGTCCCACTTTAATCATTGTTTGATCTATTGTAGAAGCATTCCCAGTGGTCTTTTAATATAATTATGCTGTTTTTAGCAAAAATTTTAAAAACTGTCTTTTTCTTGGATATATTTTCTCCAGTAGTTATTCACCTCTGAGCTGTGAGTGGGCATAGGGTAAGATTATCATACCTCAACCGGGGGACCATTGAAACAAACACCATTAAAAAGTAATTTTTTAATGACCTGACAAGTGATATAAATTCTGAT
>NC_050521.1:17904655-17906020 GCF_002922805.2 Oryzias melastigma
AGTCCTGAAGAAAAAAATAAATAAATAAATAAAATAAATAAATAAATTAAAAAAAGCTGGAACCCTTCGGTATTTTCAATTCGTGAAGGTTTAAATAATTGTCCATGAATGTAGCACTTGTTATTTATCATTATTATTATTTTTTATGTATCTTATTTATTGATTGGTTTATTGTCAAATCGCGGGAAAAAGCTACTTTTGGTAGCTAGCTAGCTTGTGTTTCGGCCGGCCCAAAGGAACAGGAAATAGCCGGGCGGCACGCGCGCCAAGGTACCTCAAGATGCTAGTTGTTCGCCAACAACAATCCTTTATAGATGCGCAGAAAGCGCAGTTAACTTACAAACTATTCCTTCTGGAAAAAGCCCAGAAACTGCTTGAGCAAGAACTAAGAAAATTTACCAAACAGGTAATGTTTATACCGTTTTGATGATGGCACCACGTTCCTTTGTAGGTCAAATGAAGGCAATTTTTCTGCGCACCTGCTGGCTATTTCAATCATTGCCTATTGCCTAGAAATTGGGTTTTTTTTGGTGCTTGTTAAAAATGTTCATTTTAACGCTATTGTAGTTTTGTTTTCAGACATAAGTCTGATTGTGTATTAGTATCTATCTTGAAAACTACACAGACTGCACATTATTTTCGCTTTTCTTTGAGCTAATTTGAAGATCTGATATTTAATCTATGTTTTTTTTTTGTTTTTTTTTTATATACATTTTAAAAACATTTTGACCTGTTAGTCGTCTGTAAATGAGGCTCTAACTAAATGTTTAAACTTGAAGAAAAAAAACTCATCTTTTTAGCTTGGATTTTAAGTAGTTTTTACATTTCCTCATGTTTTAATATGATTTTATGACTGTTTTGTAGTGCTGTTTTTTTATTAGTATGACTGCTATTTTTGCTACTTTTTATTAATGTACAGCACTTCAAGGTGTTCTGTAGCAGGAAAAGTGCTATATAAATTAAAGTTCAATCTGAATTCTAACATTTTAGGTTATTCATGTTTGGACAATCTTAAAATTCTTCTTTTTAAAACTTACTGCACACCATTGTATACTGCCCACCTGTGGACTAACTAAAGGGTATCTAGCATTAGGAGGCTGCAGGTTGCCTGTAATGATAAGACTTATTAAAACAGCCACGGTAGTGAAGTGCAAGCAGTGTGTTTGTTGGTGCATGAGTTAATACTCTCCAAGCTTTGTTGAGATGTTTTATCTATGGTTTTCTTTATTGTCTTAACACATAAAATAATATTATTTAAACTCTCACCAATGAAAGATACAGCACTTTTAAATATCAGTCCCCACTTGGGAGTTTTTATTATGGTTGCCCCTTTTAAACTTTTAAGTTTTTGGTTTTTTTTTTAAG
>NC_050521.1:17906128-17935738 GCF_002922805.2 Oryzias melastigma
TTTTTATTAACAACTGTCAACAAAGATACAGAGTAAATAAAGACACAATAAAGTCAATAAAGACATATTATAATCATTTAATGAGTAAAACTACCAAAAATCATGTTTAGTAAAGCTAAAATTTTACTTCCAATTAAAGTTTAAATTAGATCAAATTAGATAAAAGATCGCCATAAAGAACTTGTGCATGCAATTTTAAACTTTCTCTTTTTCAATATTGACGTTTGCTTTGTTGTAGATTAAACTAATGTGATTTGATTTACTTTTAGTTTCATTTTTATGCAATTGCATAAATGTTTACCAGAATTCCTGTTGAACTCATCTTTCCTCTAACCATATTAGTAGAGAAAAAGTATTAGTAAATAAAGTGCTACAAAATAATTAGAATTGAAAAGTTCTTATAATATAAAACAATATAATTGTGGTACTTTTGGTTGTGTCCAGGTTCATGGAGAAGTCCACCATGTCCTGAATTCATCTTCTCCTGCTAGTGTATTCAGTGATCTCTCACAGGCGTTGGATCTAAAGCTTCAAAACATTCTGAAACTTTCAGAAATGGTAAAGGACCTAACAGTTGGTAAGTCAAAATACGAAAACAATGAAAGCTAGTTTAATTAATACTTCTATGTGTGAAACGTTTTACACTGTAAGCAAAATGTTATTGGAATTAAATTGTTTTACCCTTCTCGCCTCACTGATTTTACAGATTCACATGTCTGGCCTGTTTGTAAAAATGGAAAGAAGACGAATAACCATCAAACATGTGGGACAAATGGAATGAAGAATCTCATGCCAGTTGCCATCCAGCTGGGGCCGGTGTTGCAACCTCCCCTCATTTCCACTCCGGTTACCAAAACGGTGCAGGTACTGGCTACCTCTCTGTCCCATTGCTGGACAAAACTTTTTAAGTTGCAGCCAGCTCTCAAATTGCCCGACAGCATCAACGAGGCGTCCACTGTGAGCTCCTCTCACCGTTCAAAGGAAGACAAAGAAGCTGTTTTAGTAGAGGAAAGCAAACCGGAGTTTGTGTGTGTTCCACCTGCTGTGGCTCAGAACCATTTGATCAGTGAAGAAAAGCCACAAGCACTCCTACCTCCCTTAGAAGCTTTGTTCTCAGAGAACAGTAACCCTAAACCGCTAGTTATCTGGGGACAGGGCAATAAAGTCCAAGAAGCTCAACACCAAAAACAAACATCCTGCCGTCTGCTGCACTTCATCAAAGCAAAAACTGAAAACAAAGATGCGCTTGATTTTACAGTTTTTGGGAGCACTGAAGAAAGAAATGAGGCGAACAATTCAGAAACCTCATCGGTTTCAGCTACTAATAGACAGCAAAGAAACCAGCTACTGACGGACAACTGGATGAATGCTCGGGCCTCCAAAACCTTACTCACAAATGATGCCAACTCAACTTCAGTCTTCAATGTAAAAAGTGTTAATTCAAGTGGAAATGTGACTTACAGTTGTATGGTTATGACAGAAACTGAGCTCTGGGATGTTGGGGAAATCTCCGCAGAGATGTTGCAGAGCAATACTTTGCACTACACCTCTGAGTACTGCGACTTTCAACATCCAATCCCTCAGGCAACAAACTCCTCTGAAATTATGAATGGTGACCCCCAAAATCTGCACTCCAGAGACTGTGAACAGGGTGACAGTTCTGCCAATTCCCAAACACCAACTCCCAACAATTTGAGTATTCCAGACTTTGAGATCCGCTGCTTTGAAGAAGCTGAGGTTGTGGTGTCTCATATCAGTAGTCCAAGTTCCTTCTACATTCAGCGTGCTGACTTGAATGAGAAGCTGCAGGCTCTTGTCACAGAGTAAGTGAAGATGAATCCACATTTATACCAGCTATTCTACTTTACATTGCTTTTAAAAAATTATTTTGAGTTTTGTTTTTTATTGTCATTGTGTCTTCATGTGTAGCAGCTGTGAAACCAGCCCTTCATACGCAGAGCAGAACTGCATTCCAGACATTGGTACCCTTGCAATGGCCCGGTTTTCTGAAAAACATCAGTGGTTTAGAGCTCAGGTGACAAATATCTGTGGAGTGATCCTGGGTAAATTCTATCTATTATTTAATTAAAAAAAATCAGAAGTTTAAGATACCTCTAGGTGGCAGCAGAGCCTGCCAAACTCTGACTAATATCCTGATAGTGATTTTATCCTGTTTTTGTTTTTGATGCAAGATGATGTTCACAGAGAAGGTGTTGGAACTAAATCATCAATCAAGGTGGAAGTGAAAAGATTAGACTACGGTGACACCTGTCGTCTGTCCCTCTGGAATCTGACGGCGTTTCCTGCAGAAGTGGCAACTCTACCGCTTCAGGCTGTACAAGTTTCCCTGGCAAATGTGAGGATTTTTATCTTTGTAACTCTCATAATGTTTTGCAGCTCTGTTCCTCAGGTGCACAGATCCATAAAAATACCATCATTTCTTGCAGATAATTCCTCTGCATGTTCTCCAGTTTGGTTCTTACTTGGTCATCACTAGTTTTTAAGAAAAACAAATCCCACAATTCTTGGTTTAAAAACGATCCATAAGTTACACCACTAAATTGAAACGAGGGGAAAATGAATCGCTGCTTCCCTAATACACGCACACAAGCATACAACTTTACTCACTAAGGCTGTGCAATACTGTGCCTTAGCTGCACCCTCTCATTTGTTGACTGTTAAGCCAAGGAATTTCTACTTCCAGTTGATATAATCTTGACATCAGTTAGTTTTTGAGACAGCTGTGGTTAATTTAAAGTGCTTGTTTTTGCTGTCTTTTGATGTGTCATTTTTCTCATTCAACAAGACTTTACAAAAAAAAAAAAACTGAAGCAATCTCTCCAGGGTTGCCTACAAGTTCTTTTGTTTTTTTGTTGTTCTTTCTAACGCTCACAATCTATTTTTGTGTTGACTGGTGGATTTTTAAGTTTAATTGAGGCCGGCACCAACCATTTGCACAAATAAATGGGTACGAGGAGTAAAGCTTTTACTTTGAAAGGGCAGGCCTAATTATTTGCATTTTTCCACTTGATTAGTCACGGCTTCCTCTTGTCATTATCCGAGTTTGTGGTGTTTTTTTTTTTATCTGTGTTCTCCCCCTCAGGTAATGCCCATTAATGGAATCGAGTGGTCTGACGAGGCAGTGGATTGGTTCAAAACCATGACGCACAACAGAACGTTCTATGCCAGGCTTTACCCACAGAAACCAACAGTTACAGTGGAGCTGTTCCTGGAAAAGGGAAAGATGGGAGCGATGAGGTACATAAACAAAACTGTGCTACATAAATCCTCCGTCAATAACTTATGGCATTTACAAGAAATTAGTTTTCTGGTTCAATGAAATGTTTTGAGTAATAAGATATTGATTTTGTTTTAAAATTTTGTGGAGTAGTGATGATTAAGTTGGATTTTAAAACAAATAAATTTAAGGCAAAATAAAGTCTAATTTTCTTTTTTATTTCATGCTCAGGAGGGGTGCACCTCTGTCTATGAGGCTGGCCCAAAATGGCCATGCAAGGCATACCAAAGTCCCATATATTGACCTCCTGAGAAAAAGTAAGCAAAACTCTACCTCACTACTTATCATTTTAATTAGGATTTTAAAGTGTAGTTTTACAGTGAAGAAAATAAGTATTTGACCCATTACTGATTTTGTAGGTTTTCCCACTAAAAAAAACACTGTGAGCGACCTAAAGAATCACTAAGGGATCAAATACTGATTCTCTCCTCTGTTTTGTCTTTTTCTGTAACTTTAAGATTCATTGTGTTTTTGTCTTCAAACAAACCTGCTTTTCCTGATCATTGTTGTGTTGTTTTGTGTTCCAGGAGCTGTTGAAGTCAAAGCTCGAAAACAGCTCTCCGACTGGGAGAAGCACCTCATCTCCTGCTACATTCCACCAAAGAAGTAGTTAAGAAAACGGACGAAACACAAATGGCAAATCAACCTTGCAGTCTGTCTGCTAATTAGTGTTAAGCCAACTTTGTTCAACCTGCTGTGTTTAAGTGAATGTATGTTTTATTGTTTTCTTCACTTTTTAATGAAGTGACAACAGACTGTTGTGGACTAGGCTGATGTGCAGCTGAGCTTTCAGAACTTTATCCATTCAGTTCACTAAACAAATGCGCATAAGCTGTAACAACACGTCCACTTCCTCAATCTCTGCAAATTTGTTGCAACTTCAATTGTTTTTTTTTTTTTAATTTTCAGATAAAGAAAATGTTTGAATATATTTTATAGTTTGTTGTATTAAAGTACAAAATTAAGCACAGTTGATTCCTATAAGTAGAACAAAGTTAATATAGTTTAAAAACATTTAATATTTTCTGTTTTATTGTTGCATATTTTCCAAAAGATATTAATCTAGAAGTATTTGCTTGTTTGATTGGAATATTTTTCCTTTTAAGAAATCAATGTTTCTAATTATAGATATATTTTTTTATGATTCCTTACCATACTCTTTCAGTGGGACAGTTATTCATTATGCTTTTTATTTTAATTTCCTTCTCTAAATGCTTCTTTTCCCCATACATTGATGGTAAAAATGTGTTTATTTTTCTAGCAAGAATATGTTGTTACAATTCTATTCTGAAATAAAGGTGTTCTGGTTTAATTTGCAGTTTTTCATACTTTTTGTCTCAAAGTAACATTTCAACTAAGTTTTTCTTTTTTAAAACAAGACCCTGAAAACCTATTAATAATGCAATTCAATTTAGAGTAAGAGTAATTAATCTTTTGCATAAATTCTGTGTAGAGATTATTTTTTCTACTTGTAAAACAACTATAGTTCTGGTTGAATTATAAATGTGTTATGTTAATGTTTCTTTTTCTAGTTATTGAGTTTTTTTTCCTTAAAAAAATTGATAAAACAGGAAATATGTATTTGAGACACTAGATCATTTTCATTAAAGAATTTGGAGAGAAATTAGCAGCTTTAATCAGTATGATGGTCAGAATGAGCAGCAGACAAATACAATCAAACATTATGCTCTCATATATCAAACCCATTTTTGAAATATTCTTTGTATCTATAAAACAGCTTCGGAGACACGTCATCCTGAAAAATTTTATTTAAAAGTTTTTCGATTGTAGGTGTTAATCGTGACCTTTTTCAAGGAAATCTTGGAAAGTGGAATTATGAATCACAACATGTGCTGGAACTTTTCCGCCCACAGGGTACAACGTTTGGCGTGACGCATAAATGCTGTCGGCACAATGAGCTGCCGTGGGTCATTCGAATGTACATGAAAAATGACCACTTTGTCTCTTCAATTGGATTCAGTTAAATGTGACGGTTAGTGTCTGCTGTGAACCTTTGACCAGAACCAGCTTCAAACTGAGCTATTAACATGATTGTACTATTATTTTCATTATTAGCATCATTCACAGATGCTAAAAGAGCCTTCTGATCAATACCTGCTCACGTTTTAGTTTAATAACTTTGCAATGGCTACATTATAGTTATTTCTGTTTAAAAAAAAAAGCATATATAATTATTTCTAATGGACCCACTTAAATTTAAAACTGTTGTTTTAATTAGAACCTCTTTGTGTTTTTCATTGTTTTAAGTATAAAATTTAAAGTGAGTTGGCCCAACCGTTGTGCATTTTCCAGATAAATTCTTCAAACTGTTAGTGATTCTCCAGAGCTCAGGTCACACAAGCTTCATTCACTTCGCTGCCCCACCAAGCACAATAAATAATGTGGCAGGCCGAGGCCTTTGCGTCCACACAGATTCCTTGTTTTGCCCCGGGGTAGGCGGAAATCAAGGCGTTTGATCTGAATTGTAAAGAGTCTTGTTGCAGCCCAACAGAAGGCACCATTGTATGTAAATGGTTTATATAAGAGCATATGACTGCGACGGTGCAGGGCAGCGGCTAGTATTGGATGGAGGAATGATTTGCATTTTCCAAACGCACTGTGCTCTCACTCCGGCCTTTGGGCTTCTTAAAAAACACAATATTTCAAATAATTTCTTTCCATTTTGTACACATTTTTGTGTACCATCACAGCAGAAGGTAAAATAAATGTTCTATCTATCCTATTCATTATATTTGCTAACAATTCCTGTGACATGAGATTGAATGTGGTGTGACTTCTGACTGATGCTCCTCAGGACATACATATGCCATTCTAACAGTCTTAATATTTTTTTGTGGTCATATTTTCATTTAAATATACAAACATTTGACTTTTCTCTTTTGGGAAATTCCTCCCACTAAAAAAAAAAAAAAAAAGATTCTGAATGAAATGCAAGTCTTGCTCATTCCTTGGAGAAAATTGCTGGCATCCGTCCGTCTGTTCGTCCGTCTGCAAGTGGGTTGTAGGTCAGTTTGGGAGTAAAGTATTAATACAGTGTGAGGAAATCACGTGGTTCTGCCAATGTTTTGCAATTGGCTTTGATTTCTTGCGTATTATGACCGTGCGCAAGGACAGGCCATCGCCCCTGGATTTATACAGCCAGCAGGCTGCTTTTATCTGCCGGAGCGGACAAATCTTGCTTCATGGCAAGAATCAGGATGGTCATCTTCAGAGTCGGCGTGTCCTACGCCTCTTGCACCACCGGCTGAGACTGGTAAACCTTTAACAACTGTTCACCCCTGTCTTGGTCACTGAGCTTCTAGATCTTTTATGATTTGATTAAACCCACTTTCTTCTCATACTTCAAGATCAAGATACTTTTTTACATGAGTATTTTCTTTTACGTATATTTGTTTTCTTCAATTAACAACTGTGATTTCTTTTTTCACATTTGTGTCTTGGCAGACCTGGAGTCGAAGATGAACTGGGGAACCTTTTATGCCGTAATCAGCGGCGTAAACAGGCATTCGACTGGAATTGGGCGCATTTGGCTCTCTGTCATTTTCATCTTTCGCATCTTGGTGCTGGTGGTTGCTGCCGAAAGTGTTTGGGGGGATGAGAAGTCGGCCTTCATCTGCAACACCCAGCAGCCGGGCTGCAACAGCGTTTGCTACGACCAGTTTTTCCCCATCTCGCACATCCGGCTGTGGGCGCTGCAGGTCATCCTGGTCTCCACCCCAGCACTGCTTGTGGCTATGCATGTGGCCCACCGACGCCACATCGATAAGAAGATCTTGAAGAGGATGGGTCGCGGCAGCCCAAAGGAGCTGGAAAACGTCAAGAACCAGAAGTTTCAGATCACCGGAGCTCTCTGGTGGACATACATGATCAGCATTATCTTCCGACTCCTCTTTGAGGTGGCTTTTCTCTACATCTTCTACCTGATCTACCCTGGCTTTAAGATGGTGCGCTTGGTGAAATGCGACTCCTACCCATGTCCCAACACAGTGGACTGCTTTGTCTCCAGACCAACAGAAAAGACTATATTTACTGTGTTCATGCTGGCAGCGTCTGGGGTGTGCGTGCTGCTCAACCTGGCTGAGGTGGCGTACCTCATAGGGAGGGCCTGTAGACGCTATTTTGCTGGCTCAGAAAACGAGTCAAATCCAGCCTGGATAAGTCAAAGGATGTCCTCTTATAGACAAAATGAAATCAATCAGCTGATAGCAGATCATTCCTTGAAGTCAAAGTTCGGTGTGGCCAAGAAGGCCCCAACTGAGAGGGAAGATAGATGCTCTGCTTTCTAAACCCCAACCACAAACATGCACACATTTATCTGCCTGTCCAAGATGCATGTTTTGCATTAAAGATCCACTCCAATGAAAACTGTTTTTTAAGCTGATTCTTGTTGCATTTTTCTCATGATAGAGGACATATCCGCAGTTTCGATAGTGGCCTTTTCTGTGTTTGCCCACATTAGTGTAAGTGGGCTGACTCACTATGTTAGCCATTCACCCGGTGGATGGCATAGCGAGCTCCACTGCAGAGGGGCCGGCAGACCTAGCAGGGTCGCCGCTCAGCCCGCCGGTCCAGGGCAGCAAAGCCAGTGTGGGGAAGAACAGGTGGGGCCACCACGGAAACTGCAGAAAAATCCATACGGGGCCCAAATTTTCTGCCCACTTTTAAACCATATCAAGTATACTTGGCTTTGCTGGCTGGGTATAAAAAAAAAGTTGTGACATACCTTGTTGTGACATACAAACTACAATCGCCAGGTCATGAGTACCCTGCTTCGCTCCACTTGCGGACAACATCTATGTTTTCCTCGTCCGAGTTGGCATCTGGCTCCAAACTGAACGGCTGTATAGCTCCAATTGTGCTTGCCATCTTTGCCGTACTCCTAATTTTAGTCAGGGGTTGTGAGGGGCTGTAAAATTGCAGGGAATAGTCTAAAGAAATTGATGATTGGAAATGGGTGCAGGCTTATTCCCCGCCAACAGTCCTACTTGTAACTCAAAGGTGAATCTCTGATGGACTCCTGCTGCTCCATAAAAAACTATGTTATAGAAAACGACACATTTTTTTTTATTTTTATTCTGGCTTAATCATAATTAAAAGGTCGCTAGAAACTGTTTTACAACACATCAAAAAAGTATTGGAGTGGAACTTTAACGGCGAAGATTCTGTTCTTTTGCTCTTGTTTATTTAAATCTCCACACATCTATTTTTCACACCAACTTCATCCTTTTTTAAGGTCTCATTGTGGATCTAGCCTTTTTCCAGAGACGGGTACGCCAATTCCAAATCCAGCACAGCTAATGACGGCATCACTTCAAAATGGTTTACCTTTTAGTTCATTGCAGCGTTTTGCCTTTCTACATCATGAGAATACTGGTAAGCTGCATGCATGTGCCACCCTGGACATGCTTGATCTTGCCTGATCTCAGAAGCAGAATGGAGTTAGGTCCAGTTAGTCCTTGAATGGCAGATTTTCTTGGATTACCAGGTGCTGTAAATTATCGTAAACCACATGGGAGCAACTTTCCTGTTTCCATGTGCTGGTTCCAGGTCCGGATAAACATACAGGGTTAGGCATCTGCTGTAAAACTGAAGCCAAAACACATGCTAAAAGCCGTGCCTTGAATAATTTTAGGGGGAAAATTATATTTTCTACAAAAAGAAAGGCTGTAATAGTTAAAAGGTAGAGATTAATTCCACAGGTTATTGCATTTTTAACTATTAAATACAGTCAAACAATTACATTCAGGAAACTAAACTAAAAAAACAATGTTTGTGTAGAAAACGTTTTGTGCTGTTAAAGTTGTAGTTTGATACCAAACTGGCATTAAAATATAAACCTTTACATTTGTTTTATTTTGTGTGTTTGACTTTGCCTTCTACGATATTTGCATTTGCTGTTTTTAAAAAAATAAGTAACTGAATTTTCAGCTTAATTTGAGAGGCCAGAAAGAAACTATTCTGAGTAAAGGTTAAAAATTCCAGAAACAAAGCTTTGGAGGACAATTTTAAGTGATTTTGTTGTTTTGGTCCCTCTATTTGAAAAAATGAATAATTTTTTGACAATAAAAAAACACACACACAAAATTACCATTGACTATTAGTGGTTTTTAATTTGGTCTCAGGAAATGCTTGTGCATGTATGACAAAAAATGAAAGTTGATTGAGGATAAACAACTTTTTTTTTTTTTTGCATCTTCTCATTGGCAAGACTCCCATATAAGTTGATTTCTCTGCTGTACTCTGGGAATATGGCTTAAGATTGTCAAATCTGGTTCAAGTCAATTTTTTTTTTAAATTGCCCAGAATAAACAAATAACAGCTACACTTAATGTTTCTTCTGGTTGATCGAGGTCACATTTTTGATGTTATTTAATACCTTGCACCCATTCTTTAATACAGTTTTGCAGTTTTGTAACAGCTCTGTTACTCTGTGAAATCCTACTTTTGAACTTATCTCCTTTTGCACATTTGTTTCAGGTAAAACAATCCATACACAAAACAATGGGTTCAAACTGTATAATTTGCACAAGTTACTATAAAAAAATAATAAAACTGCCTGATTTTTTTTTTTTTTTAGTTCATGATATATTAGTTCTTTCTTTAACCCTTCCGCTCTCTTTGGGGTCCAGTTGACCCCTACCACATATAGATATGTGATTTCTTCCATGACAAAGGTGGACAGGATTTTATGTCTGTCATGGACATTAGTCAAACTCAAAAATCAAAGATAAAAAAAAATTCAGCGCACTGTCTTGGGGGGTCCAGATGACCCCACTTTTAATGTAAACAAACTAAGGAGAGCGGAAGGGTTAAATGAAATCAAGTTGTTTCAGTTTATCTGATCTCACAGAATCACGCCAATGCAGAACTTTTTCTGTTTGTCATCTTCCTATCGCTGTCATTGGAGCTTGAGGATGCCATTGGCTGCTCATCTCCGATCTCCCCCCACCCTCAGCGATAGGAGATAGACCCTTTGAGTTATTTTTAGCCTTGGGGGGCACTTATGTCCAGACAGGCTTAACAGACAACGTCATTGGCCAGCTGCCCTGCCACTCAGCCCAACAGCCAAGATGATGGGCTTTGGTGGTTTACATTTGAGAGTGTCCACTGTGCCAAATTTAACCATGGGAAGGAGGAGGAGGAGGAGGGGGCCAAGTTTAACATGATGGAGTCTGTCCAGCGGGCTGTGTGTGTGTTGTGGTCTGTAAAAGAACTCAGGCCTGGATCCTGATTCCGTCTTGAGTTGAACCTTGAGGACAGAGGAGTCAGGGGTGTGGGGCTGAGTGGGGTTGCCGGTTGGAGTCCGGGATTTCTGGCCTCTGAGGACGGTTCTTTGGGTCTTGAGATCGGCGTTCCACAGAGGCCTGATGGCAAAGGACAGCGGCCTCATGGACCCTTCAAGACATGAGGGGCTTCTGTGCATAGGATGCATAACAAGGTGGATTTCTTTAGTAAATGTAAGTTTCACTTTTTAACAACTCATACTGGCACTTTTTTTGTTGAAAATTTAATTTTTTGCCAAGTATATTGGTGTCAAAATCTGTAATATCTATTTACAAAAAAATATCATCTTAAATAACATATAATTCTATTATCTTATTATTCAAAAAGAAGAGGCAGCTGCCAAGCAACAGCTCAGCTTCTGAATTAATTTTTCCCTTCCAGTAACATACCCTGAACTTCCTGTTCTGCTACTGTTCAGAAAACCCATTAGTGGCAGAAAATATTTAGAGCCTTGTGTGTGGCGGGGGAAGCATTATTTAACTGTTTCATATTCATATCAACACCATTTCTGAGCGGTATTTGATTTCACATCCCGTGGATCATGTTGCCACAATTTAAGTCACGAAGGCCAGAAGCTGAGCTGCAGAACCCAACTGAAACCCGCCTTGGCCCTGTCTGCACTTTCCAAATATATGCCTCTCTAAAGTAAATATAATCCAGTCTGCATCTACACGGATGAAGCCACTACCTGCTTAGCTGCTGAATGACGCGGTTAGGTGCAGCTTATATTCTTAGAAACGTTTTACTTCTTTATAAAGTTGTTTTTTTCTTGTGATTAATTTATCCAGTTCTGTCACATTTGGGTTAAATCCTGCATCAGAAACTCATTTCGAATTTCTTGGTTTTTTTGTTTTGTTTTTGCCTTTTAGTTCCTAATCTGATCACAGCCATGGGAGACTGGAACTTACTGGGGAAGCTTCTTGAGAAGGCTCAGGAGCACTCCACCGTGGTGGGGAAAGTCTGGCTCACAGTTCTGTTCATCTTCCGCATCCTCGTCCTGAGCACGGCAACGGATAAAGTGTGGGGCGACGAGCAGTCCGGCTTCACCTGCGATACCAAGCAACCTGGTTGTGAGAACGTGTGCTATGACATCACCTTCCCCATCTCCCACGTCCGCTTCTGGGTCCTGCAGATCATCTTTGTGTCTACGCCAACTTTGATCTACCTAGGACACATTCTCCATCTGGTGCGGATGGAGGAGAAGCACAAAGAGAAGGAGCTTCTGATGGACAAACAGGGCCTCATCGGGGATCCAAAGCCCAAAAAACCTCCCGTAAGGGACGAAAAGGGACGGGTGCGGCTGCAGGGGGAGCTTTTGCGCACGTATGTTTTCAACGTGATCTTTAAGACGATCTTTGAGGTTGGCTTCATTGTAGCTCAGTACCTCCTGTACGGCTTTGAGCTGAAGCCCATGTATAAATGTGACAGACCGCCATGTCCCAATATGGTCAACTGCTACATATCCCGCCCCACGGAGAAAACCATCTTCATCATCTTCATGCTCGGAGTTGCTAGCGTGTCATTGCTCCTCAACCTCGTAGAGATCTACCATTTAGGCTTCACCAAGTGCCGCCAAGGTATCACCTTCAGGAGGAACCAGGAAGTCCCTGAAATTGTTTCCAAGCAACCAAACGAGGCTGTGGTCCCTATTGTGCCGAGCTATGATGACTACTTTTCAGGGATGCAGCCAGCTTTCCCGCCCATCCCCAGCTACGACCTTTCCCCTCTCTCCAAAGGCACAGATTCATCATTCCACCCCTACCACAGCAAGGCGGCCTACAAACAGAACAAAGACAACTTGGCAGTGGAAAGAAGGAACAGCAAGCCAGAGGAGTGTGACCTAAAAGGAAAGAAGGGAGCAGGATCGGCGCCTGGATCCCCTACGCAGGCTCGGCCCGGCTACACCACCAAGCGCAGCAGCAGCAAGACCAGAATAGACGATCTGAAGATATGAGGAGGTTTATGTTTCTCAAAGCGTTCTCTAAGTGCTACGACGGGATCGTATGTTCTTCGGAGGCCGCCACACACGATGAGCCGGCACGCAATCTTTAGATAGCTCCATTTGAATCATTCAAGTTCTGATGGAGGTGACACTTCAGAGAAGGTCTGAGTGCGCTGAAGCACGTTTTGAAGACTGAGAGGACGAAGCACAACTATTCTACATGAAATCATAATTTCTAATATCTGGTTTATTGAAGAACAGGAGAAACGTCATGTGTTTCACTTTAGGTTCTTGCCAATTTGTTTATGACAATGCAGCATTTTCAGTAAATGTTCATAAGGGTCAAATTTTCCTAAACTCTATGAACTCATTTGAAATAACTTTTTTTCATTTTTCTAAGACCAGTCAACCTGTCACTATAGGGTAAGTACTTTGAACTGAACTGTTGTTCATTGTCACTAAACTTGAAGAGTTGTGCAATACTTGACAACACACTGGACATCAGAATTTATGTTTCTCAGTCAAGATTGTGGTTTTCACAGAAATTGCACTGGATATTGTTGGTGTCTTTCTCTTCTTTTGTAATAAAAGCCTATAAATGAAGAAGAACTGGATGTCCTTTTTTTCCTCTTGTTTATCATGCCGCACATGCGTGTTTGTTTCTTGTACAGCACTTGGTGACAGCTATGTTTGTGAAACTGCTCGAAATAAACTTGTCTTAAATTTGCACAGCTCGCACTTCCGTGGTCTCCTTACAAGAAGGGGAGCCACTTTGGTGAAGGGTATGTGGCAGCTGTTATTTCGTATTCCTGAAGATCTCTGAATGTCTGCACCGGGAACCTGGGAAGGAGGTGTATTTTGAATTTGACATGCTGAAGCATGAATAAGCCCACGGTGCCTTCTACAAATCCCACACATACAGTTCTCTTACTTGTGTCATGCAGCTCAGACACTTCTGGAATTTTAAACTTTCCTCTGCCTTTCTGGTACAGAATGTTCGTTTCCTGTCAGTGTTGGGGACTCTAATATGGTCCCTTAGGAGTGAATATGAGAGTGTCCTCTGTATATGTGTGGTACCGCAACCTATCCAGGGTGTACTCCGCCTTCACCCTGCTGTTGCTGGGATAGGCTCCAGCATCACTATGACACTGCACAGGTCAAAGCAAGATGGATGGATGGATATTCCTCGTCAAAGAAAAAAAAATAAAACTTTTTCTTTGAATGACATGTAGATTGTCACTTAATATAATTGGTTCTGTTTAAAAATTTAATTGTTTTTATAATACAATTCTTCACACAATACATAAGATAAGTTAATAGTATCAAACAATAGAACATTCTAAGCACATTATAGGATAAATAATACTTAACATTGTTGGAAACAAACGTAGTTTTAGCCACTTCACTTTTAATACATGATACAAGGCTTCCAAGATATTTTTTTTGTCAAAAATTACCCCAAGAATCCAAACTCAGATATCTTTTCAATGTTCTATCAATCAACAAAGTGTTACTTCCTACTGTTTGTATTAGTAAATCCATAAACTTAAATTAAACCATATTATTACTATTCACCATGTCATTTCTGGGTCTCATTTAAGAAAAGCAACGGATGTTTGTAAAATAAATGCACAGAAAGTAAGCAAGGATTTATGTTATCAAATTTAGTTTGATACCATTTAACCCCTTCATTCCTGAATTTATGTCCAGTTATATAAAACATATTTTAATTCTAATATTATAATTTAGGTTTACCTTCTGGGTGACAGCAGATTTGACCTAATCTTTGACATTGAAATGAAACTCTTCATTTTAAAATACTGCATCTCTGCAATAATTAAATATCGAAATCAAAGCTTCCAATTTTATTTTAGGATTACCAATTCTGAGTGCTGTTTACTATGTGTTTTTTCTTAATATTATTATAAATAAATAAGAAACCAAACAGTGTTAAGTTAAAAGCTAAAAATGTAGTTTTTAAAGGCAGGAATGACAAAATTAAATCTTGAGTCAAACATTGTTGAGCATCTTTGGCTTTAGGGACAACTTAAATTTAAAATTGTCAATATGATTTCCATTTAAACACAGTTTAATCAGCAATCAAATACCTTTCAGTCAGATGGAAAGCTGCTACAAAGATAAAATGAGTTGATAAAGCATCTTCCCTGTTCCATTTATTTGTGAAACCTGTTCTTTATCTATATTGCATTAGATCCAACTAAAAGTTTTGGTACCATCTATTAGTGTACTATAGATGAATGTATTCCCCTTTGAGTACCACTTTTATTAATCAAACAAAAACCTTAGTTTTATATTTATTATTTAGTTTGGTAATATTGTAACCTTGTTTTCTGTTGTTCAGATGCTATATTTGATTCCTTTTTTACCAAAGAAAATCATACAAAAACTAACATGTTTACATATATTTAATGTATAGTTTGAGCTAAATGTTAGATCATCTTAATATATTGTGTCTTTTCGGGTTTGACGATCAATTGTTGCATTAACTTCTTTGTTACTTCAAAAGTAGCAAACAGAACCGTCCTTCCCCTCAAAGAATGATGGTTTCATGTTTTTCGGTGTTCCATGTCACCAGTTTTTCCAAGTCTTGGTAAGAAGTGATGTTTTTAATACAAATGTCACCACAGTACTTTAAATCAGCTGGTAGAGCTGCACTCAAATGCAAATGTATGCCTCAAAAACAGGAAGTACATAATATTTTGCAGATTTCAAAAGGAATGCTTAAAAGCTAGATCGGATTGATCTTGAAATGTTTGAATTTGTAGTTAGTAGAATTTTGTGTGACGTTTTAGTTTTTTTTTTTAATAACTTCCTCTAAACTGTATCAATGACTGCATTGGAAAAAACAGTAAAGATTTCAAAATTTAAATAGTAATAATCTAAATCAAGACCCTACAAAAAAAAAAAAATCAGTTAAACAGATTTAGGATGAGGCTTTGAAATGTCTCTTGAGAAAATTTATAATTGGGTAATCAGGGTTTTTAATCCACAGAAAATCAAAAGAAAAAAATTAAATCAGGGTTTTTGGATTAAGCTTTTTGTAAAAAGTAAAGTGATGTTTTAAATAAAGTTTTAAGTCTTCCTGCATTGCAGTCCTTCTCAGCTGCAGTTCTCTGCTGCCCTCCTCCCTTACTTTAGGGACGGTACAGATTTATTGCATTTGCTGAAAATAGGGCGCCCTCTGCTGGCGGACTCATTTCTGATTTTTTTTTTTCCACTATTCCCGATTTTTTATTCAAGTAAATGAATGTCTGATGAAAGTGTGAAGAAATTCTGATGCATTTCCACTCGATGATTTAACCCAGCTCAGTGCGGCATGCAGCAGGACTTCATGAGGATTGCTTCATAGACTAGACAAGACAAAAAGACTATGTAGTTTTTGTTTTTTTTTAGTTCCTGACTAAAGTAAATGCCTGCTTCAGTCTGTTTTCCATCACACTTTTCACTAAACCTGTGAATGTGCAATAAATAAAAAAAAGCCAGAAGTAAACCTCGTCCTTGCATGAACTCTGCAGGAGCCCGTCTGAACTATCAGACCACAGGGAAAGTGCTTGCAGGCCTGTCACCTCATCATGACACAATTCTTCTTCAAATCAATGCAGGCTGCGTGGTCCTCACCCCCATACACTGCAGGGAAGAAAAAAAGCAGAGAGAGCAAAGCAGACGTACTAGTGTGTGGCGGTTCATGCAGAACGAAGGGGGTAGAAAAAAGGAAAAGTCATCTGCTGACATGGTTTCTGGGGCAGAAAACGTCATTACAGCTTTGCATCTGTCAGCTCTCATCTTAGCTTCATCATTGTGTTGTTGGGAACAGGCTGACCGCTTGCTTGCTGCCGCCATGTGACAACTAAAAAACTTTATGCACAAGTCGATGCAGACTCCCATGGGCCAGCCAGAGAAAGCTCACACTGTTATGGTTACTTAATCGATTTTCTCCAACGAGACATTTTACATCAGGTCGAGAGGAGCGCCCCAATAAAATGAAAGTGTTCCTCGTCTGGAGGAGCAGAGATTCATGAACTTTCTCCTGGACTGTTCCGTAAAAGGACGAATAAAGATATTAATCATGAGATGTTTCATTACAGCGGCGCTTACAGAGCCTGTCATGGTGGTTACTGTTGTGACAGCTAGATCGCTTGTGGGATAAACACTACAACAAACCCTATCCACGACAAAATGAGCCACACAACGACTTCACTGAGACACAGTTTTGGTGGAGTTCGCCTTACACAACAGCCGGCTGGGGGAGTCACGGCCTCCTGTGTGACACAGCTTGTTTATCACGCGCCAACCTAAAAAAAGTTCATCTGAGATTTCATCAGATGATCTCCTCAAAGATAAGAATTGTTAATCCACTGACATACTTTTTTTTTTAAAAACCTCAGACATTTACAGGCAAACTGACCATTAATTTTACACCGCTCTTCTATTCATTTTGAAAAAGGAAAACTTTTATAGTTTATTTTCTATAAAAACAAATAATAAAAATTAAGTACATTTTGGAACATTTTTTTTAAGTGATTTCGCGACAAAATATATTTAAAATATTTCAACAAAGTTATTGATTTCATTCATTTATTTGACTCTTGCATTACACCACCACTAAACATCCTCTCTACAAAACATTAAGTTAAAATAAATGGTTAAATCAGCATCACAGCATGACAGAACACATCAGAGATGAAATGACAGTGACAGTTTTTTTTCAAAAAACAAAAAAAAAGCTTGGAGAACATTGGAGACTAGGAGGAATTTTAGATCTAAATTTATATAAACATCCAAAAGTTGAGACTGATTGACAAATTTTTAATCTGAAGGACAAACAGACGTTTAGTAGCAGGTCTCATAAAATCAGAGGTTGTCAAAAAACAAAAAAAAAGCAACAACTTCAGAAAATGACAGTAAGAAAAACAAAAATATGTGCCTGTCGGGGCTGGCAGGAAAAAGCACCCACCAGCCATTACTCCCCCATGCCAAAGAAAATACAGCGACTTCCTGCTCTGACCCGAGGTTAAAGCCTGCGCACAAACCAGATACCCCAGCTGTCTGGTTTGTAGATGGAGCTGTGTTGAGTGTTGATGCCCATGGCAGAGGGTGGAAGGGAAGAAGGAAAATAGAGGGGGGTGGATCCGTGCCCACGTCTTACCATCATCTCTGCTGGCCTCACGAGCAGATAAGGGCATGCCTTAATCATGTTTGCCCTTGCCTTTAGGCGTGCCTTCGTTCCACGCCACATACACAAACAAAGCCAAAACCACATGCACGGCCAGCACGGCCACGATGGCTGCGTAGAAATAACTGTCCGAACTCGACATCTTCATTGAACCTAAAAGACAAAAAGGGGGAAAGGACGTTAGGATGAGAAGAAACTGCACTTTTGTCAAAACGTAAACTTTGGTTTTAGGTATGCATTGTTCCCTCGTTCACCGCGAGAGTTACGATCCCGCAATAAGTGGCATCTTTTTTCAGTGAACATTTTCACACTTTCTCTTGTTTAAACTCTCAAAGTTGAAAAAAAAAGTTGTTTTACAGAATGAAAACCAAGATCTGCATGCAATTGAAGATTTACGATGAACAGATTTTAGACAGGAGGCATGGTAAGGAGGAAACTGATTGACAAAGTCTTCAGCCAATCAGAATGCTGAACGCACTGCATTGTTAAAAATGATGCAAGATTGCAAAAGGTGGGCGAGGGATCTTTAAGCTTCAATAAGTTACGATAGGTTTACAATAGTAACAGAACTAAAAACTTCAAGTAAAATTTAAAAGGAAGCCTACTTAAGCGTTAGTTACAAAAAAACAGCAAAATAAAAAAGAAAATCTTACCAAGGGAAGAGTTTAAGACAAAGGCTTGTGTCTACTTTTATAATTCATTTTAAGTAGCAAAATATAGATTTTTTTTTTTGTCCTATATTTTTAATGTACCCGAGAGCTGATTTTATGAAAGACCTCATTTAACTGTGGTGCAAACTCTGAAAGTATTCCTGCTTTTAATCACAGATACAAAACGCAAGTTGCTTTTCCTTTAAGGCGCCACTTAGGACACCGATGATAAATTATCCAATACCATCAATGAATAAAAGGTTCTATTCAGAAATAAAAAGGGGAAAATTGGGACTAGTGTTTGATTTTTGTGGTGAAACTTTATCACTTCTGATCATGGGAACATTTAATGTTTATGTGATCCATCGATTGTCCTTAAAGCCATTTCCTACTTTGCAAAACTTTTGATTTTCATGCAGAACTGAGTCAAAAATTAGGTCAAAACTTGAAATAAGAAGTTCTCTCGACTTAACAAATATACTGTTTGATATATAAAATGTGCAGGATTTAATAATAGGCACACAAGCTCTCAAAAAAATGTAAATAATAACAGATTGCAATTATTAACCACATGACTATGCCTAAGTCCAAAATCTTTTTAAATGAAACCCTGTGTCAAAGTCAAGGCCCCGGGGGCTGGATCCGGCCCTTCGGCTATTATATCTGGCCCTCCAGATCATTTTGTTTTATTGTTATTTCATCTGGGATTTTATCAGATGATCTCCTCAAAGATAAGAGTTGTTAATCCACTGACATATATTTTTTAAAAAACCTCAGACATTTACAGGCAAACTGACCATTAATTTTACACCGCTTTCCTATTCATTTTGAAAAAGGAAAACTTTTACAGCTCGTTTTCTGTAAAAACAAATAATAAAAAATAAATAAATTTTTCGTAGTTTTGATCATTTTTTTAAGTGATTCAGTGACAAAATATTTCTTAACTATTTCAAAAAAGTTATTGATTTCTTTCATTTATGTGACACTTACATTACACCACCACTAAACATCTTCTCTACAAAACATTTAAAGTTAAAATAATAATTTTAGATTTAAATTCATATAAACATCCAAAAGTTGCAACTGTTTGACAAACTTTTAATCATAAGGACAAACAGCCGTTTAGTACCGGGTCTCATAAAATCAGAGGTTGTCAAAAAAAAAAAAAAAAAAAAAAAGCAAGAACTTCAGAAAATGAAGTTAACAGATCAAAATCTGTAAGTGTAATTTGTCGTATAAAATGACATAAGTAAAGAAATTTTAGATTTTTATTGTTTTAGCATATAGTTTATTTCTAACTTGAATAATTTTGACAAGATGTATTTTTATGGAGAGCAAAATATTGAAAGTTTTTTAAGGTTTATGTTGATTTATTCTGGAATAATATTTTCTGCATGTTTTTTTTAATGCAAATTTATGTTTTAAAAGTTACATTTTTAAAGTTTTCCAATTTTAGTTTTAGTGTGTTTTATAGATGTTTATCCTGTTTGGCCCGTGACCTGAGATGCGTTTTGGATTTTGGCCCCTGTGTGATTTAGTTTGACACTCATGCACTAATAGGTGACTAATTTCAGGAAACAATTCTGAATGTTACAAAATGTTTTAGAAACTTAAAAAAAATCTTTAGAATGTAAAAATACTCTAGTAAAGAAAAAACGTCTTATTTTCTGTATTGCAAGAAAATAATCAAAAAACACAACTTTGTGAAAAGTATGAATTATTGGTCACAAGAAAATTTTTCTGGCAAATTTTTTGCATATTTAAAATACTTTTTTTTTTTTTTTTAAAGAATGCTGCCTATTTGTATGGGGTGTGTTTTTGCAGAGTTGAGATTTATGAGCAATATATCAAATTAATTTCAGAAATGTTTACTTTTGTTACTCAGGAGCATATGTGCAGACCATTTTTAATTTTATTAGTTAGTAGTTTTAAAGGAATGTATAATTCAAAATTGATGATAAATGATCTTTTCTTACTTTCAGTATAATCAAATAAATGCTTACTGACAATTTCTACCCCTAATATTAAATTATTTTATAATCCCTTAAAATAAATAAACAAGCAAACAATTGGTCCTTAATAAAGGTGGAACAGGGTATAGTGTGAAGTTTAGGGAAACTTACCTTCAAATACGTATGTCTTTGATGTGAAATAAAGACCAATTGGAAGAGTGACCATCAGGATAGTGAAGAACAGTAATGTCTTGAGGGCTGAAACCAGGGAACCTTCATTTCTGCAAAAGTACAAGTCTGTTAGGAATAACCGAGCAAAAGAGGAGTGAATATTCAGAAATGTACTGAAATATGTGGTCATTTCTTATTGAAGCACATTAAATTATGTTTTTTTGTTGTATTCAAATATCTTGAGCATATCCTTAACATTAAGCAGCGCATTGTTTTTAAGCTATGAGTCACTAAGCTGTCAAGCTACCATGCTAACGTTGCTAAGTGGACCGTTTTCTCTCACCCTCTGTAGTACGGTGGTGGTCCAGCGGGGGCGTCCAACGATGCTCGGACTGATCCGTCCATTGCTGTGTGGATAAAAACTCTAGTTGGAGATTCAAATGAGGTGCTTTGTGCTGTTGTTAGCTTCAATCATCCGCTTGCTTTGAAAGTAGCACTTCCGGTATGGTCACGAGATCACTACCCATGTGCTCCAGCAAATCTCGCGAGATTTCAATCAAACTCGCCACAGAACTACAAACTAGGGAAATATTGATCCTGTACAAAATTAATTTCTAAACATGTATATTTAATACATTTCCTCGAAAAATACGTTTAATTTGTGTGTAATCTCTACTAATTAGTGGTTAAAAAGCAAAAGATGTATTAGTGATTAGACATAAATTATCCACTTTCTCTTGATTAATGCATTTTATATTTGTTTTTATGAATTTTGAAATTTCAAAACAGTAGAGTACTCCTAAATGTGACATTTTGCATTTTATGAAACATTTGAAAACTTATATAGTGAAGTGCAATTTTTTAAACCAAGAATATCATATATATTGTCTTTGTTTAATACATTTTTTTTTTTTTATCAAGCTATATTTTGTTTTTATGTTTTCTCAGCATTGTTACAATGGCATTCACACTTTAATTCTCTCTCTAAAGAAGAAATTTGTAATGTTTCTAGTTGCCTGGTGGTATAGTTAAAGGGCATTTTGCTGAAAAATGCCTTCACAGGGGTTGCATTGTCTAAAAATGGTGGTGCATGTTTGTGTTAAATCCTTACTCATGCTACTATGACCCTAAAAAACCTGCTTGTCCTGAGGACATCTTTAACTTTTTCCTTTTTTTCCATAATGTGCTGAAATTCTTTCAAGCAGCTGTGGTGGGACGACATGTTGCTTATGTGGTTTTTCATATCTCTTGTAAAATCTTCTGTGATTTGCGTTTGAAGTGCTAAAAAAGGAAGGCTATCAACCCCTCTTCAAAGAAAACATGACATTGCAAGTACCATATTTTCTGGACTATAAGCTGCTACTTTTTCCAAGGTTTTAAACCATATGCGGCTTATACAAAGGTACAGCTATTCTGTGGATTTTTCTTCCACCACTAGGGGCACTCTAACCTGAATTAGAATTTAAAAAAAGATAGAAGAAAAATCAATGCAAATAAGAATAGCAAATGCTACTTTTTCTTCGGCAGATAGACATGCTGTCGACCATACAAACTGCACTAGAATAATCCCACAAAATATGAAGTAATTCCTTCCCTCAAACTAGGAAAGGAATTAGAGAGAATCAAAATTCTCCATATTGGCAACATCATTCCATGTCTGCATGTTATATTTGCCACTAAACCTTGTTGTTGCAGTGCATGATGCTTAATATTGCATTTCCAAACAACAACAGAACAATTTTTAAAGGGTAAAACAGATAATTGGCGTCAGAAGCTAAATCTAAATAATAGAATGAATCAAAGGACTGCTGTCAGATCAGTATTAACGTTGTTACTTCTCAGGGAAAGTAAGAAAAGAATGCACACATGCCAATACACATTTCCTTTTTAACTATTTGTACCTAAGAGACCATAAACAGATGCAAAGGCGGAGAATTTATATGTTTAAAGGTTGCCTTTAGTGTGCTTGACATTCATTTAAGTCCAGGCTAAATTCTCTTTTGAACTCTACATCTGGAGTCTTTCAGTGTGTTTCAGGCACAATCTTTACATTTAGAGTTGGCTTCTGGTTGGAGTCTTCCCGGCAGAGTGTAGTGGAGCGGCTCTTTATGCTCTAGTTGGCTTTATGCTCCCCGATCTCACTCTCAGCAGGTTTGCCCAAAACACATTTAATTTGAAAGGACTTTTACGAGGGACCAGTCAGAAGCACTCAGAGAAATCCAGTAACTCGTGTTCAAAGTAATCATTTCCTGTTTTTTTTTCAGTTTAACTCATCAAAACAAGACGTACTGAGAAGACACTGAGAACTGTCACAGTGAATCATATCATTTTCAAAAACGCTGCAGACAGTGACAAGAGTGATTTGAACACATTTTTTCACTTCTTTACGGCTGTTTTGTCAGATGGTGGACTCAGGGGACTGGCAGGAAGCGGTGAGAATGCATCTTTTAGCACTTTCTGCTGTTGTTTTAAAATTAAAATACATTCTTCATGTGTTGTTAGAAACACCATCCAACTTTATCTGCAAGTAAAGAACAAAAGAAAAATTCCAAGCTGAGGTTCATAACTATCTGTAAAAATATTGCATCTTTTGTTCTTTTTTTAGGTTATAATAAAAAATGTACAGTACTACTTATACCAGCATTTATTAGTCTTCTGTTTCATCATGGGAATCAAATACCTTTTTTTATCATATGTTTTATCAATTTATGTCAAGAAATCTAAAAGTGTGGATCCTTGAAATAATATATACCTGTCTTTTCACGCAAACAAGCATCACATGATTGTTTCATTATTTTTGCAATTACTTGCAATGCTCCAAATGTAACATCTGCATATGCATGCCTCAGGCCATATTTTCCTCATTGAAAAACTGCACTGGTGTTGATTTAGTCTGTTTCTCGGTGGCATCCTGCAGTGAAAGTCTGAGGCGCGGATGGTCGGGGCGGTGGGGGGTCGTCAGATGCCTTGCTTGTCAGAGTATCAGCTCCAGTCCATCCATTTTATGCAGACACTTCATCCTGCTCAGGGTCATTGGGAGGCTGGAGCTGATCCAAGCTGTCATGGGGCAAGAGGCGGGCTACACCCCGATGAGGCTTGCCAGTCCATCACAACAGACACACAAGATAGAGGAGAGTGCACACGAACATGTGGTTCCTAGACGTCACCGGTCAACCAAACATGCTTGTTTCTAGAGTTTTGGTGGAGCGCTGCAAGAAAGAATAATACATACATTGACACAATGGCACATTTCAGCTGCAACATAGCACAATTACTTGCATAAATGACAAAAAACATCTTAAAAAGCACAAAGAAAATTAAATTATTCTGACTAAGCTAACATTGTTTAATATTAAATGGCAAACATTTCTCTATTTATCAGAAGAAAAGCATTCTATTGTTGAGCTGTAGGGTTTCTACTATATGTATTCTGTCTTGAAAACACACACAAATATAACAATATCTTTAAAATAATGAGTTTATCTCTTTACAAACATGAATTGATAATTCTGTTATTCAAGCTTTTACTTTTTTTCTCACTATTATTAGATTGAATAATCACCCAATCCAGAGGAGTCACCCAGCCTTCCTATTAACAGTCACAGGAGATTTTATTCCAAGCTGCACATAGGTCAACACTGTTTATGCAGAAGAGTAATGCAAACATTTATTAAATTTAGGGTTTTTATTTGAAATTAGACATCCACCGATACACACATCATATTAGTAGATACATTCAAGGGACTCATAATTATGGCAAATGTTGAACATGTCCCTTTTTTATTAAATTTTAATAAAACCAGATGATTTAAAAATAAAAAAAAGATATATCTTCCTGTATATCTTTACTGAGAGATCCCTGTGTCTTTCAACTGGAAAGAAACATCCCGGTTGAATGAAGTAACTTTAGAATTTGTCTGGAGTGGGAAGAATACTTGTTTATTTTGTTATGTTGCCTGTGAGTGAAAATAGTTCAGAGGAAATCTCTTATTTGTTGGTCTTACTGTAAACCTATAGTACAGTTATTCCAATGAAAAACAAGCACTTTGGTCTGTTTACTGCTTATTCTCAACTATATTGTGTTAGCTTTATACTGTTATGTTACTTTAAAACATTCGTCAAACTTTTAATAAAGACATAAGCTGATATCCGCTTTGAAATTTGGTTTGCTGATTCAGTAAAGAGATTTTCTGTAAGAACATTAGGGAATTTACTTATATAAACTTTCTCAAGTCCTGTTTGTAAAACCTTCAAAACAGACTGAAGAAAGATGGATGGAACCACAGAGCCTGTCATGATCCTGCATCACTCTCTGTCTGCAGCATCTCCAGGACATCAACCTCATGATTCCATCTGTTTTCACGCAGTGGATCTTTACCAGACTGTCTTCTTACTTGTTGTGGCTCCTTTGAGTCTCCATGTTATTGTGATTTTCTGACCGCACTACCTTCCTGACATTATTTTGTGTGTGTGCGAGAATTTTTCTGAAGTTGATGAAAATTTTTGTTGGGAGCAAAACTGTTTGTCTGGTTTGGAAATTGACCACTTTAGTACTTTAACCCTTTAACACTGGAGCTCTAGTGTTGTTGACTCACCGTAACTTTTCAACCGATAAAAGATGCTTTTCTGCTTCAGAATCTGCTTGAGAACTCATATATTTACACTTTAATCATTTAATACACACATTTAATATTGTTTCACATCACTCAATTCAGTTTGCCTGAAAACTTTTCAAAATTAGCAAAAAGAAAGTCTAAAGTAGTTTGGGGGAAAATAAACAGTTTACTCTGCCTACTTCAACAGAGCTCTTAAACCACCAAACAAGTGGGAGAAAGTAATGTTTGAAGATGCTTGAAGCTCTGGTTCATCCATTGTACAACTCACCAGACGATCAATAAATAAGCCCATATTTATAGGCCAGTATGCCCAACTTTAAGCTCTTTTAAACCAAAACAACAAACTAAAAATAATTCTCCCTTAAAAACTTCTTAATTCAAGCTTGTTTTGGTCAAAAGTTGTTTTGATTTTTTTAACATGGAAGTCAAAGGATAATTTTCCTCAGCTGAAACATCCCTACAGTAGTCTTTGGAGCAAGTTGATACTTCCTGGTTTGTGTCAAGTTTTGGGAACAAGAAGGTGGAGGTTTGGTTTCCACTCAGCAATAAATTAGTGAATCAAGGTTATTAAAATGTTTTTAAATCAAATTCAACTTAACTGAATTAAAGTGTAATGGAAAAATAGAAAGAGAACTTTGAAGAGCTGATGAATGAGAACAAAAGTTAGAGAGTACAGAGTGGAAGAAGCAGCTGTTGTTGTGCAGGAAGTAAAAAGGATCAGTTAAATAGAAATGAGTAAGACATTAGGAGGCTGGAGAGTGGAAGGCAGTTGGTAGAAAAGTGTTCTGGAGCTCATTTCTAAGAAGATGGGAGACATGGTGAATTAGGAAATGACAGAGGAATAAAGCTGATGTGTCACACAGTGAATTATGGAAAAGAGTGGTGGAAGCTAGGCTGAGGTCAAAAGGGAGTATTTGCGAGCAACACGATGGTTTTATGCCAAGGAGGAGAACCACAGATGCAATATTAGCTTTAAGGATGATGATGGAGAAGAACAGAGAAGGTTAGAAGGAACAACATTGTGTGTTTGTAGATTTAAAGAAAGATGGGATACAGAGAGAGGAGCTGTGGTTTGTTTGAGGAAGTCTGGAGTGGCAGAAAAGTATGTTGAAGAGCTGAAAGTGGTGTGATGTGCTATAAGTGTGATAAGTGGTCATATACAGACTGACAGATGAGGCTAGACAGGAATCTCTTGCCTCGTTTCCACTGAGTATGGTATGTTAAGCATTTCCATTATAAAATGGACCCATTAGGCCGGATTGATTTGCACCATTTTTGGTTACCTGTTGGTTGTAGCTCCATTAAAAAATGAAATGGACCAGTTAGGGCGGAGCTTCTGTCATCACATGATGAAATCCGTTGATTGGCGGAAAGATATTACGACAACAGCAAGTGTCCGACCAGCGCTTTTCCCGACTCAAGATCCAGGCTGAAAGTTTTGTCCTCTTTTCAGTTGTATTCCTCTTTTCGCAAACTTCTTGAAACAAATATTAAATTATTTGCACTTAGTATTCTCTCTTATTCACAAGACACGCCGAATCCGCGAATACACTGTAGTCACACTGTTATAACGCACAGCTTTGTCATCGGTCTACACCCGGCATGCGCCTTAATGGTCCAACACTCAATGAAAACACTCACTTGAATTGCATTCCAAACCAGCCAGGAACAGACCTGCTTGGTCCAGACCGCTCAGTGGAAACGAGGCATCTGTAGATCATGATGTTTGCAGATGACACTGTAATCTATAGTGAGAGCGGAGAGTATCCAGAGGAACATCTAAAGAGGTGGAGGTTTGCTCTGGAATGGAGAGGAATAAGGGTCAGCTGCAGCAAAACATATTATCTGTGTTTTAAAATAGAGGAACTCGAGTAGAACAGGGAGGTCGCAGAGAGTAGTACGTAGGGTCAACAGTCCAGAACTACAGAGAAAGTGGAAAAGAAGGAAAGAGGTTTTAGAAATAACTGCAGTGAAGTGAAATGAGATGCTTTGGACTTTTAGAGAGGAGGACAATGATTATGTTGGTAAAAACGGCCAAGAGAAAGAGAAGACATGGTGGTTAGCGTGAGCGAGGAGGTTAGGGTAGGATGAAGGGGTATGTATTTAATAAAAAAGAAAAAATAAAAAAAAAAAGATAAAAAATACCAAAAATACCCTGGACACACTTTGATCTTCCATGATCATGAAAGCTAAACAGAGTCTTGTGGGTTAACAGGTGCTATAAGTTTCTGCAACCACATGGGGGCACTTTCCAGTGTTACTAAGTGCCAGTGCCCTGGTGGATAAAAAATTGAGTTGGGTCAGGAGGTGCATCCGTGTCGTAAAAACTGAAGCCAAGTCACATGTGAGAATTGGAGGGTGATTCGCAGAGGAAACCCTGCAGCAAGCAGCTGAGAGACAAAACATCTTCACCAAATAAAATTAAACCACACTGACTGAATCAAATTAACTACTTGATAGCTAAAGTAATGACAATCCAGAGCTCATACTCAGTTAAACTAACCGAACTCTATAGTCCCACATGCATTTATTTTTCAGATCAGTTTAATCAAAAACTATGCTACAAATGTAGCCTTTTACACCCCATTTTTATTTTTTTCTCCAATTTTTCTTGAATTTATGAAGCAAACTCTTATTATTTAATTGCAAAAAAGCACAATTTATATTATTTTTTATGTCAGGTATCAAGGGAAAAGATTTAAAAGGTTAGACCTTAAATGTATCAAAAGGTGCATGTTTAGATTCCAGTCTATAATCTATAAATGGTCAATGAACTTGCCACCACAGCAGTCTAATGACATATATGTTCAGTCTGGGATATATAAAACATAATTTCCTGCATTTTAGTTCCCTTTTTTGTCAATTTTTCAAAGAATATGTGTGACAAGTTAAAACTGGAAGTCCACAGACAGTGGATGCCGTGCAATAGTGTGGTGAGAAATGTCACGACAGCCATTAGAGCTGGGATTAAGCGCAAAATAAACAATGACCTTCTCATATAAACAGGTCGTCTGCAATTATTCCAAATAAAAATGACATAATCCCTACATACACTAAAACATATTTTCTTTGAAAACAGAAGAAAAAGAGAAAACAAATTAGATGGCTTATTGCATTGGGAGTGGATCATGAACCATAACAAGCAAAGACAGAGATGGATGGACATGTTTCTCTTGGTTGATGGGATACATTTTAATAAAAACAGTTGTGAAATTGAACAAAAACCATATTCCTTCCATTAACAGATTTGGTAAAAATATTCTTTAGAGCAACAACACCTCTGGAGCTTAATTATTGGGTACGTTTTGGGTTTCTTAAGAATGCTTATCAGTGATCTATTTCGAACACAAGGCATCCTACACCCTACACCTGTTGTTTTGGTCCTGGGATAAGGTGTCCTTTAAAAAGAAATGGTGTTGTAATGAAGATCTGTAAACAAAGTCTAAAAAAAGGGTTTCAAATTGTTAGCACAGACATTTTTGGGACCAGAAATGGTTGATGTTGTCCCCACGAGTAATATGTGGGGCCAGGATGCACATTGCTGCATTGCTCGCACATATTTTAAGTGTGTCCAAGGCTAAATGTTGTTGGTCTAATGTATGAACCGAACCTTAACAGTAACTCTTCGGCTGGATCTGTGCGACCAAGGAAGAAGGTCAGCAAAGTAGAAAATTATCTGCGAATAATCACTTTAAAAAAATATCTACAACTAAAGAAATACATTAAATAATGATTTGCATATTTCATTTTTAAAGAAATGAGCACAAAATACCAAAAAAAAATCACAAAAAAGTGTTTACTAGGGCTCCACGATGACGTTATGACCTCCAATACATGACCATGTAGCGAAACATTTAATGCATCGATCCCATTTCACTGCATTCAACAGAACTTAAATTATACTCCAAATGATCAAACCATCATCTTTTATTTTGTAATTTAAATATTTATTGAAATATAAAATGATTTTTAGACCTATGTTTCCATGTTTGTTATTTCAACTGAGACTGACACTGAAATCCCCGTTACATATTTTGAATCTCAGCTTAAAAGCATCTATGATGGGAATTCTGGGAATGCTCAGGAGCGAAACGTAAGTCCTGTTTGAGCAAAGATGATTCAAAACATTTAACATCAGAGCACCCCTTTACATAATAAATGATGTCATTTTAAGTCCTTGAGGCCTAAACCTTCAGAGCAACGTCTACTTAGTTGTTTTAGTCAGGATAAATTGGAACACCCGTTGATAAAAATGAGGGTAGGAGGGTGATTGCAGCAGACAAGGAAGCAGAAAACAATGATCATTGTGAAGATTTTTTTTCCTGGTTGTTTTTCTGTGCTGTTATCTCTAATTATAAGAAAAGATTTTCAACTTCAAAACAAAAAAAGGATGACAGTGAATCAATATGACAGAATAGGATCAAAGAGCTTAATTTTTTTTTCATCTTTTATTTTACAGGTAATTAAGAAGCTAGTTTTTTC
>NC_050521.1:17936298-17978707 GCF_002922805.2 Oryzias melastigma
CCTAAACCTTCAGAGCAACGTCTGCTTAGTTGTTTTAGTCAGGATAAATTGGAACACCCGTTGATAAAAATGAGGGTAGGAGGGTGATTGCAGCAGACAAGGATGCAGAAAACAATGATCATTGTGAAGATTTTTTTTCCTGGTTGTTTTTCTGTGCTGTCATCTCTAATTATAAGAAAAGATTTTCAACTTCAAAACAAAAAAAGGATCCCAGTGAATCAATATGACAGAATAGGATCAAAGAGCTTAATTTTTTTTCATCTTTTATTTTACAGGTAATTAAGAAGCTATTTTTTTCTCAATCCCTCTGGCTGTTTTACTTTCTCTTCCATTTTGTTTGTTTTTGTTGGTGTTTTCCACTAAATTTTCTCCACAATAAATCTTTCTTTTCTTTTACTGCCTGCTTCCTCCCTTCACTCCCTTCCAAACAAAGACAACAAGTAGCGTGGGAACAAAATTGGCATTAATTAATAATCTCCCTCTGAAAATGGTTTGCTTCAATCTACAAATAAAGTGAAATAATCCCTGTTATCTGTCATTTTTGGCCTTAGTTGCCCCCGCTTTAACTCAGAATACCTAAAACCTCCAGGTAGTGCTGTGACCCACGGCCTTTCAGGACACGTAGGAACACATCACACGCATGAGAACACAAGCGCTGCTAAACGAGACATACAAATCCATTAAGAGACTTGATATTGTGGCAGCCGGCTCACAGTGAGACCCCACAGCTGTAAAAGGCAATGATGTGCGAGAGTTGCAGAAAATTCCTACAGAAAGAGGAGTTCAGTCAGGCCTAATCCAGAGGGCGAAAAACCATCGCGGCGTGCTTGCGTTGGGCCGGATAATGTCTCATTGCTCATTCGTTTCCAAGTTAACCACATTTGCAGCAGAGTTTAATGATTCTTTGATCTTCAAAATAAAAAAATATATAAACCTAATAAACCTATAAATACAAAGTTTTGCATTAATAAGGCATTTTTTTCATATTGTGAAGAAAAAATGTTACAATTTCTCTTATTTAGCTCTTAATTTGACAATAAAGCTGATGTACAGGAATCAGGTTGAGGCAAACTCTAGATTCACCCTGGTAACTTGAAATATAAAAAAAAGAGTCATGATTTATGACAGATGTTTTGGCATGAAAATTGTTTTCTTGAGCAGAATGTGAAGAAAATTACTGCAGAATCCTATAGCTTAAATAACCGCGGCTAACATGCTTTTAGAAAGTTATTTTTTTTTTGTAAGCAATAACTTTGACAAAGAGAATGACTAAGTTAATAATAATTTAAAAAAAGCCCACCAAAAAGAATTCCTTTTTGTAAGTAATACTGAAGTTTAGTGGCTTCAAATCTGGTATATTGAATGAAACACCATAAAAACAGGGGCGGAGCTACGGGGGGCACAAGGGGGGCTGCTGCCCCCAGCAAAAAGCTTTGTCCCACACTTTTTGAGTCAAGATTAGTCTCAATATTATGAAAGTTCATAAATCTTCAATACAAACTTCTGTAAGTATTGAAAAAATAACTGTTTTAAATTATATAAAAACAATAGTAAATTAATTTTCGAACCATTCACCCTTCTGGAGTCCAAACTGTTCAAGCTCCGCCCCGCATAAAAAAATAAATATTTATCTGATTAGAATTGTAATGTTATTTTCTTCTAATATGTGTTTGTTTTCTCCAAAAAGAAGAAAAAAAAGTCGGTTATCTGTTAATGGAATATCTGCAGGCTGCAACAAAACCTCTGAAACATCGCTGGTTGTTCCCAGAGCCAAACTTATCAGATGATAGTGATGGGTACTTAGATTGCTAACCGTGTGACTTTATATTTCCGTTTTTTTCTGGTTGTTGCCATTATTTTATCTTAACTAAGTGAGATATTCATAGCCTGACCTTTTCCCCCTTCGTGTGCTACAGCAGCAATCGTAGGTAAACTTCTCAGAAAGGGAGTGAGGTGCCGCAGGAGACCGGGAGAAAAATAAAGAAAATACATAAAAAAGCAAGAAATAGAGATGTAGTAAAGTGGTAGGTGATGAGCAGGAGGAAGAATGTCTTATCCGTGTGTGACTTTAGACAGGCAGAGACGAAGCTGCCGTTTTCCCCTGGAGCTGCTTTGGCCGCTCACCTGTGGCTGACCTTGCACCGCCATGTGGGCCGCTTCACTCTTCCACATCACAGGCGGCGTTTTGAAAGGAACACAACTGAACCGTTTTGTGCTATTTACAACTCTGCAAGTTGAAGGCACTCGGTTCTGATGTGCCAACACACCAAATTCCTTCCATTTCTTACACTCATTTAATTTGATTCGGCCTTGGTCTGCGTGTCTCGGCTAAGCCGAGCAGAATAGGAAACCGGGCTGTGAATGCGATACGCTTGGAGATGTTTTAGATTATGAATGAGGTGGTTAAAATATGCAATCTTCTTAAGAATACCAGCAACAGTGCATTAAATTAAGAATGTGTCACTGTGATGATCGTGAGGCCCCCACCCCCGAGGTAGCAAAGTGCTCACAGTTTGTTTGTGGAGTGGAATCTCTGCTGGGAGGCTGTCAAAGCTCATCCTGGATAGGGTGACATGAGCTCAAGCACTCCTGCATTATCACGAATCACATCTCTCTGGCTCTTGATGCATATCATGTCTCCCAGGCATTTAATAAACGAGAGAGCTGGCTTTGTTCCTTCATCTGTTCTTTCTCTTTTTACACTTCCTGCACTTTTTAAAATCATATTTCCTGATTTTAAACCAGAAAACAAACTCCTCCAACAATATTTAAAGATTTTCAGTGCTCAACCAATTCCAGAGAACTTTTTATCTTTTAAAACTCTCGGCTTTGTGATCAACATTGCATCTAAGACGGGGCTTGTTTATTAATAATGCATATAGGAGGACAGACGCACAATAGCATTAGAATACCGTTTATTTTTACAATTTTTGACTTACTCATAACTGACTTGTGCAAAGAGGCAGTGATTCATTCCTGTGATGTACACATGAGTGTCTCCCACCAAAAAACAGACAATATAGATTTCCTTTTTTTTTTTGGATGATAAATTAGAGGATTCAATGAAGTTATTTTTTAAAGTTGAGTGCTGTCAATATATATATATATATTAAATCTCTGGACCTCTTGTACCGCCAGTGCAGTGACGGTGGAACACAAAGTACTGGGAAGGAAATGAGTGGATTCGTTGGCAATTTCAATTCGGGTCGTGTCAAGAAAGGAGTCCAGAAGATCTTTCCCCTCTCTGATGATTCATTGCCTCACCAGAGGGAACTTTCTTCCTATAAGCTCAAAGTTCATAAATTGTGTACATGACTTCCAATGATGCTTGCGTTTCTTCCCATGGTTCAGAGTCCCATGGGTCCTGTGTTCCAAGGTTCAGGTTTGGAACAGAGGATCCGGGGAGTGCATTAAGCTTATATATCAATTTAGCAAACCCTTTGTCATGTGTTAGAAATTTGGGAGAGCTTTGAGAGATGAGCTGAGAGGGAATATGTTAAGGTGACACCTGAGTATACATGGAAATAATTGTGATGAAAAGGCACTGGGGAACCACATCCACTTACCCAGTAACACATAACTTTATACATTTATCTCTGCTACATTGTTGTTTGTTACAGCAGGTGAGGGTTTACTCTTTAGTCCCTCTGTGGCACACCTGGAGGTCTCCATGATCAACAAACGCGGCACGCAAAGGGCTAGGAGGATGGTTTTGTATTCTTTGCGGAAGTTTTGGTTTAGTAACCCATATATAATGGCGTTGAGGCAGCTGTTGAAGTAAGCCATGAAGTAACTTGTGACAAAAAGCCACTCCGGTATATTCGGGGCGACTTTCACAGGGTTTATTGCCACGGCCAGGCCTATGAGGTTTAGTGGCGCCCAGCACACGGCAAATAAGACAAAGACCATAAACATAGTCAGGAAGTTCCTCACGTCGCTTGGTTTCAGTCTGGTCCTTTGCTCAGGTTTGACTCGATGTTTCACTTTAATCACCAGCACCCATATCCTCATGTAGCAGTAGGACACAACAAGCAGAGGGATCAAAAAGTGAATCACCACCACTGAGATGGTGTAGTAGGAGCTGACAGTCTGTGCAAAGGTGCAGGAGTAAATGCGAGGGTCGTACTGCAGCGAGCCCACAAAGAAGTTTGGCACTGTGGCGATGGCAGTGAGTAGCCAGGTGAGGCCGAGGTAACAGCAGGTTTTCCTCACGCTGTACAGCCGATCGTAGTGCAGGCTGTGGCAAATGTAGCAGTAGCGGTTGATGGCGATAGCGGTAATGTTGAAAATGGAGCCAATGACGCTGATGCCCATAACGAAGCCACTGGCCTGACAGTGCAGGTCGCCCATTGTCCAGTCGTTGTGGAAGATGGCAGTCAGGACCAGAGGGTATGGGTACAGTGCCACCACCAGGTCTGCAACAGACAAGCTCACCACGAAGATGTTACCTGAGCAGATGAGAGAATTGAGGGTAAAATGGGCAAACATGTCAAAAACGTAAGAAAAAGTGTGATAAAAATTCAAGGAAGATGACACACATCATGCAGGCACCATGAGTGTTCTTTTAGAATCCTATTAAGATCATCTTTTGATCTGTTGTAATAGCATTCACAGTGGTCTTTCAATTATGATTTTGCTGTTTTTAGCCTAAATTTAAGAAACTGTATCATTTTCTAGGACATACTCTATGCAGATGATGCTATAATCTATTGTTCCAAATATCTTGAATATCTATAATTTATTGCAACAGGATTCAATACAAAAATCCCTATCATCAAATAAAAAGATCCTGAATAAAACAAGATCATTTTAATGCAAGGAGTCACTAACCGTGGTCTGGATATGGACCCAGATGTTGGTTCATGCAGACCCAGCATCTAGTTTCGGACTAGACACAGATGTTGGGTCATGCGGACCCAGCATCTGGGTACAAACTTGACGCAAAACAAATACGATGGGCGCCTCTATTCTAAATGGTGCAGTTCTGTCACTAGTCGTCATACATGGACACATAAATATGTATGGAGAGTTTTTATGGGGAGACAAGAGCCCGTGAGGAACCTGAAGAAGAGCTTTCGACTTCAGAGAAACATAAAGCTGCTGTTTACCGACACAGCCAGAAGTCTTCATCCAAATATGGATTTATGGAGTCAGTTGCTTCCACGTACCAAACCACTCTGCATAATATTTCGCGACAGATTCTTGAATTTTTCAAATAATCTCCCAATAATAAAGTTACAGGCATGATGGATTCATTTTTATTCTTATACTTAGACTATTGGCTTGAAGTTACTTTTTTCTGCTCCTGATTCACAACGATTTGAATTGAAAAAATACTCAGAAATGTTATTTAAGCCTAGATTTCTGGGTTCCCAATCATAATACCAATGCCCCAAGAACATGTAAAAACACCATTTTCATTGAAGCAGGTCTTTAAGCTAAACCTTTAGGTCAAATATCAATTTGACCGTCTGTCTCGGTTTTTTTTTTATTAATTTTGTTTCTGCACATTTGGGTCAGACTTGGTCAGAAGGAACAAAATTATCCAAAATCTGTCAACTGACGTTAAATTTATGATCCGAAAACCAACATTAAGGAAGAAAATCTTTTTGCACCACGCATGGCTTCACAGCAGCAGACTGCTGTGTAATCTAGCCGGACACATTTTGATCATTTAATTTCTGAAGGTATGACAGCGAGCTTCCCTGTACACTGTGGCTTTTTTGATAAGACTTTTTATTCATTCTCACTGCGGCACCACTCTGGATCCAGGTCAATGCTCTTTTGCTACAGTCTTGGTGATATGTCGCTTATTTTTTTGTTTTTGACAGTAATTCCAAGAATGCTCCACATATGTCTTTATGTCTCTTGGGCATTTTTTCCATGAAAGTCTCCTGATTAAACAATCCCATATTTGTGTCCAAACTCAAATGTTTCCTCCTTGAATGTGGGCATGATTGTCACTAGTAGTGAACATTTGTGCTTTGAGACCAAAATCAGATTTTCAAAAAGCTTGAATAATAGATTAAATAAACTAAACAAATAATAATAAAAGATTTAGCCCTAAAAAAAAAAAAAAACTAAATAAAAATACAATAAAAGAGCTGTTAAAATAAAAAAACAATAAAAATATTCAACAAAAGGAAATTATGAACTTGTATAGACTAAAGAGAGACACACTAAAAGAGCAGTAGGTGGGGAAAAAACTACAACTAAGTGCACAAGTGCACAAAATAAAACTATATATATATACCATATATATGATTTTGACCATAAAACTCAGTGATTTTCTCCGCCAAACTCAATAATGCTCAGAAAATCAGCAATTGGATGAACAAAGCCAGATATATATTAAAAAAAAAACTTCTTATAATTCAGAATTTAGACTTAAATAAAACCAGATGGGGGAAAAATGTATAAATGAACATGTAAACATGTTTTGAAACCTGTCTTTACATGTTTTTTTTTTGTTTAAAGTTGAACTTTTTTCGCATTTTCTGCTAAAAAATTTTTTTGCTGAATCCTGCCTCCAGTGGACATTGAAGGAACTACAGCTTCTGGTTATTTATTTTTTTTTAGTCTATCTCAAATAACGGAGTAGATAAAAGAGTCTTGGAGTAAACACTAAGCAGGAGAGCCAAGAAAAAAATAAAAACATACTTAAATAATGGATATTAAATCAAAATCACTGTTTTTTATAGTAGCATAAAAACTGTGTATCTATGTGCCTTCACCCCCTTAGGCTGCGTTTAGTTCAAAAAGGTCTAAAATTCTATTAGGCTCTAAAGAAATTATAAATATGAATTAAGAAGTTTTTAATCTGACCCTTTTTAACTATCCAGCAATTGACTTTACTTTTATCGATCCTAATTTAATGTTTTACTTAAAGTTATTGATGCTCTTGTGGAAAAAAGAACACGACGTTGGCCGATCTCTAATGAAGTCGGATGTCAGAAACCTTTCAAATGTCTGCAAATGTTTACGATGTTTGTTTTTATGATGTCCTCTATGCGGAGGTTTGTGACTTAGTGTCATAAAAAATGATGCGATATGAGTCTAAATATATGTGGTATAGGATTTGATATGTGAAGGATGCTTTTCAAACAAAATAATAAACGTCAATTTGCTGCTTTTGGATTTGATTTGATGCAGGCTAAAACAATTTTTGACAATTGTTTACTAAAGATTTTCATCTTGTTTTTGACTGAAAACAAGTTGTTTCCTACAAATAGATCAAAACCTCAAATAAATATACTTAAAAAAAAGACTAGAGAATCACAAGATTCTTTATAGCGCAGCACAATATAATTAGATCCAGGTCAAGATCCAGGTTTGACTTGTTTTTTTGGGTTTTGATGCACGAGGTCTGCATTCGACATAATTGGTGTCCTTTACCAGAGCTCAAAGCCATAAACGTATTCCAATAAAAAACAATAACCACATTAGTTGCATAAAATCTCACTGGGCATTCTTTTTGCTGGTTTGATTTAAAAATTACAGAGAAAAGTTCAACGTTTGTCTTTTCCTACAACTTTGTGCTAAATGCATCAGAATCTATTGCACCAGATCTCACACAGTTAAATAATCTCGCAAAACACACTCAGTGTAATGCAAATCCCATCATTGTTGTTGGAAATGTTGAGTTTTTTTTTTTTCCCAAGGAAGCCACATATAAATGCACTTCTTTCACTGCTCTCTGTGGGCATCTATTGAAGCTCTGCTTCATTCCCACAAACATAATGTGCTCATCATGCCTCAGATGTCAGCTGTCTTTAATTACCCTAGATAAGGATATAGGTTACTCCTGCTGTTCAGAAAAGGGGAAATGCCTTTTATTTAATCAAACTGCCACCGTCAGAGAAAAACATAATAATATTTAGCAACATTTTAGCTCTGTGTGAAGAAGCACTTATCTAGTGTCATGTTATACTAGAAAAAAATGCATGAAAATATAACCATGTAATTAGGCATATCAAGAAACAAAAATAATGTTTTATTTTGAAACCAAACTTTTAGCTTCCTGTTTAGTCAGGTTAGAAAACAACAGTGGGTGGAGCCAGATCTGGTAACTTTCTAAAAGTTTTATTTATTTATTTTTTCAGCTTGGTGGCTGAATTTTCCATAACCAATCAAGGATTTTGTCATTTCGATTCATATGTTCCATAAAAGTACACTAACTTATATTTTTCTAGTCATTATTTGTGCTGTGAAATTGGATGCTTTGCTAAAAGAGCAAGCCCCCTATAGGCTACTTTGTGAACTGACCAGCTCCAGTTTCCTTTTTTAAGAGCTTCAATCCAGAAGCTGAAGGGTTGTCCTGTTGGTTCATACATAAAAATGACTAAAACAAAAAAAAGTGCAATGGCAACAAATCAAATCAGATATGAAGTTCAGCAGATGGTGATCAGATCACAAGAACAGACGACTACACTTTTAAACGTAACCTCAACAAAAACAATGACGTTAAACAGGAGGGATGAGCCAAAGAACATGACACTTGTAATAGAGGAGGGGGTAGCTACTCGAATACAAGACTTGGAAACACTAAAATATGCCAACAAATAAAATAAAATACACCAATTCTCACAAAAAAAACAAAAACTCATGACTTTTAGCCCTACCAATGGGATAGGTTTCCACAACATAAAATCCTCCCATTTCCTCAGGATGAGACACTGAACTTCAGGCATGAACCCCCAGATGATAAAATAGTGTTACTCTATAAAGGTCCATTAATAAAAACCGCTCAGATCAGTTTAGTTTCATTTGTCTCCTCTGCAACAGTCATCATCAGAGCAGACAAATAAACAGGACATGGATAAATGTAATGTCTGATTACTTTCCACAAAAGTTCCTGTTCTTCTGTGATCAAATGCTAACGCTGGATTTACTCAGGACATAAAGACGATGGGGAATGACATCCAGCAGTGCAGCCGGTGTGGATTTTTATGGAATAAAACGAATAAATCGAATTGCAGCGGATTGGCAAACAAGAAACATGACATTGTGATGTAAAGATGGAGGTTTTTAATCTAAAAACAATGTAAAATGTTGCTGTTTTTTAACTTATCAAGAGAAGAATTGAGTTATTATATAACCGAGGTCCTAAAAACAAGTGGAATTGAATCATTTTTGGATAAAAATCGCATTAGAATTGGATATTTCCGGCATTTATCTTCTAATGCGGCATCACATGAGCAGAGAGATCGCTGCAGTTTGACAGGTAACAACTTTCCAATAAGAAAATATATGTTTAGTGGAATCTTGGATTTATTGGTGAAATTAGTGACGTACAAAATGAAGGGGTAGAGAGGAAGAAACATCCAAGAGTTGCTATCAAACCACAAAACTTCTACGTCTGCAGTGACTAAAAAAACTCAGAATCATAAAACTGAACTTAATTAAGAAAACTATGGCCCCATTCATAACTTAGGACAGCAACTAGCAAATCATTTTTAATCTTTTTTTGTTTGTTTTTTTGGAGGAAAATTGATGCCACATTTTTCCACCAACCCAAGCAGTCAGAAAGAGTGGATTTTTAACCCGGCAGAACATCATACACCATCTCTCATGTCTGCTGAGATAAAAATAAAAGCCTTTGTTTTTCATCTTGGAGTCAGCTCAGTGGGCATAACTGTCAGACTGCATTTGTGACGCTTCCAGCCCTCACTGTGTGCATTTGTTATTGTGCAGAGGTTCGATTCCTCACTCACACCATGCAGCTCTGTGCTATCAGTCGCCGGGCGGGGAGTTCTCCATCTTCACAGCTGAGTGGCTGAACCCTGTCTGTTGTTCTTATCTTCAGGAGGATAAGGTAAGTGCCAAAACAGCACAACATTTTTTTTTCCTCATTAAAAAAGCTCTTAAATGTAATTTCCTTCATCTCCCCCAAGCATTTTAAAAAAACATCCATTCAAATGTGAAATAAAGTTGTTGTCACACCTGCATGCGAGTCCAGTTTTGTGCCCGCTGACCTCTTTTGGAGCTATTATTATCAAGTGCGAGCTGAGCAGAGCTCAACCTGAATGCTGATTCGTTCCGGGCCGGCAGGGCCAGCTGACATGGAGCCTTTAACTTCCCTGACACCCCCTCTGTAATTATTTGATTTTGCAGTGAGCTGCACCCACACAAAACTGTCAACCCAGAGAAACGGTGCATTGGTTCCTCCTGAGGGGGCCACCAAGTCAATGTACTTCCTCCTGAACTAGACTGCGGCACGGTTCGTAAACACGAGGAGAACCCTTCCTCACACCGTCGTTCTCGTGACATAAAATACTTTGGAGTCAGAGGCGGATGCATGAAAATGAGATCAACCAAAGACAATAAAGAAGCTTGTGGAGTGAGTCTCCGTCTCACGACTGCATGCACACGTGCACCTCAGGGGCTCCTCCCACCCGGTCTGTCTCCCGTCACTCTCACTGAAAACGTGACCCACTGTACTACGCTTTGATTCAGCCGGCTATATTTAAACACCTTTGAAGGAAAGATGAATTACCAGAAAACGGTGTGGGAGTGTTGGCGCCGCTCACTGACTGTCGACAGCACGTGGCTCCTTACTACAACCTCCCGAATGAGATTAGACCCGACTCAGTCAACTTATGATAAATAGGCAAGAATAACCTTTCAGCAAGGGCATTAGGGCTGATGAATTAGTAGTGACTACGACATGAAGTCGTGTCGGAGGGGCCAGAGAATTTAGAGAAGTTTAAGATTAAACTGACGTGAGCTGCCTTTTGGTGATACGGCCTGCGACAAGAGCGGCCAAAAAACACGCTCGTCATCGTCAAACAGCATCCTCCAATCAGGCCTCTCGCGTCTGGGAAACTAGGACTCACTGGCCCTGGGAGGAATCGGACCGTCAGGACACAAGCAAGCGCTCTGGTGCAGTGCTGATGAAGCACAAGCACAGAAACGCGAGAGGACGGGAGTTTTTCACAAGAACCGTCTGCATGAGATTGAAGCGGGATGGATAATCCTAATCTGATGATGTACATAGCCTCCTTGGCCGTATTACAAAACGTCATCTGCGATGTTGGCAGGAGAAGAAGACATGTTTAATGTAGTGTGCTAAGTGATATTCCCCATGGATCTGTGCTGTCAATTTAAATTGGCTTCTGGTCTGACTCACAACGTCCACTGACTCAATTAGCCCTCCCCTCTTGGATGAGTTTTTTTTTTATTCATCTTCATTTTTTCTTTAGCTGGATTGAGAGTGGACGCTTTAACAAACTTCACACACCTATAAACTCCTGACAGAGCAGTGCCTTGTATATTTCCTCCATCAGCGCCCCTCATCCTTCACTCTTTGCGTGTATTTTTAGTGTGGATAACCCCGGTGGGAAACTCTCCGTGTCAGCAGACCACTGCAGCTCCGTGCATCCTATAAGCTCGCAAGAAATCGTCAAAACGGACAAAGTGCACGTGGAGGTTCTAGTCGGGGCGTTGGTATCATTCCGTTTAGATAAAAGCAGACGAGAACGCCGTGGCGGTCTGTCACGGTGGAGAGCTGAGGGATACATGAAAGCAGCGGCGTGCTAAGCGAGTGTGTTGAAGTGAAGCCGAGTGGAAAGGTCCTGCTGTTGTGTTTGTCGGGAAGCGAAGCAGCAGCAGTCTGAAGGATGTTTAGGAGAGGCATAGAGGGGGCGGGAGAAAACGCTCTCCAAGTACACCAACTTTGAATTAAGATTTATGCCTTTCGAATGCACAGAAGCTGTTTTTTTCTGGCAGAATGAAAGCTTTTATTTTGTCAACAATTAAACATTGGGGTAACAATCCTACTCACTTGAGGTTCTGCTGAGGTTTCAGGTTGTGCACCAAATGACCATCACTCCACCCGGGAGCACTCCTGTGTGACTGGATCTACCCGTCGGTCCAATTAGAGGAGCAGAACAATGAGGTCTGCAATCACTGCAGTGTCCGCGGCTCACCGACCCGACGTGAGGCCATTCCCTCCTGCCTCATTGTTTGGGACCAGTGGACTGTGTCACCTTTGCAAACCAGGAAATCTAATTACTCTTTCAGGGCTTCTAAACATCTCACCAAAAAAATGCCCTTGGCGGAGTCTATTAGACGCACAATGTAAAGTTTTTGTAATTGCCATTAAAAGCTCATTATTCCAAACTCTTGTGTCTTCTTCACGTGCTGCCATTGAGGCCATCGCCTGAACCTCTGTTTGTTTTTGTTTTTTTTGTTTTTTCCTGGCTTCAGTTGCTGCACCGCGGAGCACACCGGTCATCCTGAGGGACCTAACAAGTTCAAAGCTGCACAACATCAAATGCACATTTCGTGTAGCTCTCAGATCAGAGTTTCAGCCCGGGAGACTTTTCCCGAAACATCTCTTTTCCTTTTAGGAAACAAAATCATGGGATGCAAAACAATTAACTTATTCATACCTGAGGCTAAAAAAAAAAAAATCTGGAAAATTGCTTAATGAAAATTACAACTGGTTATTTGAAAAATCTCTTTTTGAAACTCTTCCGATCGGGGAGTAGCGGGTTAATGCGATGAGATTCCAAGTTTCTTGTTATTAGAACAAAATATTCATTATGTGTTGTGCAGCTGTCTCCGGAGAAGCAAACCCTGTAAGGCGTTCATATATTTTATTAATCAAGACTATTTTATGAATGGCCCCTCTTTTCTTTTTATTTATTTATTTTTATTCTAATCGTGGATCTGGATGAACTCCTCAGCCTTAAACACATCATGATATTAATGTCAGTTTTTTATGGAGGGGCATAAATAACGCCACGCCGCTGTTAAAGGGGCAGCAGAGATGGGCAGATTCCTGTTTAGTTTGTTACAGAAATCACCTGAGGAAATGTGGGAGCTCCTTGACCTCGGCAGAGACCGGATCTGATTATTCTGAGAGGAGAAAGGAGCCGTCAAGACAAACCAGCAGTTTGTAAAACGTCCACGATTATAATGCCCAGTTCTCAGAGAGGAATGGATTATGAAGTTCCACTAAAGAGGAGGCAAGATCTGAGTCTGATGATGACACAAACTTTATTAAAGTCCAACTTTTGATCTGTTTATAAGCATTCCCTGTGGTCTTATAATTATGATTTTAAAGTCTTTAGCTTAAATTTATAAAAATGTGTGTCATTTTTTAAGATGTAGTTTCTACAGAGCGGCAGGAGTTCATTAGAAATTTGCCTGACTTGTGGGTGGGTCTACCTTCATTTCCCATCATCCCTCTGTTTACACCCCCTCCTGCTTGCTTGCTTCACAACTTGACCTAACATTAGCGGCGCAACAAAAATGGCGAGCAACATTAGAGCTATCCAGATGTACACTTTTGAGCCAGATAGCAGCTTGGACGAGGAAAACAAAGACGTACATGGATCTATTCGTCTGTAAGTGGATGCATCAGGATGGAGCGGTGCAGGGAGCTTGTTGCTATGCAACGCCTACAAGCTCCTTCAAACTACATTTTTTGTCTGCTCCTGATTCACAAATATAAAAAATGCAGTTTTAATCGTCCTCCATCTTGAGAAAAATGCTACAAGAACATGTTAAACGTGATTTTCGTTGGAGTTAGTCTTTAATGCATCTAACTGTGTTTGTGTTTTAGGGATTTCAAGACTGACAAAAGTGTAGCTAAAGTCTTTTTTAAACTGGAGCCATTAAAGACTGGAATTCTCTGCAAAAAAACCAACTCAACCACCCCAACTTTATCTCAGTTTGATGCTATTCTAAAGGACATGAAATCACTAACATGTTTCTGTTTTTAATTTTCTTTACTGCTTTAAATATAGGATATAAAATCTTTTATATTGTAATTGCCCTTTGACCAGGACTCCCTTAAAAAGAAGATCGGTGGATCTATTCCTGGTTAATTAAAAATATAAATAAATTGTATTTTTATTATTGCTTTAAGAACCTTAAAAAGTTCAATTTTCAGAAAAAATCTCTATGCATGTTTCATTTTTTTTAATCACAAAATCCAGGAACAAAAAAATGAAAATAAAATCTTCATTCTGTGAAGTCCGGCCCTTCCAAATAGACCAAACTGTGGTTTAATAACTCCTCAATTCCTCCACTCTCATGTCGGATGAACGCAGATGTAAGTGAATGAAATACAAGGCTGAGTTCCACATAAAAGATTTACAGAAGGACACATGAGCTACAGCGGAGCCTCTCACCTTCTCTGCTGTGGGACACTTTGGCTCATGATATAAGGAGGGGTGTGATTTATCTGGGATGGTGAAACCAAGGGTGAAGCCAGATCGAAGAGAGTGTTATTATTTATAGAGAGATATGAAGGCAGGCATGCATTGTTGTGTGCAGCCATCAGGCTCAGCCTGCTGGGCTTGTAGGTCACACAGTGGACTGACATTGGAGCACATTGTGAAGTTAAGAAGGAAAGTTGGTTTTAAGGAGATTTTTACTCCTTTTTTAGTGAATAAATGTAGTTATAAAAGACAACTTTATTTAAGCTGAATTTTTTAAATAAGTATTTTAAATCTGTGCTCCATCACAAACTGTTAGTTGTCATTTCTGTGCGTAAACTTCATTCCATCTCTGCGTCTCACCTGCGTTCCTGAGCTTCTTGTTCCTGTACACCGACATGATGACGAGCACGTTGCCCAGGATGTCGACCACGATGGTGAAGATCAGCACGCTGGCCAGCGCAGTGGACACTCCGCCGGAGGAATCGCTCAGCTGGCAGCCGCTCTCAGTCCTGGAGCAGTTCACATCCTTCACCTCCAAATCCATCTCCCCTCAGGGTGCAGCGGCCATGATGGGAACGCACATTCCCGTGTTCACTTGAGGGGGAAAAAAAATCCTCCAGCAAAGGGAGAAGCACAAAGCAAAGCAAAAATCAAAAGCGAGTCACACGAGGGAGTCCTGAACTTTTGGGGCGACGCGCTCCCCTGCGCGCGGAGCAACGCCGTGACGCGAGCCGTGACATGCTGATGTGGACACGAGAGCACTTTAGACACACAGGAGAAGTCGAGTGTTTAATTTGAAGTTGTTAAAGTCTATAAATATCCGTGTTTGCGCGCGGGTCGTCGTCCAATCCTCATCAGTCAGAGAGACTCCTGCAGCACAGGAGAGGAGAGGAGCGCACTCCCCCGTTCCACTCTTCCACTGTTCCACTGCGCGTAATGGAAATCTGACATGAGACTCCCCTCTCATATATATATATATATATATATATACGTTTGAACTACATAAAGAGAAAAGAATGACATAAAAATTACACAAAACCTCCAAGTCAGACTTGGTTTGCAGCAGGGACACAGCTACATTTTTTTTTTCAATGGCTGGTTTGACACTCAGTTTATCCTCACTGATCCTCATTAGAGTAAGATCATCACTACTGCGCTTGTAAATGGCGCCTTCCTGTGTCCAGTCCAGACTTTTACAGTCATAAAACACACATTTATTAAAATAAACTGCGACAGACCTACTGGCTCTATTGCTTCAAATTAATTTAAAAAATGGTTTTCTGAGTGAGTTTTATTATAATTTAAAAAGTTGCATTGAATTGTGTGCACGAAAGCATTAGACTACTAAAGATGATTCAAAAAATGTTTGTATTATTTAAGTTTTCTTTAAAGTTAATTGACTAAAAATACTTTGAAAAGTGCTACTTTAGATTTCTTCAATTGGAAAGCTGCTGTAAGGACCGGAGGACCAAAATACTTTCAAAATGAGTCAATAGTTGATCTTGGAAAAATACCATTTGGATTAAGACACAGTAGTCTACTATAACGTAAAAATGACCTACAACGTACATGTGATGGCAGAAAAAGGATTCATGTGTGTGGAAACAGTCTGAATTTCACATGTCCATACAGTGTGGTAGAATATTCTTATAATGCATGTGTCAAAGTCAAGGCCCGGGGGCCGGATCCGGCCCTCCAGATCCCTTTATTTTACGGTGATTAATGTCCCGATGTTCTCGCACTTATTTCTAACTTGTTAAAATTTGACAAAATATATTTTTATGGAGGGTAAGATATGGAAAGTTATTTAAAGTTTAAGTTGATTTATTCTGGAATAATATTCTTGACTTTTTATTATTCATAATTATGTTAAGAAGTTACAGTTTTAAAGTTTAATTAATTTGCATTTTTGGACTATTTGGCATTTACTAAGATTTTTTTTTTGGCAGTTTAACTATTTCACACACATGCTAGCTGTTTGGGGTAATTAAGCTTTTTTGATTTTGTTTTTAAGGGTGTTTTGGACTGAGGCTAATATTTACATGCAGGCTTTTCTGGCTAATTTAGGCTTTTTTAGGATATTTTGAAGTACAGCTATTTTTTTCAGCTACATGTTCGATGTTTTGGCTACTTGTTTTTCTAATTTTCTTTTTAAGGCTAATTTGGCATTTAGCAAATATTTTAGCCGGCAATCAGCTTCAACATTTTCAGCTATTAACTCCAGCTATCAGTTTCAGCATTTTCAGCAATCAGCTTCAACATTTTCAGCTATTAACTCCAGCTATCAGTTTCAGCATTTTCAGTAACCAGCTTCAACGTTTTCAGCTATCAGCTTCAGTGTTTTAAGCTATCAGCTTCAGCATTTTTAGCTATTAATTTCAGCATTTTCTGCTATCAGCTTCAGCGTTTTCAGCTATCAGCTTGAGCATTTTCAGCTATTAACTTCAGCTATCAGCTTCAGCATTTTTAGCTGTTAACTTCAGCATTTTCCGCTATCAGCTTCAGTGTTTTCAGCTATCAGCTTCAGTGTTTTCAGCTATCAGCTTCAGCGTTTTCAGCTATTAACTTCAGCGTTTTCAGCTATCAGCTTCAGTGTTTTCAGCTATCAGCTTCAGTGTTTTCAGCTTTTAACTTCAGCATTTTCCGCTATCAGCTTCAGTGTTTTGAGCTATCAGCTTCAGCGTTTTCAGCTATTAACTTCAGCGTTTTCAGCTATCAGCTTCAGCATTTTTAGCTATTAACTTCAGCATTTTCCGCTATCAATCAACTTCAGCGTTTTCAGCTATCAGTTTCAGCGTTTCAAGCTATCAGCTTCAGCATTTTTAGCTATTAACATCAGCATTTCCCTCTATCAGCTGCAGCATATTCAGCTATCAATTTCAGCATCTTCAACCATCAGCACTAGCATCGTCAGCAGCCAAATTCAGGTTACAGCTTTCACACTAGCATTATCACAGGTAATGCCATTTATCTAGTTCATAATAATGTTAAAAAATGTACTGAAATAAATGTTTATCCTGTTCGGCCCACAGCCTAAGGTGTGTTTTGGATTTTGGCCCCTTGTGTGATTGAGTTAGACACTCCTGTTATAATGTATTATTTTGATGTGGAGAAACAACAGTGGGCTGAACTTTATCAACTATATGAACTTTATACTCTTTTGGTTTAAATTCTTCCAGGTTGCCCCTCGCCTTTAACCAGAAGAAGAAAGGAACCTAACAAACAACAAAAAAATGAAACATTTTGCATAGAAGAAAAATAACTGAAAATATGCTGCTGCATTTTCATGACCTGAAAAGATATTTAAAGGACAAAAAAATGTTGGAACTTGTAGCCCTCTTACAGAACCTGCCAAAGTATTACAGTATGTTCTCATTTAGAAATGCACTAATATTTCAGCTGCAGCTTTATTAGTCATAAAACACCCAATGCAGCCAAGCTGTTGGAAGTAAGAGAATCAGTATGTGTATAAAGTTGATGTTTTCATGATCACAATCTGAAACTGATTAGAATTCTGCAGAATGTGAATGTATAGCATGAAAGCATATCCATCTGGTATTCCAGGCAGAGGAAAGCATTCACATCACCAAATGCAACACACGTTCAAGTGACCACTTCCAAAGAGAAATCCATATAAAAGCATGTTTTGGGAGTTCACGTTCAAAACGTTCACGTAACAATGCAAGTTTACAATAGTTTTCTGGCTCCACATATAAAATTGAACACAGAAGTGTCAACCATTTTAAAACTGATCATAATAATTGCGGTTTGCTAATATAATTATTTGACACCAAATATGTTATATATCAGAGCACAGCTGTGAAAGAGCTGAAAATCTTGTAAAGATTTGCTATTCCTTTTTTGAAAACTAAAAAAGAGAAACCGTAGCAAAAAACAAAACAAAAAAAAAAACACGAAGAAGCCCATCCCTGCTTGTCCGGTGTGAACACCATAAATGTAAGTTCAAGAACCCATGTTTAGAATGCTCTTTGACATTTTTCATATGTCTGGTGGGTTATAGCTTTCCATCAACGTAAACTCACAAGTAAAATATGTAATTCAAGGAATATTTTGTTAACTTTCATGGCTTTTGATATTTTGACAATTTATTCCAACATTTTTGTTGGTTTTCTGGTGAGCTAGAATCAAAGTCCCACATTTAATTATTGGACCAAGACACATTCCCAATGTCTCCCATGTCAAAAAGAACAAACATTACACTAAAAATAAACATATGCACAACATGGAAACCCAGGATAAACATTTATTGAGCACACTAAAACCGATTTTTCAAAAATGTTAAAACTTCACCTTTTAGCATAACTATGTATTAAAAACATGCATGAATATTTTTCTTAACTTAAACTTTAAATAACATTCAGTATTTTACTATCAATAAAAATATATTATGTCATATTTATACAAGTCAGAAATAAGCGCAAAATAACATTGGGCCTTGACTTTGACACGTGTCATAAAAAAAGGTATTTTGACAATTAAAACTAAACGTTTTAAAATTAGATTGTAATTTATGCTGCCTTGTGTTGTCCCAAGAAAAATGTTTATACAAAACCAACATACCAATACTACTACTAAAACTATGTACTAAAAAAAAAATTCAATTTTCCATTTTTTTTATTTATTAATTTTTTTTTTTTTTTTAATCATTACCTTGGCAAATGGGTGAAAAAACAAAAGTAGTGATCGTTTGTCTGAATTGTGTTTAAATACTACACGATATAGTCTTTAAAGGGTTGGGAAACGTAGAAGAAATTTGGACACAACCACCCTCCCATCCAACCTGCCATTTTTGCAGCATTGTTGAGGTGGGCGGAGCAAATTCCTGTCTGGCTCTATTTTTTGTCCAATGGGTCACAGGTCAGATATAACTGTTTTAGACAGAAAATGACTATCCAATGGAGTGTTTCTGCACCACAAGTGCACACAGCAGCAGAGCAGGGACACTCTGCTTTTCACATAGCGTTTCATTTATATATATATATATATATATATATATATATATATATATATATATATATAGATGTTTGGGTTCATTTGCATTTGTAGGGTTTAGCCTTCCCTTCTTCACGGCCTTTTATTTGCACTTCTTAACGTTTAAAAGAGACTCTAATGGTTTTAATGTCTCATTTCCCCCCTGATTGAAGAATCTTTATAAAGTGCGACCAGCAATGAAAAGATTGCCTGATTGGTGATATTGTTGCCTCACAAAAAGAGCCTCTCCGGAAAGGAGACGTCAGACTCTGTCCCCACCAGTGTTCTCCAAAGTCAAGCTGATGCGGCGGTACATTCTGAACAGGGAGAGGATGGAGCGTGGGCTCACCGAAGCCCAGCGTTTGAGCACACGTTGAAGGCATGCCCCCTCTCCAGCACACTTTTCTTTTGTTTGCGAGTGTTGCAGGAAAAGCCACCTCTCTGTTCACTCCAATCAGCTTCAGAGAGGCGGCTTTTCATGTGATGACTATTTTTCCCATGTGGAGGTTTACGATCCCAATGAAACGGCATGTGTTCCTGTCGTCCACACCTGTTTGCCATCAGTCATGACTTCACTCCGTTTCTGTTGTTCTCTGACGGATCGTCTCAGCAACAAAAGCTTTTTATACCTCGCTGTGAGTGATGTCTGCCCGTAACTGTTTTTAGTCTTTGTCCCAGTCATTCTTGTTTATGGATTCTGACTTCATACCCCCCTCAAAAACAGTCCAGCAACATCAATTTACTGTCACAAACACGTGATTTTATGTTCAAATGTTAAAAAAATATATACTTTTATATACTTCAAAGTATTTTTTTTATCCAAAACAGTAAAAAAAGCACTTTTAAACATTTGATTGCTTAATTTTGTAATTGTTACATCAAATTAGGAGTCAAATATATCTGGTATATAGGAATGTATTTTTGTTTTATTGTAGTTTCCATCTTTTTTTTACACATTTCTCAAACTTTTGACAATAACCAAACCCAAATTTTTTTTATTTTATTTTTTTTTTGGCCGTTTATCTCTATTAATGAGGCTTTAAAGGTTCTTTCTTTTGGTCATTGCCAAATTTTTGACAACTTGTTTAATTATTGAAAATGTAGTCAAAACCGCTTATGTGCTGCCCCCTACAGGCTGAATTGTGGTATTACATTTAAATTTTGTATTTGTCCCACATTATTTCAGAAGTCTCACGTCATGATCTGCAGCTCCAGTAATGATAATAGTTCTCTAGCCCCACCCCTCTGACCTTCTGACTGGAGTTTCACATTTCGGCTGTGGGTGGAGTCAGCCTCCAACTTCCCTGTTTGGTGACCCTTTACAGACCAACTCCAATCATCTATTGATCTGTCGTAAAAGTGCTATTTTGATTACGATTAGGCAGTTTTTACTCCAAATCAAAAACCTGTGTCGTTTAGGACAGTTTCTGTAGTAGTTCATCAGATTTTCACCTCCGAGTTGTGAGTGGGACTGTTGGCGCCAGCAATCCCGCATTTTCTAAACACTTTTTCCCACTGCATTTGTTTTGTCCACTTAATGATTTGAATAAAGAAATACTCCAAAATGCAATTTTAAGCTTAATTTTCTTTATCTATGTCCTCCATCATCAAAAAATGCCACAAGAAAATGCTAAAAATTCACTTTTCATTGGAGTGGGCCTTTAAGTGATTTTCTGCTTTAATTTATTAACAGGCTTGATTATGATCAATAAATAGATAATATTTTAGCAAAGGTTTTTGGTAAAGTTCTGCTTTTCTCTTCCCTTACACAAAGGCAGAAAGCTGATGATCCCGGGGAAACAAGACTTTAAATCTATTTGTCCAAGTTCCTGACTGAAGTCAAAGGTTAAATGAAGAGGGAAATCCTCTTTCAAGGCGCACACAACCAAAATAAATGAAGAAAACAGAAAAGAAGCGATGTGAACGGCCATAAAAGGAAATGAGGAAAACACAGTTTATTGTTGTTTCCAAAGAACAGTCAGTGTCAAATTTGTTGCTTTTGCTCGACGAGAATCAACCAACTGTTGTTATTTTTTTGACATCACTGCTGTTTACTCTGCAGAGACTTACTTGTTCCAGCTGATGAAACTCTGGATAAGGTTGTTTTAAGCTGCGACACGCTCCGCCTAAATCCCCTGGGTGGATGATGTTGTCACAAGCTCACTTCTTTAGTGCTGCAAATCCTGCAGCGTGAAAGGCATTCCTTATTTCTGAGAAACGTGACGTTAATCAGCCAGAAGTAAATCTGAATGTGATTTTTGTGAATGTTGTGGTCGTGGCTCTGGGGTGGATCTCCATGGGGGGCAGCTACCTCCTCACCTAAACCTTGTGCTACTACATCTTTACCTGCAAACAATAACCAGTGATTTACTGTTTAAACACAGATTTTTCACATTTGGAATTGCAAAAAATCAGGCTTTTGACAAATACTCAAGAGTATTTTCCTGAGAAAATGCTTAGTGAGATTTTCAGAAATCGTGAGCAAACTGCTTGAAAAAATTACCAGGCATATCCTCTAAAATAAAGATTAAGCCTCTACAAAATATATATATTTTTTAATTAAATCTTCGCTAATATGTAACTACAAAAAAACAAATATTAAGACAGTAAAAATACTTTTTTTAAAGAAAATTATTTTGTAGAAGAAAATAATCTTATGAAGGATTTTTTTTTCAAAAGCAAAATAATATTAGTTTAAGAAAACGTCTGTTTTAGTGACTATAGTTTAAAAAAGAATCTTAATAAGACTGTTTTTTACCTCTGTGTCAGATTTTTTTTTAAAATCCTTTATTTTTAATAGGAGGCCTGTTTTGCAGACAGGAGACACTTGATCTAATAGGGTAAAAACAGTTTCTAATGTTTGAAAGCTTAAAACGACACAAAAAGCAGTGAGCTTGTTAAAATATTTGATTTTTTTTTACATTAAAAGCGAAATCATGCAAAGTGATTTTTGGGGTAGCATCAGATTATTAGTTTTTTTGACACATATCTGTTTCCAAGACTAGATTGATGGATGGCGCCAGTGAAAAATAAAATTTTATTTAAAACTGAAAGGTAAAAAATAGATTGAATTCACTAAAATGATGAGCTCGCCAGAATTTCAAACCAATTCATGTAAATACTTCATGTAAATGGACTATTTTAGGCAGATGACTGCATCAGATTCACCTTTTGTGTTTACATTTTTATGAATCAGATCTAAAAAAGAAAACAAAAATCTAATAACCTGGGTAAAAATATTCATGTATTCCAATAGACTTGGATCACAAGGCCTTTTTTTAATTTGACCATTTCCCTTTCATCACACGTTCTAATGTCAGGAGCAGCAGTGCCACCTACTGGACAGTCATGGGAATGCAGGTTAATCACGAACATCCTGTTTTTTTTATCTAGTTTCATGTCCATTTTTATATTGACAATATAATTTGTTTTTATTGTGTTGCAGTCTATTTAGATTTGGTTTGCAAGCAGACAAAAACATCTCCTTAAATCTTACCTTAGTTAAAAGTAATATCTATATATATATATGTAAAAGATTGTCTCCTGATTTATTATCTATATTTTTTGCTTTTTCTGGAAAAAAATGGTGATTTAGCTCAAAAACTTGCAATACAATGAATAATAATGAAAAAATTGTATTTTTGGTTTGTGACTTCTAAAAATCTCTGTTTTTGGATTTTTTTTATGTTCATTTTTATGTACACAGTTTCATCAGATCATTTTTTTTATTATTCTCTTTAGGTGTAAAACCAACCTCTTGTTTCACAAGCATCCTTCTTCATAAACAGTCTGGAAACTCCTTCAAACAGCCGCATGCTCACGTCTTTTGTTTTCCACAAATACTGGCTTCATTCTTTCTTTGCGACTCAGAATCCGGATTGCTTTTAGTAGGGTACAATGGAAAATATGGCTAGGATTGTTAGCATAATTACTTGGACAAACGGTGTTACAAAAGTCTAAGGCACTAGAAGTCTCAGATTATACTCTGCTGAAGAACATTACAAATGTAGGATAATGAAAATACAAATAAACAGACAGAAGGCCTTTCCGCTCAAAGGAATCCTGTTAAAAATACAAAAGGAAAATCATGTTTCTGTCTTTATTCTTCACCCAAACACAGTTCCTTACTGGGGAAGTGTGGATATAAAAATGCTTCCCAGTCCGGTTTGTCCAGTGGAGGAGAAGCAGCAAAGTCCTGGCATCTCCAGTTAGGGTCGAACCCCATCTTCTGCAAACAAGAATCCAGACCCAAACTTGGAGCCATCACGGCCGATACGTCTTAATGACATCTTTGATGGGCCTCCTGCATATCGGGCAGCACACATTGATCTGCCTCTTCAGCTTCAGGCCGCAGTCGCTGCACAGACACATGTGTCCGCAGGTGTAGATGACGGTGTCCACCTCCTGGTCGAAGCAGATCGTGCATTCTCCGTTCTTCCCAGCAGGTGGCAGCTTTGGGGCAGTGAGAGGAGGAGAGGTGGGAGGACTGAGGGGAGAGCTGGGAGCTGTCACTGTGGGAAGGAGAGGAAAGGTGGATGATGATATTCAGAATTTAAAAGACTAAATCACAGCTCATTATGGACTATTTTGATCTTATAACCCAATTAAAATCTGCATTTTGCATATTTTGTGGTGTAAGACTTAAATAAAAAATTACAGGTTACCATGCATTAATTCTTACTTCACTATTAAAAAAAAAATCAAATTCAAAGGCTCCTTTTTCCAATTCAATCAGTGGATGTTTGGGATTGAAAGCAAACATCACAGAAGCATCGAAACCCCACCATGGTGGCGCTGCGAACATCGTCATTGTTTGGTAACTTACCCAGAGAGGATTCTGACGCAGAGGAGGATCTGTTGACGCTGAACGCCGGGTCTGAGTCACTGTCATCTGGGCTGCTGCTCTGAGAAATGGTGGGGGATGTGGAAGGAGGGCTGGACCGCAGCGTTCCTGTTTCATAAGAACACGTTCAGAGTGTGCACAGTATCAAAAATGACTTTAAAAGGGTTTTTTGAGTCTTTTTAGATTGCTTTCATCAGGCAGAGGAAGTTTTTATTTGGAATCTTTTTAAGAAGTAACCAAACCGAAAATAGGACGAACATATTTTTAACTTTGTTGATTTCTGTCACTAAGAAAAATACGAGTAATAAATGATGAGTGATTGCAGAGACATAAATATCGATTTAATAAAATATGTGGAAGTGAATCTTGTTTTTTGTCTGGATTGGAACCTGGTTTAAGTTAGTTATGGTGTTCATTTGTGTATGTTTTATTGCAGTGTGGTCTCTACATGTGGTAAAACAAGCATACAGGTGAATTGGGGTGGCGAGATTTTAAGATCCACTCTGATGAATTCTTTAATTTTGGTGTTTTTAAAGTGTCTTTGTGGCATTTTTCATGATGGAGGACACAATAAATAAAGAACATTAAGCTTAAAATTGTGTTTCTGGGTATTTTAAATTGTAATACATGAGGGGCAGACAAAAAAAAGCTAATATTTGTGATGTAGAAGCTCCTACTGCAATCCACAAGCTCCCTGCTTCGCTTCTTGCAGCCAAATAGATCCATGAATGTCCTTGTTTGCTCGTCTGAGTTAGAATCTGGATTAAAAGTCTGATTTGTTAGGGGTTCAGGGGGCAGTAAGCTCTCAGGAGAGAGTGTAAACAGATAGATGACAGGTAGTAGGGGCAGGCTTACCATGCCAGCAACTCAGAGGTGAATTTCTAATGACTTCTTGCCAATCTGCAGAAACTATGTTGTAGAAAACGACAGCTAAAACCGGCATAATCATAGTTAAAAGATCACTGGGAACGCTTTGAAAATAGATCAAAGGATGAACCGCTTCATCAATACATTTTTTATAGTTATTTATTCATAACACAAATATCTTCATGCAATAATCGCCACCTAAAAGCTAAAAGCGGTTTTGTTAGAACAATATTCTTGAAGTGTGTCCTTGTTTTATAGTTTTTATTCCCACAATAGAATAAAACTGCAAAAAAAATATTAAATTTATCATCATGAATTTGGGTTTAAATAAAGTTTTGGGGATTTTGAAATCCTAGGAAAACTAAATTTTTTACTAAGAGTTGCATAAACAGACTCACCGAGTATCCTGAGTCTGTTGACAGCACCATGCAGGGTGAAAAAGGCCCACAGAACTTGAGAGGAGTCCACACAGAGCAGCCTGCCACGCCCCACGCCATTCACCCCATGATGCACCTCTCCGCTGGACAGCAGGCTGAAACTGAGCACGTCTCCTGAGCACGGGATGGGGAAGCCTCTGTGCATCACCCAGTACTCCTTCCGGTCCAAAAGAACCTCCGGGTCGGCTGGTAGATCCGCCGCATGCAGACCGGCCGGGTCGCATGACGTCAGGCCAAAAGACAGAGCCCCAAAGTACGGTAAGCCCAGGTGGCCAACCTCCACGTACAGAGTCTCGCCTATATGGAGCGGCCGGTCACTAAACACCAGAGTCCGACTGCTGTCCAGGAAATGGATGCAGGCCGCGGAGCGGTCTGCAGAGAGAATCACATCGGAACCGCGGATGGGGTGAAAGTGCAAGTCATTGTCCAGCAGGGATGGCGAGCTCCGGAGCAGCCTCGGGAATGCAGTGGAGACGGACGAGGATGGCGTGGTGGAGGCAGAGGTGGAGGAGGAGCAGCAGGGGATGATCTGCGTGTAGCTGTTAAGCTGGAGGTTGGCCATCTTGGCAGCGGCAGCCTGGTTGTTTTCCAGCTGGTTGTTGTTGTAATTGGCCGAGTCGTGGCTGCTCTGGGGCACATAGGCGCTCAGACGGGCCGAAGTCAGGCAGCTGGACCCCACGCTCTCAGCAAATTTGATGTCTGTGATGGAAAACAGGGACACAAGAACAAGACAGGGAGGCATTATTTCCTTCACATGGGTTTTGTTTGGTTTTTTTCTTCTTAAAAAGTCACAGAAACTTTGGTGAAGAAGAACGGCAAATCTTTTTAGGGTTCTTGGAGACTTTTTAAAATAATTTTCCTTTGCAGAAAATGAAAATTATCTCACCGCAAGCAATTTTAAATGGTAGATATTAAATTATTTGTCACATTTGTTGTTTAATTTGCATTTATTCGCTTAATTTTTCAGAACACCAGTCAAAAGATTATTCCACAGACACGATGAAGGTAAAGTCTAAGGACGGATGTTTAACCTGTCATGACCTGTACAGGTCTATAAAGGAAACGTAGAGCTCAAACGTGAGTGTTCTCAGGCCTGATGAGTCAAAAAAAAATCCCAATATTGATGCAGCAAAAAAAAACCCATGAAAAATTATTCTACTAAAAAGGCAAAAAGGTGATTTTTAATCAATCCGTCTTGAAAAGGAGATCATTTCTCCCCAACTAGTCAAAGTAATGCCTCATGTTGACTTTCTTTGTCTCAGGTTTCTCATTAGTGGCAAAGAAAACACCAGCAATAAAGCATGGTGGTGGTACCATGATAGTCTGGGGCTACCTTACTACCAATTTTTTTAGTATAAATTGTGCTTTTTTTCTTTTGCATTGTTCACCATGGTTGTAACTTATCCTCAGGTGCAATTTATTTGTGATTTTTTAAAGTTAATAGTTTGATAAATGAGTTTGTTATTTTCCCACTAATGACCACTAGGGGGCTCTGTAGATGTGGGGATTTGCTACTGACAGCAAAACAGAAGAGGAACTCGGCTGAATTGTTCCAAAGTGATGCAAACAATGTAGAATTCCACAAACTGAGTGATATAAAGACTTCGTTTGACTTGTTAGCATGTTCTTTATCCTATGGTTATCTGAATAATTGTTCATATTTTGTGCGAATATAAAAGATTTTTCCTAAATTTCATAACATATGTTGCATTATTGTAATACAGGTGCATATAGTATTTTATCTATTTCTTTTATTATTATTTGCCTTTTAAGATGAAATATCTGTTTTTATTCTTATATTTTGTTAAATAAATTTCTCCCAAAATAGCAGCTTATATATGATTTTTTTTTCCTTCAAAGTTATTCATTTTTTGGGGTCTACAACATATACTCCGGATCAACTTATAGTCTAAAAAATATAGTCCTTTAGGGCTTGGAAAATTCTCAGTAACACGTATAATTAACACGAGTTAAAGTCTTTTAACAGTCAATGCAGAAGCTGAAGCTTCTCTGGATCCTGCAGTGAGGAAAAGCTTTCAGTGTGGCTGAATGTAAACAGCTCTGGAAGGAGGAGTGGGATAATAAAAACATCCTAGAGGTTGCAAATGCTTGTTAGTGTTTCCATTTTTGAAAATATGGTCCAATAAGATCCAGGGTAATTATGTGCAAAAGAGACCTGAAGATACTGGTGCACTATATGTGCTCGAATTAGCTAACAAGGAGGAGGGAAATTATTGTACAAATGTTTTTTCTCCTTTGCTGTAAGCTGTAGGTGTCAGACATAAAGATGATTTTAAGGTTTTATCACTTTGAAGAGCAATTCCCTATAAAATTGCTGGATTTTAATGATACTTTTTGGACATTTGCTGAACAAAAAAACTTTTTGTGCTAATTTTTCTGCTTGTTAACTGGAATAAAACATTAAAATGTTAATGCACAAGCCTTTACTTCATGTTTTTCGAACTTTCAAAAGGCTGATCTAAATACGTCCGGCCCCTTCTAGTCCTCGTCTGACTTATAAGACATTCCTTTTCCACTATTTCTAGTTATGCCGGAGCAGCTGAGTGCACCGACCCCTCACTAAAGCTCCTGGGATCTCTGCTGCCTTAACCAAACAAGGCCATAGCTGCTGCCAGACGGAGGATAAACATCCCAGTGTGTACGAGCGGGAAACGCAAAGAAGGTGATGGAAAGGAAGGCAGGGAAGAGGGAGACAGTTTCCAAGAGCACGATACTAAGCAAGGGTTAAAGCGTTGTAAGTTAATTGAGAATTTTGTGTTAATCGACTGAATTAATTTGATCAGAACTCTCATTTGTATAGGTTTTGATTGGCAGGTGGGTGGACCCAGCAGAGGTTCAAACTTTACTTTGTCCCAATCAAATGTCATTTTTGGAACATTATTGAGTTCAACTCAGGTAAACCCTTTAATGTTTGAGCTGTCAGCGCCGACAGCAACACAACACACACTACCGTGTAGTACTTCTTCAAAAAACGTGACTCAGACCGACTCGGACTAATCGCTGCTGACGGGCTGAAATCGGGGAAGACATACCAGGAAGTGACGGCGAAGGCTCTGGCCTGATTTTGCGAGGGTGGAAGGTAATGCATTTCCAATGGGGGACCTCAACGCATGATTTGTCCAATGAGCCAAAGAACGTTAAAGGGTTAATATCCAAACCCACTTCAGGCATCATTTTTGCAGTGCAGTATCCCATGATGACACGAGAGATTGTATAGGTCTATGGCAGGGGTCGGCAACTTTTAACAGTAAAAGAGCCATTTATCTGAATCTCAGCCATCAGTTTATAAATTTAACTAATCTACATTAAATAAATGCTAAATAAGTAATCCTTAATTTAAAAATTTGCTATTTTGTTTTTCCTTTTATTATTATAACTAATTTTTGTTGTTCTTTTTCCCCTCTTTGTCCTCAGCAGTCTTACACTGCCTGGTTTTGTTATTTTAGTTTGGGGTTGGACCTTGGTAGTCTTAGTTTGCGGGATTTGTTTATTTGTTTAAGTTAGGCAGCCCTTAGCAAGGAGCTGTTGACTCAGACGGTCGATATGGCTGGGTCAGAAGTCTCCATGACTTATTTTATGTTTGGCCAAGGAGCCACCATGGAGAGAAAAAAGAGCCACATGTGGCTCAGGAGCCACAGGTCGCAGACCCCTGGTCTATGGTTACAACTAAAACGTTTAGTCTGAAGGAGAAACTATTCACAAAAAGACTTTAAAACCCTCTAAGAAAAAGTAGAGATAGTTACAAAATAAAAACCAATAAGAGAATACTTTTTACCCAGTAGTATGACCTCCTGGGTGATGCCGTAGATATCTATGATGGCCCAAAGCGGACAGCCGATGCTGAGCCCACAGTGGAAGAGGATGGGCTCCCCGTCGTTGATATTGTAGAAAACCCGGCCATGTCGATCAGCCCAGAAAGACAGAACATTGTCCTTCACAGCCAGTCTCTCAGGCAGAGCCTTTGCCCAGTAACCGGGCCGTGTGACCAGGTCAGGGCAGGCGTATTTAGGAATGTCAGCAGCAACCAAATCATTGGGATCCAGACTGGTAAAGCCAAAGCGAAGGGCTCCACTCCAGCCGTTGTGCACACCGGTCAAGCGCAGACGCACCTGAATTTTTCATAAAAGTAAAGAATTAGCATTTATTGTTGTGTCTTTTGCTCTTCCAGACATTGATCAGGAAAGGAAACAAACCTTTTCGTATAGGTGGATGGGCCGATGGCTGAAAGTGATGCCATTGCAGAAGCTGTTCTTGCGGGTGGCGCGGCGAAGCTGCCCATCCAGCCTGATGTTCTTTCCTTTGGCATGCGGGTGAAAGCGAAGGGGCTCCAAGTTTACACCAACCGGAAGAGCGGACGTTCTTCTCTCCACGCCAGCCGCATTGTTCGGCAGGGTGTAGTACTGCCTTGTGGCCACCAGACGGGGTTGAAGAGTCGCATCTGCCAGAGGGAGAAAGAAACATCAGGTCAAAGCGGGAGAAAAGAAAAGGCCGTTAATGATTCCACAAAGCTGGAGAGGAAATAGCATGTGAACTGCAGGGCCCCCGCTGTGATGTGACTCAAGCAGGATCAAAACAGCAGCGCTTGTGACACCAGCTGTCGGAAAAACAACATAATCAAGACTCCACTGGTTGTCTGCGGTAGCAGCTAGCTCACAGTCTTACACATTTCCTCTCCCATTGTGGATGTGAACCCTATATGATGTAAAAAAAAACACTTGAAATAGCCTCTATAGGGCTACATTTGCAATGTAAAATAACTAAAAATAAGCCTTTCAGACAAAACCTCATAGAGAAAAAAAACAAAAAAACATCTGGCTTTAGTTCGATGCAAATATTTGCACCACTGGACAAGGGAGAACGTATACAAAACAGGGAAAAACTCAGCTTTAACTTGACAACAGACACAAGGATCCATTATATTTATGGATGGTACACACCCTTGCCTACAGTATAAACAAGACCCAAACGGCCTCTTTGATTCTTGAGAGGGGGGGTATGAATCACACAGTGCCTTGTCAGGGCAGAAACATGCATATAAAAGACCTAATCTTTGAAATAATCTCTGCAGGAGAATCCACCGTCAGTCCTTCTTTGGCAAAAAGAGGCCCTGCTTTAACAGAACCAAGCAAATAAATGCTCAGAAGATTCACTAGATTCTGATTTTTTTTTCTTTTTTTTTTACGAGTGTTTATGGTATTGACAGACTGAAATTCAAAATGTGAATTTCTGCTGCCTCTGTTCCCCTCCGGGGCTCCAGTGATTACACTTCTGTTTAAAATTCTATGCAATCTGGTGTAAAGACAATAACTCAGCCAAATGTTCCATAGTACATTTCCTAAAACAGACATTATCACTGATTATATTCTAAACTATGCAGCAGAGGCAGGAACATCTGTAACGTCTCAAACGATTGTGCGGGCGCCTCATCCTTTTCGTTTTTGGGAGAATTTGGTATTTGAGAGTAAGATGTGCTTTGAGTAAAAAAAAAAAAAAAAATGAAGAAGAGCATGCTGGGATTCAGCTTAAAGGGGTCAGGCTCAAATGCCTCGCTGGCTGAGTGACATACTGGGAATCTGCAGTTAAATCACCTCCAGTGTAGCCTGATATAGACACTGGTTTGCCATTATTAGATGAAAGGCATAGCTCTACAGGTCACACTGCCCATGACAGATTCTTATTTAGTCCTTTTAAAGATTTAAATAGATTTATCAACTTTTTATTTTCATTTTTTACATTTATTTGCCTTTCTGTAGTTGCAACAGGGAACATTACTCCCAAAAGTGGTGACAAAAAAGCCCCTGAAATGGCATAATGTCCTCACAAAGCCTCCCCCAACCCTTTACTTTCTGAATCTGAGTCACAGGCGCATAATACATCGCAGATATTTTTCACATCAATAGCAGCCTGAATAGCTTAAGGGAGAGATCAGCTGCTCCGTTTAAAGACGAGGCACCGACTGCCATGGGTACAATAATAAACAAGCGCTGAAGACAATGAAAATGCTGTTTAAAATAAATGTTTAAAATGTCTGTGGCTTTTCAGACGGGAAACAAACAGAGTTCTGTTAAGATAATGTAATATCTTTTGCCCCAGCTTCCTCCAGACTGTGTGGCTCCCTAATTGTGCCACCTCACTTCTTCCATTGTGCGTTTGGCACCGGCCACTAGAGGGCGATATTCCAGGTCAAGCAATAGAGTGGTTTACAGAAAAATCCTAAAAATTTACATTTTATTTCATATATGGCGAAGTTTTGGTGGCATCAAACTAATATTAACTGATATTAATGAAGTTACACCAACAATATATGTGATTTTTGATGATGTGACCTTTTAACTGTTGTATCAATCTATTTAAAAAGTAAAAATATATTTTTTTGTCTGAAGGTACCCTGCAATATTTTTGTCACCTAAACTGACTTATTTAATATTTGGGCTTTTTTGGTTAAAAAATATAACAATTCTACAAAGATTAAAATGGAAAACAATTTCCAATCAAACTTTACGTAAAAATCTTTTTAAAAAAATAATTTCTTTTAGACAAAAGAAAATGCTTTATTTTTTTCAGTAAAACATTGTCATCAGATTTATGAAATGTGCATTTTTACTGAGTTTATATTGTCTTGGTTTTTTTTTACAAACAAGCAAATAGAAATTGTAAAATAAATCCATATTTATAAACAAATGAATGAAACAGCTCTATTAACAAAAAGTATTCAAGTAAATGTTGCTTTCTACAAGATGCATGAAGGTCACCCAAAGTCTACATGCATAGTATGTCCATTATACTCAGAAATTCTGAATCATAACTTCATATTTGTCACTTTTTGAGGCAAAACAAAGCTTAAAAAACATAAATTCAATAGGACTAAATATACAAAATCAGTGGACATTATTAGGGGAGAATAAAATACAAGTTATAAAGCAGATACTGATTATGAAGCTGATTGATTGATTTGATTATTTGAAGAAAAAAATCGAACTGGTTTTACAACATCAGCTATAGAAAAATGTAAACCAAAAACTAATGATTATCTCTAAAAATCCTATGAAACAGACTCTTAGAAGACCAGTGTGAATATCATCTGCAGGAAAAGCAGGAACCACATCTTTCCACAGCAAAAGCCCGTGGGCGTGCAAGTGTGACAAATGTTAATCAAAGAGATATGAGGAACTGATGATCAAGTAATGGGCTCTGTGTGACATGACAAAGTGGTTCAGACTGAGAACTCATAAGCAGAAAAATCAGAGCTGAAAAGTCAAACAGACCTGCATAAATCACTGGGAATCACTTAACACTTAAAGAATTATAAATCCAACTTATAAGTAGAGTTTTAATGTGTTTGATTTAAAATTGTGTGTATTTTTTTTTAAATTGTGTTTGTTATCTAAAGATTAAGTTGGTGGTTCTTGTTTAAAGTGTGTATAAATGAGCAAAAAGGGTACAAATCTGAGCAAGAGGGAACATTTTAATTAAAGTTCTGATATTCATTTTGACTCAAAATTTAAGAAAATAAACGATTATTTAAAGGGTTTCCTGAACGCATCCCGAGAATGATGGATGGATGGATGGATAAAAAAGTGGATGTGTGGAGCAGCTTTCCTGGACCCTGGAATCACGCGTCGCTCCTGCGTGATGGGGAGCGCGTCCCCGCACCACTGCGAGCCACCGATGCGGGTTGGAAGAGAAGAAACGAACGCAAAGCTCACCAATTAGGGGTTTGGGCGTCGTATTCCCCATTATATCCGGGAATTTGTGGCTGAAAACTTCAATGCAGGATCCCTCTGCGCATCCATGTATCCAGGCTCCCGCGTGCCTGCGCGTCCAGGTCTCCGTGCGGCTCCAAGCTGGAGCATGGACGCGCTCCTCTTAATGTCAAGCCGCTGCGACAGGCAGACACTTCCAACTGGCGCACAGCAGCCCCCTCCTTTCTGTACTATCTGCTCGACTTTAAAGACGCAGTAAGCTGAGATCCCCCTTAAAAAAAGAAAAAATAAACTCACAGCATCTAAATAATTTAATCAGCTCCAAATTAACTATCTTATTACTGTGAAACAAGCTATGAACATGATGGAATCTAAGTGATTCATTCCATGGATGTGATCATCCCTAATCCAACCAGGCCCCCTTGAACAAAAAGAAAGCCCTCCTATGATAAAAGTCCCAGCACCATATGAGGAAATCCCCCTCCCCACCATCCTCTGCTGGGCTTCTCTCAAGCTGCTTCCTGTCTTCTGGACCACACCACCCTCTGAGGAGCCGTGCATGCACCGCCTGCAGGGCTTGCAGGAATGAGAGCATCAGTGGGACCACAAGAGTGGATGGAGGTGCAATAAGGAAGACATGCAAACAGAGACATGAAAAATGTATGTAAGCATGTATGCCAGTGGAATGAGTGGGATGAAAGTCTGCATTACCATAAATCTAGGAAGTCCATGTGCATGTGCACGTGTGGGCACGATCCTGAGGGCAAATGTGTCTTACAGGGAAAGCTATTGGGTTGAGGACATAATACTAAAATAAAATGGACAACAAAAGCATTTGTTCCTGCATCCTTAATGCTGTTTGTTTTAGCAGGATACGCCGGCTCCCTGCATGAGCTGTAGATGAATGGTGTTTAGGGTGAAGCAATGCAGAAGTGAAAATTCCTCCCACCACACACACACACCCTTGCCTTGCTCTAGGAAAGAAAAAAAGAGCTGCAGTAGCAACGGGGGATTAACACGGGAAGTGAATGTGAGGCTGCGATGATGTCTGCAATCAAGCCTTCTGTGTAAATACAGGAGAGCTGCAGCACCAAGCGCCGCTTCTCCCTTGCAGCTTGAGTGAGATTATCAGGTGTTAATAAAGTATGATGATTGCAGCGCTTATTTTATTCCTACAGTGAGGATTTTATCACACATCCTGCTTGATGTCTGCAGATCCAGTCAACACTTCTGTAACACTTTTGGAAAGTGTGTATTACAGTTCATTTTGGTTTCAATAAGTATTTTTGTTGTTGTTGCTTAAAAAATGTGTGTAACCGAAACTAGTCAATCATTAAACTTCAACCCCCACACAGGTGCGTGTGACTATATATTCATCTGTCCAGTGTAGAATGTATGACGAACAACCTAAAGGATGGACTAAAAACAAGCAGGTTTTCCTTTTTGTGTTTTCGTTCCAGGACAAAGCTTCTTTCAAGAACTATCAACCCAAAAATACATTTAAAAAACAGCTGTGGAACCACATTATGTTTAAAATCAATTTGCTCTGGTCAATGTAAAAGAAAAGCCAAGCAACAAAAAAGAGAAACTTTCAGCATTTTCCATTTTAAGGTAGGCTGGTGTCATTATTTTCAAAATCTTGACATTTAAAGAAAGATGATTTGAACTGAAGTCAATCTTTTCCTACCTTGAGAAACCTTATTAAAGTCATTTCCCTGACCTTTCCAAATATTAGACCTTCAATACACACTGAGTGTATACACAGTTCTGTCACAAATGTAGACATGAAACGTGCAAATTAGTGTTTTTTTTTTCCAGCAGATTCTTGGCCACTTATGATTTAAGAAGTTTCTTTGGAATAAATACTTGATTCTGTTTTTAGAGCTGTGTTTCTGTTCAGGAAAAATAAACTGCATCCACTGCTGCCTGGTATAAGTATAATCAGGTACTTAAAAAAACAACTGCTTTGCACTTCATAGCCAAAAGCACTAGAAAAACCAACATCATGTCACATATCATATCACCTCCTGTGGCCTACTTGACCTACTAGTCTGTGATTACTTAACGTCAAAGGTTTAGACATCCAATGCAAAATAAATCCTGAATCAAAACAAAAAGCCTTTCAAGAGGTTATGGTGGTTTTTGGTACTTTTTTTGTACATATGCAATATTATTTAACGTTTACAACTATGATAGGTCTCCTTTGGCTGAAGGAGTTTAAAACTTTAAAAACAAAATAAAAAAGCTAACAAAAAAGTATTATTTAATCCTTCAATCTTATGAAGGTTTTACTCTCTTTTTATTACCATCCTTACCTCCTCAGTATAATGGGACTGTTGTTATAGTTTTATGCTGTCAGTATGAACTCTAAACCTTATTTCGAGTTATTCCGTTTAACTACAATAGTTTATGGCATTAATCCACAGTAAAGCAACTTGATTAAGTTTCAATGTCAAAAAGTGGTTGGGCAGTAAAAGTTTCTGGTTGAGGTTAGGGAAACACATTAAAGTTTTACTACAAAAAAAAAGCTTTGCCATTTTCCACCATGGCTTGGCAACATTTTGTAACCTGTTTTACTACTAGCTGAGGGAATCCTGCGCATGGAAGAGTGACCCTGTTCTAGCTTTTGGGATCAGTTGGACACATCTAGGTTGTAACGATTACATAAACAGAAATTGGGACACAAGCAGAATTTCATTTGCAGTTCCCAGGTGTGATACAAAAACATTAAAATTGCTGATTCTTGATAATGTTGGTGGGAATAGGGAGTTTATGGTGTAGAAATGATTTGATTTGCAGTTAATGGGCAAAAAGAACGGGGGAAAAAAATCCTTTTTAGTGTGCAAAAGCTTGCATTGAGACGCATCTGCCGTGTAGCAATCTCCAGAGGGTCTCTGCAGTTATTTCCAGGAGAAGGAGGGTAGACTTACCTTTTATGCTTAAGGAAAGTTGGCCGATAGCAACGTGACTGCTTCTATGGGGAACGCAGCAATGGTGTATTTGCAAAATTTTAGTCCCACTACAAGATTCAAAGGTAGAAGTAGTGTGCCGATGAATGCTTGGGAGGTTTTTTGAGCGGTGGCCTTAGAACAGCAGGAAAAGGCTGTCGTCCAAACCTCAGCCACTGATCTAATAGACGGGGTGAGTTATGCCAACCTTCACTGAGAAAACATCCATCTGCATTGAACTCTATCAAGCCAACACAATAATCCATGCATTTTTTTTCTTTGGTCAATTCATTTTCTTGGAACCCTGCAGGCTTTTTTTTCTGTTCTCAAACAGTCTGTCCACATCTGCTCTCAATGTGTGCTCCTGTCTTTTCATTATCTCCACTCCTAACAAGCCACTGGAGTCAAACACCTGCTTTTTAAAAACACAGTTGGAGTTTGTAAAGCTGTTGTTTTTAGTCCAAAAAAAGTCTCTAAAAAGTGGGGAAATATGCCAAGCTAAAATGATCTTTCATCACAGCAGCAGCAGCACTTGGGTTTTATGGTAGACACTTTAGGAGGAGCTCTTGCCATGTGCCTGGTGCCCTCACAGACTGTTCTAATTTGCAGAATCCTTTAGATCATAAGACTGAATGCTGTGGTAGTCACAAGCAGACAAAATTGTTGCATACTCTGTTTTACTGCTGCAATTTTAGATTTCAGTAAATTAAAACCATCAGCACTTTGTGGATGACTTGCATGCGCTGTAAATTTGGGGAACAGAGCAGGATTGCTGGCATGGGCACGGCCTATTCATGTCGTTTGACAAGAAAATCTGTCCCATATCAAAACAGTTAGTGAAGCCTTGTCAAGAAGATATACTTTTTCTGTCCCTGGGGAATTAAGAAACAGACCAAATAAGTACTGTTTTTACCACAGAAATGAGTCTAAACTTTTGTTTTTGAAGATATCTTACTAAAAGGATAGAAATAAAGTGTAATTTTTGGTAAAAATGTAGGTTTTCCTAAAAGAAAAAGAACAGAAGATTGAATTATTGCTAAAACATTATGTAACTTGCTGCTAAATCAGCTGAGGTAAACACAGGAAAAAAACTAATTATTGTAAAAATGTAACTTGATGGGACAAAATTAAAGGGTGGAAGCTAAATTACAGTAAATGAGGACAGTCTGTGTCTCCTGAACATTCCATGGATTAAATCTCCTTATAAGTCAAGAAAAAGTTCTTCATGGAACTACAAAAAACTATGAATGCAAATAAACAGACCCAATATGATCAATTACTAGCTCGGGACAATTTAACATTTCTAAACCCATAAAAGTCAGCAAAAGTACAAGTACCCATCTCCTGAGGGAGCTAAATACTTTGGAACCAGACTGCTTGAATCAGCTGAGCAATCTAGAGATGCCAAAAAACATTCAGAAGAATCACAAGTTTATCTCGGTTTTTTATGTTTTTACACAACAAGACACAATATTATTACAGGTAATAATGTTTATATACAAATGCAGACCAGTCCATATGACTTTTGTCCTACTAGGCCAGTCAAGAAGCAACGGTGGGCAAATTTCCACACATGAGCCCAACAAATAGTGTTTCGCCTGCACAAACATTTGGACTGAAATGGCTTCAAAGGTTCCGTTTTGAGTTTCAGTCAAAGACAAGAGCGTATGTGTGAAATGTGAGGTATGTCCGAAAACAAAGGGGTCCTCTGTATTTTTTTGTAAGCAGTTTTAATCTCATGGAGCCTCTCTCACAATTACACTCTTACTCGGCGAAAGAAACAGCTCAAACCTGGATGAGGCTTACATGAGCTGAAAACTGCAGAATGAGAACGTGTCCGCATTATTCTGTCCCACAAAACCATCAGATATGTAGAAACACAGATCTTATCAATCAAAACATGTTGTCTTACACATAGCATTAAGTCACTCTCAGTGAATGTGTATTGGGGAGATGATGCCTTGTGTCCATGAACAATACCAGGACAAGTCCATTTTGTTTGTTATTCTTCCGAAGTCATTTTGGCCAACACCAGACTCAAATGAGTTACAACTGTGCAATGTTTCAAACAGTTTGGTCCACCCTTAAAAGTGCAGTGTGAAACCAAGCTAAATTATTCAAACTCAATGACTGTCTTGACCCATGATGGACAAGAATTCCATCGATCTGCTGCATGCAACCTGTTGTTTTTTTATGTTCTTTGGGATATTGTATTATATAACGTTTAACTTAATAGATCAAAGCATTTAGTTTGAACACAATTCCTGACATCCAATTAACTAATTAATTTGTATTGTTTGTTTTTTATAATGTTACAATGTCAAAGTTAAGGTCATTCATCTAAAATGATAACCGTATTTTCTGCACTATTTTTTAACTTATGTAAAATATAAGGCACATCAAACCAAAATGCACATTAATTAAAACAAAAGAGTCAGAGATAAGTCCATATGTCAGTCAGACTATTAACCTCGTCGACAATAATTGTAGAAATTGTTTGCAACACGGCTACATGTTAGTCACATTAGAAGTGTTAGCCACGTTAGCATATTTACCTGTAACTCCCAACCTTATTTGCAACACACAATAAATCAGACTGATATAGCTAAAACAAACGTTACTGTGATTAAGCTAATCCGCAACCTTGTTGGTAACAAGTAAATAAAGGTCATGTCTGAATTCCAACGCTAATCCCTAACTACTATAAACTATCTAGTGCCCTAGATTTTAAAAGCAATTCGGACGTCATGCTCACACTTTTCTTTCATTAAACGTTGTCGATTTCACAAAGCTGTCATGGTTTCTCACCCCTCCCTTTCCTTCCTTGGTGTCTGCTCTCCTGCTAATCACCTGACCAGTTCCACCTGTGCCTCCCGTTTCTGAAGCTGCTGTCTGTCTGTCACTGGAGCCTTTTGCCTTCTCTCCAGCCCTTTCGAAAGATCCTGTCCAAGCTTTTCCCTATTCCTAAGATTTTGTTTGTCCATTCCTGCCTTTCTCGTGGTTTTGAATGTATTGTTTCTGTCTGGACTCAAATTGGATCATCTCATCTCAAGCTGTGCGTGGACCTCACTTGCAATCCTCCTGTTCTGAACCTGATCTCCTTCCAAGCTGAACTTGGATCTCACGAATATTCCTCCAACTGTTCTCAGTTTAAGCTTCAACTACAACTTTCGTGGGAGAGCAAAACTCTAAATGCCAAAGCCCTGTTCTAGCCTTTAGCTTGGTAGCTAACCTCTCTTTTTCTTTTAGTCTCCACTGCCTCCGCTGGTCAGGAGGATCCAGGGGTCTCCTTAGCTCTCCACCATTTTCCTCTGAGCAGAATAAACTTAATTTTTCCAGCTGAGTCTGTGTCATTCTAGGGTTCTTGGTCCTCACAGAAGCGAAAATCTAATCGATACGAACATTTCACAACGTCTATTTGTGACTCCACTGTGTTCTGATAGTGATAATGTCAAGAGTGTATTATTTAAAAAAAAAATCACAAAAATTGTTCTGCTGCAATGCATTGTGGCCCATATTTGCTAATCTAGTGAGCATCAATGCACGCTAGTTTTTCGCAGACTTCTTGAATTTCTTGGGCTCTCGATTTTAGAATGGTAAATTCGGACAGTACTATAAAATGGCACTATATTGTAAGTATAGGGAAGGAATTCGGACATGGCCAAAAATCCCACACATTAGCTGTGTTAGGGTAGTCACTATAACACGCTAACTTCTTTGAAAATGACATTTTGACAAAGTGACATGTACCTCTCAAAATTACTTTGTCATCTGCAAGCAAAATTAATCTACATATAAAATGCTCTTAATTATGCAACACACATTTATTTATTTAAAAAATACGCTATTAAGTGCACCTTATGTGGAAAAGATGGTATTTTTAATTCTAAGTTAATTGGTTTAATTTCTTGTTAAACTCGGTTGGTACTAGCAAAACTTGATTTTTCATTAGAATCTTTTTTTTTAGAATATTCTCTATAAACTTGTTTACTAAAAAATATAAATCTGTTGTAAAATTTCATGCTAACTCCCTGAGATGTTTTTTTAAGCTGTGTAGACTAGAATACACAGAGAGAAATACACCAGACTTCTGCCTTGATTCTGAACAGGGCCACCGCATTCACTTTGATACTATACATTTCCATTTCCAGAGGGGTCTTCTGCTGCAGGGAGCCTAAATCACAGCATTACATAACAGGCCAGATCCCCACATAAATATTCTCAGCAACGCAAACAATGGAAGCTGTCCGGAGATGGAGCATACTTTAAAATACACCAACCTGGAACTAAATCAAAGTAACCTTAGCTATACAAAGTCAATTTGTACTTTTTGGTAGTGGAAGATGAAAAGTGGCTTAGCTCTTCTCAAAATATTGTTTTAGGCTTCTCTGTCAGTGGGAGACATGCTAAAAATGTCTTTTCAACGCAGTTAGCCAGATGCACGGACAGTGCTCTTCCTCCATCTGTTCCATTGTCTCGGTGTTCTCTGGGATGAGGAGCGGATGCCCCACCAAAAGAGACGCAGGAAACAACTCCTTGTCCAGAACACCGCAGATGATTTCTTTTCGGCTTGTCTTTAGACTTAGCGGTTGTTAAAGGTGGTTTATCCTCTATGGCCATAGCTGTTTCCTAAGTTCCTGCATAGTCAGAGACACAGGAAGCACAAACATTCTTCTACCCAAGAAATCAATGCCTGATTTTGCCTGACAGGGAGTTAGGAGAAGCTGTAGGACATCCGGGAGTCTAAGTCAAGGTCTTTGTCTGATACACAAGGACTACACGCAAAAAAAGATCGTCTTTCAGCTACTTTCAAGAGCCTCAACTTTTACAGATATATTTTGGCTTTATTTTTTAATAAATATTATTAAATAAAAATGATGGTTTTAGGAATGGAAGGTGTAAAGTTTAATGAAGACAGATCCAAAAAAACCCCAAGAGGGATCAATCTGAGAGTGTATGTAGAGCAATAAATATGTTTATAAGGGGTATCATTATAAAAGGCAGGATGGTTGCTATTGACCCACAGCTTTTCACTGCTGAACCACAGTTATAAAAGGTTTTTATGCCATATTCACGTTAATCCTCTGAGGCAAATGAAGGGAAAGCAGTGAATTCTTGCGGTGCACATAAAACAACAAACCTAGAGTTAAGAAAATCCCAATTAAGCCCGTTAACATCATTAGAGTTTATGACACAGTTCAAAGTGAATTATTCTCAAACAATTTAAAGCTCGTCAGAATTTGCCTATAGGCGCTCAAACTGTAACCTCCAAATTGTCTTAAATTCAAACACTCACAAGAAAAAGAATCCAAAATCTCATTAGTGAAAAAGCAAGTGGTTTAAAGGCATAGGGGCCTAGATTGTAGCTTTTCAGCAACAAATATACAACAATTTTAGTAAATCTGAATTTCCTCCTCATTTCTGTCAATCGCATACAACAATTTAAATGAAGCAGTATGACTCATAAAGATTTGAGGCTGAAAGGTCATAACTTTACCAATGTAGCATGGACAAAAAGTAAAGCTGGGTAATTTTGACAATCAAGTAGTTTGCCAAGTTTTTTCAACCACCAAGCCAAAACCTATCTTTTCTATTTATAGGCATTAGATGGCAACAAAACCTACAAGCATGACAACGAAATGGTCTAGCAGAAGTTGAGTATCTGATAGATCTTTGGTAAATAGATCAAAAGCATGACTAGTCGCACGGTGGTGACCACACACTGTACTGGTGTAACTGTGCTCAAGCATGGATAATAAAGGGGTATTTTGAGCGCAGCTAGGGACATCAAATACAGATGGTGTGCTGTGAAAAGGCTCTAAGACAGTCCCCATTCTTGCAATTGTAAATGCTTAGTTTAAACTCAGGCGCCAAAATGTTTTTTTTTGTTTTTGGCTTTGGTATCCATGACAACTGTGGTGGTGCTGAATTGTTTGGTTCCTCATTATTTTATTGCATATTTGTGGTAAAAATGAAAGATGTTCCATTTTGTATTAATGAGGAATAAGGAAGTTATCTGTTCTAAAATGGCCAGGCTGACCATGGACAACATTCTGACTTCCTGTTTCTGAAAGTAAATGAAGCCAGGTCAGTGCACCAAGTAACCACTAGGTGGCTTGTTAGACAATGGCCCAATCCGAATCTTCCCTTCTCCCTACCCCTACATTTAGCCCTCCTAACGGAGATATATGGAAAAATAATGTCTCCGAATTCACTTTCGCTCGATGAGGTCACCAATAGTCCCCAATCAGCTAGCATTAGCATGGAGTTTTCAGCACTTGAATATACCTTTGTATACCTCCACTTGGAGAGTGGGATCTTAAAAAATATTTCGTATACCACTTTCACTACAAATGCTCCTTCAAATGGAGGGGTAGGGAAAAGAGGTAGGAAGAACAAAAATAATTTGGATTGCACCAATCACTCC
>NC_050521.1:17978854-17984743 GCF_002922805.2 Oryzias melastigma
AAGTTAGCAGCTTATTTATTATTTTTGTAAGTAAAAGGAAAAAATGTCAAAATTGGACATTATGTATAATGCATTGATTGGTTTTGTTAAAAGTGAAGCTTGTTAAGTAACCTCTTTTCCAGCAACAATGGCAAAAACCACAAAGCTGATTGACTAACCCATAGAGAACATGCTGTAACGCAGGGGTGTCAAACTCAATAGCACAGGGGGCCAAAATCCAAAATACACCTTAGGTCACTGGCTGAAAAGGACAAACATTTATTGAACATTCAAAAACTAAATTTTTAAAACTTTAAAAACATTACTTTTTAATATAATTATAAACTAGATATGTAGCATTACCTGCAATAATGCTAATGTGAATGCTGTAAACTGAATTTAGCCTCTGAAGATGCTAGTGCTAGTTGCTGAATTGATAGCTGAGTTGACAACCAGCTAAAATATTAGCTAAATGCCAAATTAGCCTAAAAAACTGAGGAAAAAAACTTAGGTTAGTCGAAACAGTTGGCAACTGAAAAAATAGCTAGACTATAAATAGCTGACAAAAATCCAAAATAAGTGAAAACAGCTAGCATGTAGCTGAAATATTAGCTAAACTTCAAAATGGACAAAAAAATCTTAGTAAATGCCAAAATAGTCCTAAAAGCTAGCAGAATGCCAATTTTTAAAACACTATAACCGTGACTTTTTAACATAATTATGAATAATAAAAAGGCATTATTATTCCAGAATAATATTATTCCAGAATATTCCAGAATAAATCAACATAAACATTAAATATCTTTCCATATTTTAATCTTCATAAAAACAAATGTCATCAAAATGATACAAGTTAAAAATAAACGCAAGATAACATCTAGAAATTAATAACAATAAAATAAAATGATCTGGAGGGCCAGATATAAATACCTGGAGGGCCGGATCCGGCCCCTGGGCCTTGACGTGCTGTAACATTTTTCCCTCTGCTAATTATTCCATGTATTCACTCAATAAACTATACAAGAACATTTATGCCTAATTAAAGGCTTCCAAGATGCTATATGGCAAAAAAGCCACTGGTGTTCCTGTTCAATAGGGTCTGTTTTGTCTCAATGTCTAGAATAGAAGAGCACCAGACGGCTCCAGGTATCACATAACATACCAGTCTTCTCAGCTCCACTCTTTTCATTCCTCCGCAGCTCGCTGTTGGTTAGTTACAATATCTGGAATAAGCTATTTGTAACTCTTGCTGCACTGTCAAATATGTTTCTATTACTTACCCAGCATGTCTCTTGGGGGTGAAAAACAAAACACTTTTTTTTCCATAGAAGGGAGAAAATGAAGTCTGGTCAGACATTGCTCATCTGCACAAGTTAGGACACGCTCTATTGCTGTTCAGGTCAATGCTGACTTCTTGTTTTCTAAAGCATTAAAATTTAGCATTTAAAAAATTGCATTTTTAACTATTGCCTAATGACTAATTATTTGTTTTTATTTTGTCTTAATTTGAAACCCTGGAAGTTGTAGGGAAGCAAATTGCTCTATGAGAGCAAAGTGTTCTTTTTAGGAATGATAGGAACACTGGGATTTTTAAGTTAATGTGAAGCTTTTCCATCGAGGGCTTTGTAGTTAATGGTTTTTAATTGTACCCTCGTCATTACGCACAGAAAATAATCACATTTGGCTGCTCCAGTTGGTGCTTTTGGATCAGCTGAATGATGATCAAGGACTTTGTTCTCCAGCTGTGGCTCACCTTAAAAAACAACCATCAATGTTCAATACCCACAGGGGAGGGTTGCCACAATCCCTGCTTCTGATTGGGTAAAAGGCAGAGCTCAACCCAGACAAGTCGCCAGTCCATCAAACATGGACACGAGATTAAAAAAAAAAGGTTTTAAATAACTATGTAGGATCCCAAAACAGATACAGTTCATGAAATATGCGAACAAACAAAAGTAACATTCATTTCTAAGGCAGAGGATCATGAAGGGCATAAAGCTGGCACTCTTATGGAGGGGGGGGGCAGAGGCCAAGCCTTTCATTCCAGAGCTTCTGGTGTATATGTCACTCATCAACTGTCATAAAAGACATTCACTCGCAGAGCTGCTTTAGGCAGTCCAGCAATAACATACTGTTCTTTATGGTGTCAAGGGCGATTTGAAGGCCTGTTTTCCTCATGACTAAATGAAGGCCAACAGGGTTCCCCTCAGTGTATGCAGCATGCCAACCAACTCAAAGAGGAAAGCTTTACTCTTCTCTGATCTGTATCAAGCAGAACAGAGTTGAAATAATTACTTTGTCATTTTTTACCCTAAAGTTGACTAAGTTTATTGACTGTCTGTGTGGTTCATTATGCAGCTTCAATGTGAATCCCAGTTAGTGTGCTGCACATTTCAGCTCTGTTATCGTCCGACAGGTTCTGATCCTCCTCCTTACTCTGATTAGGATTTGGTTGGGTGAACACATAAGAGAAAATAGCTACCATTTATCCTGGATCCCCATTTACTTGAAGCTTTATTCTTTAGTGCTACCTAATGCGTACATGCATCACCACCTTGCCTATTCTGACAAGGTCAGAGTCCATCTATCCATTTTCTAAACTTGCTTAATACCTTTCAGGGTCACTGGGGTATTGGTGGCAAGGGCAGAGTACACCCTGGACAGGTTGTCAGTCTATTACAGTACCCAAAGTAAAAAAAAAGGCTAGAAATCTGTAAAAGTCAATGGAAAGCCATCTCAAACTGGGTATCAATAGCAACCAAGTCACGTGACTTGTTGAATGTTGTTTTTATGAGACATTCTTCAAAATGTGAAGACTTCTTAAGGACGTCTCATGTTTTTCTCCATATCTTAAGAATAGCATTTATATTAATATGGTGTTTAAATGCAGTATAAGACCAGCAATCATTTGTGTGGCTGTGATGCAGAGTTAGAGTGATCAAATTCTGATTAGAAGACTGCAGGTTCAATTCCTGCCTTTTCCACCCATGTGTGTCCTTGGGCAAGACACTGAACCCCACATTGCTCCTGGTGGTTACAGGTTGATGCAGTGTCAGGCAGTATAGCCACCATCCGTGTGTGAATGTGTGTACATGAGTGGATGAGACTGTGACTATAAAGCACTTTGTGTCTCATAAAGTAGTAAAGTGCAAAATAAGTACCGCATAGGCTTTTTTTAGAAAGAACATAGATAATATTTGATCTCACATCCATCATCACTAATGAAAAATATGTTCTTTAGATAGAGGGCTCAATCAGCAACTTTAAAGAAAATAACTGATGGATGTAACCTTTAAAGACTCAAGCTAATATTTGAGCTAACCCTCTAAACGTGTAGTCAGGGCTCCAGTTGAGTAAAATTCACTTTTGTGGTAATATAACTCAAAATTTGTGATGTCCACACATGTGGATGCCAGGTCCTAAGATATGTGTCCAGAGTCAGTCCTCAAGGGCCGGCCTCCTGCAGGTTTTCCAGGAATCCTGCCTTATCTGCTGCTGATTACCTGGATCAGGTGTATTTGGCCAAAAAGAAGCTTCAGTGGCAGGTTGGTTGGAAAACATGTAGGACACCGGCCCTTGAGGACTGACTTTGGACACCCCTGTCCTAAGAGATTAAAGGCAGCCATACGGGACAGAGGTAGGGCGATTGACCTCTAATTGGAAAGTTAATTCCCACCCATGTGTCAGAGTGTCCTTGGGCAAGACACTGAACTCCACATTGCCTTTGGTGGTAGGCTGAATAGGACTATGACTGCAAAGTGCTTTTGAGGAAGGTAGTATACAAGTATGAACCATTTACAGAAGCTTTACATTCAAGTAAAGATCAAAGAAGAGAAAATCTTTTTCTACGGCCATGCTGCGTGCAACTAGTTGTAGTGAACACATAACACATAAGGCTAAAGTATGCTTGAAGTACTTGTTCCCAACCCAAAAAGCTGGTCCAGGTGTATGAGTCAACACCAGTATGGGTGCATGTGACTACACCATAAGGTTCTTGAATTAAGTGGACAATGATGAGTCGACCCTGTGATGTTGAAAACTAGAAAACTTTAAAAATAAACTACTCCTTCCAAGCTTACTTCAGAAACAGATGTCATATCAGAGATCACACACGCCTGCCGTGGAAATATGTAAGTCGGTGGGAACTCTGTAAGATGATCCCAGGACCCTGCGACATGTTCAAACGTTCAGCATGCAGCCGACACATTCAGACAGGTAAATAACTCCGAGCAACAGGTAGAGACACTTTTTGAAGCTTGCTTTAAGTTATCAATGAGATGAAAGAGGAAGTTAACAGGGGAGTGAATGTCCTATTGCGTAACCGTTGCATTTGATTCTCACGGGGAAATGTGGAGGTCAGTTTCATGGAAGGCTTTACATCCCTGGGTGTTTCCGACCATCTGCACCCTTTTTCCTGCTCCTGCAATTACTTCAAAAGCCCTCTGTCACAACCCCTGTCTCTTTTCAAACTTGTTTTGTACTTAGTCCCCCCCGCTCCTTGAAGCTAATCTTTGCTTCCCTCCCCATTCCTACCCTCTCCGCTACTCCCTTGTCATGACTTCAGCGTATGGCACTTGTGGGAAAGTTTGTCGGGGCCCCTGCTTCAGACGGGACACTGATATACGGAGAGTGCTGGGTGATGGGGCTATTTTAGGAACTTGTAAATATGAGAACTTCCTTTCCTGAAGTATATCTAATATCCCAGAGGATTATAAAAAAAAAAAGTGGCAACAGAGCAGTAAAACTCAAGCTATCATTTACACTGCAGCTTCCTCTTTGCCTGAAAATAATCAATTAGGGATGGATTAGCTTACTTATTTTCACAACACAATATAAAGCGATTTTTTTTCATCTGGAAAAACAACTTTCCTGTACATTTTTTAGCAAGAATTCCGTCTATTTTTGCAGAGTTTAAATCAATAAATGTTTAAAAACAAGCTTTTGTAAATAAGCAAAATTACACAGAAAAGTATTAACATCTTGCAGAAATAGAAAATAAGTAAATTCAGTAACTACCCTACTTTTTTAATGTTTTACTTTTACCTTTTAACACTATCAGCTTTAGAAATATGTGTTTGAATATGGCTCTGACCCATTTTTTCTACTTATTTCATAAGATTTTTCACAAACAATGAGCAAACTGTTGAACTTTAATGGCTGAACACTACAGTGGTTAAAAAATGTTGCCCTTAACTTTGCTGCCAATAGTTGAAAGTGAAACCTATTCAGGTTGTTGCACATGTGACCCTTGATTAAAATGATTGAGGACTAAACCAGGTTCATTGTCTTTATTAAGGGCAACTAAATCCAAACCCAGTCATGGTCTGAGCTTTGTTTGATGTCTTGCAAAATCAAAATGGATTTTTAATATCCTCCTTTTTATCAGATTTGACAGGAATGATGAAGGTTGTATCAACGAACATTGATTAAAGCTTTACTTTCCATATATTTAGATGTTCATGACAGATAATCTGAGCAATGTGATACAATCTAGGCTCTAATTGGGATATGGACATTCAACAAACAGTCGTTTCTGCTTTTGGTACAGCTGATTATATTAGCCTTTCACTGTCACTTAAAGGACACATCAGAGAGTTCCTCCTGCACAGTCCGACATTCACTTTAGCAAAAATAACACGAAGAAGCAACAAGGCAAACATTATCAACATGTTTTTTCTTTTTTGGTCATAGTGCAGCTTTGTTGCGTTTTAGTTCACATTTGGACAAGAGATGCTCTGGGGACAACGATGTTTACTCGAGGACCTCTTACCAAGAAAATGGTGAGAAGAGCAGTTAAGCTGAGCTGATATAATTCAATCAACCCATGCTTACAGTTCCTGAAGCCCTGACCCCAATTCAGGACATCGATGTGATGCAGTGCCGCCACCTAGTGACAAATATGACCTTAAA
>NC_050521.1:17985981-18009440 GCF_002922805.2 Oryzias melastigma
GATGTCTTGCAAAATCAAAATGGATTTTTAATATCCTCCTTTTTATCAGATTTGACAGGAATGATGAAGGTTGTATCAACGAACATCGATCAAAGCTTTACTTTCCATATATTTAGATGTTCATGACAGATAATCTGAGCAATGTGATACAATCTAGGCTCTAATTGGGATCTGGACATTCAACAAACAATCTTTTCTGCTTTTAGTACAGCTGATTATATTAGCCTTTCACTGTCACTTAAAGGACACATCAGAGAGTTCCTCCTGCACAGTCCGACTTTCACTTTAGCAAAAATAACACAAAGAAGCAACAAGGCAAACATTGTCAACATGTTTTTTCTTTTTTGGTCATAGTGCAGCTTTGTTGCGTTTTAGAGATGCTCTGGGGACGGCGATGTGTACTCGAGGACCTCTTACCAAGAAAATGGCGAGAAGAGCAGTTAAGCTGGGCTGATATAATTCAATCAACTCATCCTTACAGTTCCTGAAGCCCTGACCCCAATCCAGGGCATCGATGTGATGCAGTGCCGCCACCTAGTGACAAATATGACCTTAAAACCTCCATTTATGCCACTGCAAATCGGAGTTGGTTACACTGTTTTTGTCAAATAATCAGTTCCAGATATCACTTCTGAATAGTTTTGTCTGAATTAACAGGTACATATTTTACCATCATTCTGACTAAGAAAAATCAAGAACCCACTTTAGATTAAAAAAAAGAAAAAAAGAAAGAAAAGTTTAAAAAAAGGGGGGGTAGTGATGGACAATAACAACAACGTGAGCCCACAGAGGGTTAAATAAACAAGGGAAATGGCAAAAAAACAGATTTTTACAGAAAACAGACTCTGCTCTGCTTGCTTTTTTTTCATGATTATTTTGGTTCTTGTCCAAAGACTTCCTTGTGTTTTCTCACAAGCGTTTTTGGATTTTTCTCATCAGCCCTCAGGGGTCTGGGAAAGTTGTGACTTTTACTCTGTGAACTTCACAGCATCCAATGACAAACAGGCGTTTCCCATCTAAAAGCAGACGGGAATCATAACCACGTAAAGCAGCCTTTTGGTCAGTCGGCTTTATTAATGTTTACCGGAACTAAAAGAGTGAGACAACGGTGCAAAAATCATCATGTTAAATCAGTAACCATGTGCTGTCTAAATCTCTTCTCATGATATAAATTATATTTATGCAATCTTACAATGATCGCTTTAATTTAAGTCAAATTAGGACCAAAATAGATGTTTTTTGCTCAAATGTTTTCTCTTTTTTTAAGCAAAATTAAAATTTAACAAAATGTGTAATTTTACTCATCGAGAGTCTAAAGGTTTCAAACCCTGTAAAGGTTTTTCAGATTACGATTCACTAGTGGATCTTCAGTATTTTGACCATCGTCAATTATTAACAGATTCTCCAAGTTTGGCTCCTTTTTTTTTAACGGATGATTTGTCAAAAATTTTATTTCTTTAATACTTTATACTAATACCATCTATCATAAATTACACAGTTTAAAGAGTAATTCTCATTGAGCCTGAAAAAATTAGAGTACATGAAATAATTAAACCAGTACGATCTAGCGTGTTAGCTGACAGTTTAGATGTCTAGTAATTTAAAAAAACAAATCTTGCTTTACATGTTTTTGTCCATTTTCTAATTTCTTTCAAAGTTTCAAAGTAGAGTCAAGGTAATGCTTGCTGTTAATTTTTTAAACATTTTATTACATTACTTTGTAGTTTTCATTGTTATATCAGAGTTGTTATTTTTCACTACATGAAGAGAAAAACATGGCTTTCCTGTGAATAAGTTTCTGATTTTCTTCCAATTTACTTTCCCATTTTAACACAGTAAAAATAAATACATAAAAATGGTAACCAGACTTGAATAATCTAAAAACACACAAAAATCTTGTAAGAAAACTTGAATTTTCATGCAAACTGATGACTAAATCTAAAGTTTTTAACCAATGCAAAGTCTATAAACTTACTAAATTGTGTATTTTATTGGGTTTAAAGTGATTTGGAGTAAAGTCACATAGTTTATCAAACAATTTAAAGTAATTTTACTATAAAAACTTACCCTCTTTGCTGAAATGTGTTTTCCTCTCCCTGCTGGAATGATGCAGTTTCCTCAAACTGGAAAAAATGGATAACACTGAGCACTGGCTGCTTCCCATGAGGCTTTCCTCACAACTGTCTTCTAGATCTGCAAGCGAAAAAGTTGAACTCTTCTACAACATCTGTCAGTTTTTTCTTAAAACCAACTCCCGCCTGAAATTTGAAATACTGTAAACAAAAACACGTGCCTGGGCATACTTCAGGATTTTGGCCAATCACCTGTTGACTGGGGGCGGGCGTTATGACGTCACCGCGGACCGTTGATGTTCACGTGGTGGTGAAGAGCATGCACGCGCCTTGATAAAGAACGAGGTAGCTCCGAAAAAATAAATAAATAATGGTGGCCTTAAAATGCTAAAGCGTTAAAGTACAAAAATTAAAATAATAATAAAAAAATAATAATAAAAACGTATAAAATCTTGTGGCTAAACGTGGTTGAGTTTACACTTTTTTCTTCTTACCATAAAACATTTTTTTGTGTAACAAGTCAGACAAAAGAAAGGATTAATGCCGGTGAGTAGCCTATACAAAGATAACGGTAATATTCTCAGTAATAATAAAAAAAATAAAAATAAATCACACACAAAAAAAAAAAATAATGAAAACTGATTTTTTTTTTAATTTAACAGAACCTAAAACATCAGGAGTCTTAGCAGTTCGAGGTCTAAAGAGAATTTCACATAAACAACACAGTTTTTTTTATTTTTATTATTATTTATTGTACTTAATACTATATTATGTGTAATATTGCAGGCTTTTTTGTCCGTGCAAAAAACCATCTGTTACAATAGTGATAAGCAGAGAGGACTAATGACATGTACTTCAAGTAGTTTTTCGGCATCATTTTTCATACTTTTGCTTGAGTTTATTTTTGATTTACAGTCCATATATTTAGTCACATTTACATATATTTCAATTATTTCTTTCTTTATTTATTTGTTTACTTGCATGTAATAATTGTATTTTTTTTCATCAGTGGAATATTTATGATCCTTACTTTGTTTATTTATTTAAGTTTTTAGAAATTTCCACGAGTTTTTACGTTTCGGTGACTTTTTTTGTTACTTCTTAGGGAGTAAGATTCTAGTTATCAGAGATTTTTCATGGTTTGAGGCTTTTTAGCGATTGAAGAGAACCTTGTGAGATGGAACTTTGTATACCAGCAAAAGTGATGCAAATGGGTTTTAATTTAAAGATAAGTTTTATTCAAGTTGTTCCCTTATAAAAAATTATCTTTTTGCACTTAAGTTTTTTTAAACACTTACAAAACCCAACTTACTGCAATTTTAGTTTTGCAAGTCAATCAAGAATATTTTGTTTACATATATTTTAATATATATTTAATATAGTTCCTCTTACAAGTCCACACATTTTCCCTCCAAAAAGTTTCCCAGATAAAAGGTCAATAAGACCTTTCTTCCCAAGATTAATATTAACAGATCTGAAAAAAAGCTTAAAGCCAACATTTGGTCAATAAGTTTAAAAAAAAAGATTAAATCCAGCAGGATCATTGTTGGTGACAACCTTATTTGACATCTGCATGGTTACTCATTAACAAAACTTATCTAAAATCCACAGTTTGAGTCAGAAAAGCTGAAATCTGACCATCTGTGATCACGTCATTTCTGAGTCTATTTGTTCAATGCAATGGGAGGTGTGATAAGCTGCAAAAGATATACCGTAGGATGGCGTTATTGCGGAAATCTACTAGATATATAGGGGTAAAAAAATTGTCTGTTTGACACCAGTTAATTGATCTTTTTTTATTTTATTTTATTTTTTTTACTTTTCCTTCAGCAGTCATGACCTGGAATCCACTATTCAAGCACTTTATATACTTAAATTGATCAAGATGCTTGAATATAATGGAATAATGAAATGATCAGAGATTTCCAGTAGAGGTCGCTCAAACACAAATTTGAAGTCATTTGCATCACATTTTCCTCCATTTATGTACGTGTTAGTGATGCCAAAATTTAACTATGAAGCATTAAATCATTATTTACATAGAGAAAGATCAAAGTTCGTTGATGCCTCTGAATAATTTGAGCTGGAAATAAAATTGATATTATTATGATTTAAAGTGTAATATTTTCAACAAACTGCCATTACAATTTTCAGGTGAGTAAAGCACCTGTAACAGTTGTATCTCAATGAACACAAAGGAAAAAAAGACGCAATCTGGTTTATGAATGGCTTTGACGGGTTCCTTCAACAATGAACATCACATGACCTCTAGTGACTCACTGAGATGTGAATAAGAGCAAATAAATGTACACGCTCACACAACCTGAACACTTATATAACACAGCAGCAGTTAAACGTAATCCTGTTCAAACTTGTGCCGCTATGTGGAATATGTTAGTACAATAAGTGGAAAAAAAGATGACAGCATAGTTGAAGGTATTATAGGAAATTTTAAAACTTTGCCAACAGTTTGCATCTTTACTGTGTTTCTTACTTTGAACTTAAATGCTTTTAAAAAAATAAATAAAAGGTCTTGTGACTTTCAATCCATGACTCAGATCTTGAAATCCCTGCTTCCTCCCTAATGATATACATATATTTCAGGGATTTTTTTATAATAGAACCCACTCATTCAGCGTTGCTCCAAGTAACACATTGAGTCATGTGGCGTCAACTGCTTGTTAGAGTTCTTAGTGAGTCTTTGTTAGGGTTTGAAATCACTTGGTCCCATGCTCTTTCCTTGGGTCATCACTTTTATGTTTTCCATATCACTGATTTTCATTTTTTTTTGCTTGAAAAACTAAAATAATGTATTCATGCTCTTTATTTACTCTAGTTGATGATGTCTGCATACTTGTAGACGCTTCTAGTTTTATCAGTTTTTAAATGTTTTAATCTGTGTTGCTTTTGATTCCTGAGAGCCAAATGCATGGGCTGTGATTTACATGCATGAGCTCCTTGGGGTGAAATCATCTGGTGCAGTCACTACAGAAGGCCGGATGCCAGACATTCCTCGAATGCTCCATACAGGATCTCACTTGTGCTTGTGAACACAAGCCAGTGCAGTGGCTTCTGTGAGTGGAAAAATACAGACCTGATCAGAGGTTGTCAAGTGAGAAAAAACAAAGTTTGAAAGAACCAACTGGTGACTAATTGCAGCAATTATTTAAATATTTAGAACTATCTGAAACATTTGACAGGGAAGACTGTTTTTTTTTTTCTTTTGATCATAGTTTACTGCCCCCCATGGTGTGAAGGTAAAGCCAAACACTCTTATCTCGACAAGTAGAGTTCCCAACAAAAGCAGAGGAAGGTCAGATTGTGATAAGATCTTTTCAGGAGACAGCGATTTCTTTTCCACCATAGTCTGACATTCCAGACGGGCTGCTAGAGGAAGGGCAGCTCTGCTGGATAGGAAGAGCCACTCCAGCAGAGCTATACGTAACGTCCTGACATTCTAGGAGCTGATGTTTGGTTATCAGGTCACAGATCTGGCCTTATTCTAGCTCCTGTCACGCAACTGCAGCTCGTCTGGCTCCCTAAAACCAAGGTCTCCCTCACTACTTTTAATAAAACAGGAACTCATTTGATTAAATCTACTTATTTCTGTAAGTATGGAAAATTTAAAAATATAAGATTAAAAGACACTAGAGACACGAGAGAACAAGACATCTCATTTCTTCCTGTTGCAGAGGTTTCTCCGTCACGGCCTCAATCCTCTTACAGAATTATTCCATCTGCGCACTTGACGCTGAGACATCTACGCACGGACAAACTCTTCTCACCCAGAAGATTATGTATGCAGTACTTAATCTAGTTTTAGGTTAATGATGAGGTGTAGTGACTCAGAGGCTTCTCTTGATCAGATCGGTGTTGATCTTTTTCCACCGTCTGTTTAAATGGGAGCACAGGTGTTGATTAAAAGAGGGTCATCCAGATCTTTAGTGGATTAAAAGCATTGTTTTTATATTAGTCTTCAGTCTCAATCTGTGTTGTGAATTATTTAATACCCTATATTGTGTTCGGGTTAAAATTGACTCTTTTCAAGTGTGAAAATGGGTCAATTTTGACCTGAACACAATTAAAGGATTAAGCTTGAAACAACAGCTGACTTTTTTTTCCGCCTCAGCTGTGATTTTACTGACGTCAGAAGCCAAAAAACAGCAAATTTGACATAAAACCAGCAAACAAAAATAGAAAAGTTAGCAAAACTGAATTAAATGACATAATTAAACTTAATTTAAAACTTTTTAAAAAAAACTGTTTTATTATCCGTTTGCTTAAAGTATAGAAATATAAAATAACATATTAAGAAATAACAGTACCCGACATCTGATCCAATGACAGCTCTATGACCCCAACCAAGACAAAGCAGGAGATGGAAAGGTTGACGAAAGGAATCAAAACCTGGGCGCTAAAATTGAGGTCCCCTTTAACACAAAAAGATGAAGTGGAAAAACTGGTAGTAACACTTTCCAGTTGTGAGCATTAACCAGCAGGTTGGTTGACCTGTGATAGAGGCCGTAAAAACACGTCATTGTCTACTGAAGGCTTCTGCGCTGACACTTTTATGGTGACTCTGAAGGACGACCGACTTTATCAGCCGTCAGCACTTTTAATCTCCACTGACTCTTAGTCTCTTATAGCAATGACAGCATCCTTGTTGTGACATTTGAATAAATGTGATGATGAGAAAGTTGTAAAAAGTTGCACTGTTAAAAAGACGATATTTAATTTTTTTATGAGCAAACCTTGTTCAGCCTCTTACTTGTGTTTTCCACTTAAACTTTATTTCCTCAATCATACTTTTAGAACTTTATTGGTTGAGGTACATTCATTCTGTTTTCTTTTTCTTGTGTTGAAAAATATTTTGTTGTGGAAATTGGAGAATATTGACCCTTTAAGAACAAATAGTTCTTAATCTACCTAAAGAAGAGAACCATGAATTTGCTTGGGTGAAAGCAACCAGTAAAATAAAATTTATTTTCACTATTTTCTTAAAATGAAAGGTGCATTAATACTTTTTCTAAGTCATAGTCTTTAAAGAAAATTGTAACATTTGTTCTGGTACAGTCCTGGACTATATCGCGATACATATGGTATCGTGAGATGTGTATCGTAATATGTATTGTATCGCCAATACACAAAGCTTAAGGAAGGTAGCAAGGTGCTATATGAGTATATGTCATTTACAATTTTAAAATGACAAAATCATTATTATATGGCAAAACCTATACAATTACTTTGCACATTTTTGAATAAAGCTATGTGGACATTTCATGGTTGTTTTTTTAAGTTCTATTTAAAGGCAGAAAAAAATGCGGAAGTGGTTCTTTCTATGAATCACTATCATGGAGTAACACATGTAGAACAGATCATAACGGAGCACCAGCTTCCCACTTTCACACAATACAGACAAAAGCTTACACTCCCGCCAACCTCCCTCCCAACAACAGGAAATCTAAGCACACGAATGGGAGCGGGAGTAGAGTGGGGGGGTGTCACACATATGTCACAATACAACAGCTTGCATAGAGGTTCTCATGAGGTAATGAATGTCTTTCATCACAGACTCATAAGTTGGGTAGTAATGTTTGCTTCACCATGAGTTTTTCTTATCTTCACAGTCAAAGCATTGTGAACCTGCGCTGACGGCATAGACATCCCAGAGACGTGAGGAAGCGTTTATCTCGCTCACACCACCACCTCAGGTCACAGCACACGTTTTGGGTCATTTGCAAACCAAACATGCCCTTTCCCTCTCCGTGGCTATCTACCCCAGGCGCCATCATTGGTGGCCCGTGCAACTCCAAGCCCATTAATCGTTACACTTTTCCCAAACGCCTTGCAGCTGCCCCTATTGTGGCCAGGGAGGGGAGGGCTCCTTAGCCGATTCTTTGAGCCTCCTGCTGTCGCTCGCATCTCAGATGGACTCACAAAGAGAGAAGTTTGGCTCCAACAATTGCTGAAACCATGACATCGTGCTCTTCATTTTGATGAGATTCTGGGATTCCATCGCACAAAAAACCCAAACAATGGAAGAGAATAAAAGACTTTCCGTCTGTTTATGTTTAATCATCTTTTCATCTGAAGCATACATAGAAAAGTTTATCAACAACTTTTCTAGTTTGTTCATTTTTGTGCAAGTTTAACAAAAAAAAAAAAAAAACACAAATCTGCAATTATGGTCATTTGTTTTTGTATTGCTGCCTAAATGTGTTTATAGGATGTGCTTGCTTTAAGATCATGTCTAAGTGTTTGTTCATAGCTTTTAATTTTAGAGCAATATATTCTATAACTCAAGTATCAATAAGCAGAACATCTTCAGCTGATTACAAAAGTCAAGTGGCATTTATTCAGGTGTATAAAAAACAGACAAATGTAAAAATAGATACAAATATATTACTTTGCTTAATAAATAGAATGCAGGCAAATAAGACGCGTTAGCCCCACTTTAGTAGTTTCCGGGGTTCTGTCCATCTCAGCGCTGCAGTACACACAACACAAACATGAGGTATTTTGTGGTCAGCTCTCCCAAGATCTTAGGATTGTCAGCGATGGCTTGTGAAAGGCAAAACTTTTGGTTTTAGATCTGCGACTTCTTCAGTTCTGCGACTGATCGGGAAGGGTTAGTCAGTACTCAGAATACAGAGGATACATTCATTGATCATCACATGATTGACTTCAGTTTCACGTAAGGCGTTTACTTGCTTTGGGACGAGCCCAGAAATGCAAGGTGGACATTAAAGAGACGTCAGGACGAAGCCTCTCTGTTTCTTAGGATTATCATAAGCAGTTTCTTCATTCAAATAAAATGTTTAGACGTCATCTTCTACAGATCTTTCCTTTTTCAGCCATCTCCCAAGCCCTTCAGGTTTAGAAGGTCAAAGACTTTCACATAAAAAGTTGAGCATTACAATACTGTCAGACGGTAGATATCAAATCTCCCTTTGAAATAACGAGACCAGCTTGCAAAAAACTGGCCCTACATATAGTGACCATAATGCCTGGTAATACCAATGACGGTATCACAACCAGGCCGTTTTTTTAGTCCTCTCTACAGTCTCATGTGAGTTCCGATCCAAGTAAAGTCTCATAACGTCCTCAGCAGCTCGGCGAGGTGGTGATGGGACTGTGGAGGAACGACAGCTGACTGGCTGAGGAGTGCACAGGGATGGAGACGGGAAAGTTGAACACGGTGCCGTTGTTGCCCATGGCGGGACTGCCTGCCTCTGAGGAGCATGTTGACGAGGCCAGAACCTGTGACTCGAACTGGAGGAGCTGGCCCATGAAGCTGAAGTTGGGAGAGATGATGCTGCGGCGCTTTTTGACAAACTCAAAGGCCTCGTCCAGCTTCACGCGGTTGGTGCGCATCAGATAGGCCAGGCAAATGGTCGCCGAGCGGGAGATGCCTGCTTGACAGTGGACAAACACCCGTCCGCCTTTGTTTCTCACTGAATCTGTTAAGAAAGATAAAAAAATAATTCTATTAAGACCTTCTTTTCATTTATGACAAGTTTCTCACGGGAAATGCAAAGTTATTGCACCACTTTCAGTTAAAGACACTCATTAAGATACAGGAAAATAATTAATAGCTTTGTAGGGTGTGAATCTGGTGTGAGGGGTTATTCCCAAAGGAGACTTGATGAATAGGCTAAAAAAGGGGAACAAACCCCCACTGAGGATATTGATCCAAGAGGAAGGCTGACAGTGAGTGAGGAGAAGTTGCCTTTTGTTTGGCTAGAACAAAGAGATGCAGGGAGGAAGCTATTCAGGCACAGCCAGTCCATCCACTGGAGAACTAGTTCAGGGCTGCTGCCCCCAATTCATTAAATAAGGGAAGAAAGAGAAAAAAGATGTGTGGGGTGGGGGGTTCTCCTTCTCAATGGTGATGATGTAACCACTATTGTGATGGAGCAGGGAGGCTGTTCCCAGACAGCTGGCTGGTTTTGGAGGGAACTTTTTTCAAAATTTAAATCCAGGAGTCAAAAGAGAGAAACAGGAAGAGGGGGTTGGGCGCTTTTCGTCAACGGCCGCCAAGCAGCAGCTGTGACAGACCGACGGATGGAGTTCGTGGACATGCGTACTCACCGATGAACTCAATCGCTTCGTTGAACCACGAGCTGATGTCGGCTTTGTAGTTGTCCTCGACGGGGATGCTCTTGTAGAGGAAGGAGTCCTCGAAGTGGTTGGGGCAGTTGGCAGACACGTTGATAAGCGCGGTGATGCCCAGCATGTCCAGCATGTCTTTTCTGGAGGCATGGTAAGCGCTGCCAAGGTACAAGAATGGAAGGATCTCCACGGGACCCCCCTAAACAAAGATAAAAATAAAACCGTCAGTCACTTCTTCTGAGAAAACACAACAGGAAGTCTGGAAAAAGTGGGATGAGCAGGGATAAAATGGTTATAAATAAGACACAAACCTGGTCATATAGAGGTGTATTGCATGGACTGCAACTTGCACTGTCTGGGTTTCTGGAGCTCAAAGGTAAGCTAAGTCCTTGTGGAGGAGAAGACTTGGTACACATGTCTGGATAGTCCGTAGAAAAGGCATCAAATCCACCTTAAAAAAAAAGGAAACCAGGTCAGATTACAGCTATATTTGAGATCATGTCTATAAAGAGGATAACAACTGCCTTCCTGTGGGGCTTTTTTAACTTTAGCACCAGCTGCTGTGGTGACAGCTGTAGCCCACATTTGTCGCCCCTCTGTGAACACTAAATCATAGGTGTCAAAGTACTTTTTAAAGCTCTTTTCTTACCTTTGAGGATATAAACATTGGCTCCGCAGGGGTCACGGCACAGAGCAGTAACAGCCAGCATCAGAGTCCCGTCTTTCTTCACCTGGCTCAAGTCCAAACTCCGGTCGTCCAGCAGAACCACGGACTTGTAGTCCCCGGACAGCAGCCGGTTCCTCGTGTCCTCGTTGGGGACGATGTGCTCGAGCCCCAGGCCGCCCCGGGCCCTCCGCCTCACTATCGTGCTGAAGCGGACGTTGCTGGAGCCCGATATGTGCGACGAGTTAAAGGAAAGAAAGGAGCGGCAGTCCAGCACCAGGCAGTCCGGGACGTCTGTGTCCAACAGAGCGCGGAGGGACGCGGAGTCGACGGCTAGAACCTCCATTATGACCATAGTAGAGCAGCGGGTTAAATCCAGATACATAAAGCGTCGACGGAAGGAAATGTCTCTCACAAGTTTAACAGCTTTCTCCGACAAAACCTTTAAACTTGAAGCTTTTGAGAGAAAAAGAAGAAAATATATAAGTCTTGATTAGTCGGTTCCTTTTTATCCAGTAGTTGTGGTCCTTTTTTAAATAAAGTTTTTAACAAATAGGTCAACAGTAAGTAGCTTCGTTTAGTGCGCGCGTTGACTTGCTCCTCTTTATAAAAGAGCATTGACGTAAGGGCTCCGCCCCCTTTGGCTCAGCGCCACGGGCGCAGACGTCATTGTGTTCATTCAGCACACAACAAGGGCTCGCGCACATGCGGGACACTTCTGCGCGCGCGTACTGCACGTACGCCGGCGCGCGCGGAGCGTCTCCTTTACTTGGACTGAAAAAAAAGTAAATATTTACAAATTGCACGACTGTTTACTTCCGTATTTCTCAAATTTACCACCGCGAGGAGAAACTGGTAATGTCCCGTTTAACCTGTTTTAACAATATCATTAACTTTTATGTAAGGGGGCTATTTTTCATCTTAAAATGCTGTCATTTTAACTTTACAAAGAACAAATTTTTAAAATTTGGAATGTTCTTTATTTTACTAAACAACAATTAAATAAACAGAAATATTCCTTCAACAGGTTTTTATTACTATTATTTTGTCAAAAGTGGTATATCACGTTTACCTCACCTTAACTTTAGTTTAAAATGACCTGGTTTTACTGGAACATACCATTTACACTTAATTGGGTGGGGATTTGATTAAATACTTCCTTATTGGATATTATTCTTTATAGTTTAAACATTAATGAAAGATTACTGCTGACAAAAAAAGACCACAATTCATGTGATTTACTTTATGATTAGTTCATTCGAACTTTATGTCGTTATTTTGAAAGAAACAATTCTGGAACAGAATTACTGTGATATTTATTTATCTAAATGCTTTTGTTGTTTTGTTTGTTAGATTGTAACTTATACAGCTTCAGTTAGTTAGTTTTAATTTTATTAATAGTTAACTAAACCAGTTTGACTCTTTTCAATTATACATTAGACATGTTCAAGCTGTTACTCAGTACTTGACTTGTTATTTAACTAGTCACTTTTTTACGTTTTAGTAAATTTTTAGCTCAAATCTTTTTACTTTTACATTTGTAATAGTATTAAAATAACATTACTCTGACTGAAATACTGTTTTTGATTACTTGCTTCCATTTATTCCTGCTGTTACTAGTTTTTTGTACTGTCAGAAAATTAGGAATTTACTGAAATTTCCATGAGGTGGCAATTTAATTAGATTCCTATTTTGCCTCTCTTACTAAGAGTTGACAAATAACAACATAATAAGTAAATACCTGCCATGGATGTCATAAAAGTTTATTCTTTGTTTTTATTGGTCAAGGTACATAGTGTTCAATGCTCCGAGAGCAAAGGCTAACCATAAAAGTTAATCACTGTATAGAAATCTGAAGTCCAGTAAATTTCCACACGCTGAGAAATGACACGCAGGTTTACCAGAAAGACAACAGCAGGTGGAGGTCTTATAACTATAGGTCTTGTTATTGGTGACTGGAAAAAAGGATGACAGGAACACAAAAACTTTACTTCTCTTTCCTCCACAGTAGGTCTTGAGAAAAAGAAAAACTAAACACAGTTGAAGTCACTCTGGGAAACACTTTTCATTTGTTGGTGTGGCTTGCTGACTCAGACTGCATTAAACTGACTCATAACACGGAAGTGAGAAGATCTTTATTATTGGAATAACTGTATCTATCTGCTGGCAGTGTGATTGTGTCAAAGCCTTTCTGTCTTGAAACTAATTCCCCACATGCTGAAGGTGATTTGTTGTGAAACAAATGTTTACTAAAAAGAAATCTGGAAGTGTTGCGACACGGAGCTTCAGTTCTGTTAGTAAAAGATACACAAACTGCTTTTTACAGTGCCTATAAAACTCATTTTAAATATGTAGCCTCGTGATGTTAGGCTGTATTTTGTCCTACAATCAGACGGTGATGTCACATTCATTTTACTGTAATCTAACCAAAATGGAATCTACATACTGTTTTTTTTGTTTTGTTTCTCAAGTGAAAGAAATGAAATGTGTTGTAAACTCTGTAAACACAGCCGATGGTCCTGAGGGATGAAGATTGGGGAATCTTCAAAAAACAGAAACTTAGCAAATCCCAATAGACTTCTGAAAATCTCAGTTTGACCTTACACCATCATGCGATGAGTCAACAGTGAGGCACAAACCACAAAGCAAGAATGTTTCAAACTACAGTGGAGGAGGGTTGCTGAAGACAGTCTGTACCTAAAGAGTTTTTTTCTGTTTTACCCTCAAGTCATGAAGAGAAACACTTTGGATTAAGTAACAGAAGAACACTAATGGTTTTGACCACACAAAAGTGTTTATATATATTTTTTTCTTTTAAGATTAAAGTCTTAATGTTTTCTAAATGTGTTCTTTATTTATTTTACAGTTCCTGTCACCAGCTTTGTGTACATTACTAGGTTCCTTCTTTTAGTTTGATCAAAAGTTTCATCCAACCAAACTTTTTCAAATCGTATTTTCTTGTGGTAGTGACGACTAACAGAAACCAAAACGTACATTTCAATAATAAAAGGGAACCTTTTTTTGCGGAGTAACAACATGTGCTACTATAAAGTAACAAATAAAAACATGTGTTTCTTTATTATTACACCTTTTATAATGAAACTGAGGAACACAAATACAACTTGAGCTGTCACATTGAATTTCAATAATTTTGGCATAAAAAAACTGCCCAAATCCAGAAAGGGAAGTGAAATAGAGGATGAAAGACAGGTTTTTCCTCTAGTCCAATTTCTGGTGTCACTTGCCGACAACCCTGTCTGTTTACTGTCATTGTCTCTATTGACAACAAGGGAACCACACAGGAAAAAACACAGGGCAGATCCTCATCATCTAGTGTTAACCACAAAATTTAGCAAAACATCTTTTGTTTCCGTTTGTTGGCAGGGTAAAAAAAATCAGTAAAGGCAAGTGGCACATTTTCTGTTCTCGGTTGTCGCATTTGGAGAATTCCTGGTTTTTGATATTATGCCCACAGACAGACCATGATAAGATGTGTCTATAGGCTTTACTTTTTTTTATTTTTATCCATAATTATGAGATATTATGTTTTCAAGGCATATTTTCCCTCTCAAAATGTACCCTTTTAGAATAAATAAATTATATTTGTCTGGGAATATTATGGATAGCAATTATAGGGGTGCATTCTCGTAAATAAATCGGGTAATCTCCAATTAAAAAGTCTTACATTTTATTTATTCATTTATTTGGTTGTTGGTCCTGTTTTTTTTATTTTCTGTCTGGTTGTTACCTTTTTGTGGTTAAATAGTGTTTTATTTTGAATTTTATTTTTAGTTATCTTGACACCTATAGACCCTTTTCACGTGACGTCACACATTGCTGGTCGAGTGCAGAGTCACTTCCAGTTTATATGGTTTAGAACACCAAAGCTGACAAGTGAACGCTGTTTAAAGCAATTTAACATAAACAATAAAAGATAATCTAACCAATTGTAACCAAAATTTGTACTTAGAAATGTCCTACCTGGTTGTATTCGTTTTCCCCTCTTAGATGGTTCATAAATCAAAGTACAAATGTCAGTAGTCCTGTCTGCAGTCAAAACGCAGCACACCTGCTTCCCCAAATTCCTATGGATTATATCAAATGAATCGTGGATCATTTCTGTCTGACAACCCGGTTAAAGTTAAACAAAGGTTACGGGTACTTCATGGAATGATGCTTGTTTGATTATGAATGTAATTAAAATTTGTCCTTGAGACGTGAAGCGAGGATCACCAGTTAATAGTTGTTTAATTTTCCGTGCTCACATAATCATTGTAAACAGAGCAAAAATCAGACAATTTCAGCATGTCTGCAATTAAAGTAAAACTACTGTTGCAATGTTTTCTACTGCAGTGTGCTGCTGCTCGCTCAGCCGTGGCTGTAACGTTGCTCCCTTTTACTTTGCCTCATAACTGTGTCTGATCTCCAAGAAAATGCAGGTAAAAAATGATGAAATTAATTGGAAACTATTAGGAAAAATATGAAAGCGACTCCATATGTTAAAAAATCCCTGAGATGATTTTTTTTTTCAAGCCCCTCTTATTTTGATAGCTGAAAATACGTGGCTTGATAGCAGCTCTTAATATTTTTACTGAGCCAAACCATTCCAGTGTTTACAATTATTCCCTAAAATATCCCGTAGAACAAAAAATAAATTTAGCATGAGAAGCGATTAAAATACATGCTGGAAATGCAGCGATTTGCTTCTTTGTCAAAGGTATTGATTACCTTTGGTATTGATTAAGTGCTTGATCGCACTTAAAATACGTGCAAATAACATCAGCCAAAATACAAAACCGTTAGAATAATATCTGCTCAAATGAAAGGTCGATATTTAAAAAAAAAAAATCCAATATTGGAAGATTGTTCAAATTTGTATTTTGATTTGTGAACGATCTTGGAGAAGAAATGAAAATACAGTTCAGCAGGACATTCATAAAAAAATATTGTGCATTTGTCTGTTTAAATTTGTAAGGTTAACTTTTATTAGTGACATAAAATTGTGTTAAACAGCGTTCAGCTGTCAGCTTTGCCATTCTAAATGCAAACACTGGAAGTAACTATTTGCTTTTTTGGCCCTGTTGCTATTTTGTCTGGTGTCAAAGTGTAAAGAGTGTTATTTATTTATTTATTTTAATTTAATTTTACAAAGCTTCAAGGCATACAGATTTTCAGAACAGCACCACAAGAATAAGGGACATGAACCACAAAGTTACAGTCACATGTGGGTACAAAATTATGATGAATCCAAAAGACACACACAAAAAGTGAAAAAGAGAAAAAAAAACATTAAAATAAATAAATGAGGGAAAGGAAAGTAAATGAAAATAAAAAATATATATAGTCCCAGGCATAAGACAAGAATATTAGTCTCAAAGATTTTAAAGTTTTTATAAACTTCAATAAGTTTTTTCACATTTTTGTTACTGATGAACTTCAGAGTATTGATGTGATTTTCCACCAAGTATCTTTTAACGGCTAATAAATTAGGTTTTTTATTGCTCCATTTACATGTATGAAGAAAGAATTTGTAAAGGGAGTCTATTGCAGGGGACTTTGTGTCTTTTTTGTGTGTTAGTTTTTGTTTTCAGATGTATTTCAGTGCTTCACTTTATTTTTCTTCTTCTTTTCTAGTGGTTTCTTTTTATTTTATTTTGAAACGTGATCTACACGGCAAACTTAAATATGAGACCTCGAAAACAAAAAGGGCAAAAACCTTTTTAAAAAATCCATAAGGTTAACACGACGGAAGTTACTTTCGCTGCTGAGGAGGAAGTAGAATCTTTGCAGACCGGAAGTTGCTGCCAGCCAATCAGATTCTGCAAAGCGTCTTAAGCTGACGTCAGCCCGGTACCCATGAACAGCCGGTAGCATAGAGAAAAACTGCTCGTTGTTTGTATTTTTTCCCCCAAAAATCTCCCGTTAAACGTGCATACATCATGCCTTTCGATGTTAGGAGGTGAGTACGAGGCTTATGCTTATTGAAGTATTATAAAGAAGACGCAGTGGTGGTTTGTTGTTCTGTGTGAGCCCAGGATGAATTACCAGTTTTTGCACAGCATCCTCTAAAGAGTTTGTTAAAGTTGCTATTCCTCTCCATTTAGACTAAATACTTTTCGATTGTCGCGTGGGTTTGTGTACAAAAACAGTCCTAAAGAGGGTTTTTTTTTCTTTCACATGCACTAGTTTCCTCACCAGAGCTAATTTTGCACAACGGGGAGCTGATTCCAGTAACCTCAAGGAGAAGTTCGCATCACAAAAACTCCAGTGTTGACATCTTTTTGTTACACAAAAAGGAAGGTAGTCTCTGCTTAGTTGTAGGACAAACATCAGCCACTAATTCCACTAATTAACATTTAAACTGGAGGAAATACCTCCAGTTTATGTAGATAATGCGAAACTTTAGTACCACGTGTAAGTAAATGCAATGTGTCTTTGACACACCTTAACAAAATAAAAGACCGGATGTTTACACTTTTCACCTTGTTTTGTGTCCTGTTAAAGCTGTTAAGACAACACATGGAACGTTGTCATATCTGCTATCCATCCTAAATTGATTATATGAAAGCATTAGTGTTATATAGATATTTGGATATGAATCAAGTCGAGTTAATAGATAACATTTAGGTTACCTGTGCCCCAAATGTAATTATTGAATACATGATAATATTAATTTATGACAATGGAATTTGTTCAGTATTAAATACACAACTTCTGTTTGAAAACTGTTGTTATTAATGTATCCCGTTGAATCAATATTTTTATTTATTTGTTAAATCATGACCTCCACAGTTGAGCTTAGTCACGTGAGTGTAGGTCATGGTGTGGTCATGTTGCCATCCGATGCCTCATCGGTTCCATGAACCATTGCAACAGCTGGAAGCCATCCGGTTGACCAATTAGTTGTCTCAAGGTGTTGTCAGTTGAAAAAATCCTGCCATTAGTCATCAACGTAAGACCGTCTGACATGTATTTCAGTGTGCAGATGGATCATAGGATGCAGTCGCAGTAATTTGTCAAGTTGTTACTCTGACTTTGAATTAAAAATGTTTTTTTTTTTTTTCTTTTTTAATGTCATCTGTATTAACTTCAATTAACATTATATTTTGCTGTATTTGTGTTTATTATTATGAGGGAATATGTGGTTGGATGAGGTAATTGCTTTAATATTAAAAAAGAAAATTATTATATAGATATATTATTGACAAAAAGCTCCAGTCTTTGACAACAAGAAAAAACTTTCAATCTGAGGTTATGCAGAGTCAAAAATATATTTTCTTTATTTTTTATTGCATCAAATAAATAATTCTTGTCAGCAGTTTGAGCCTTAAAGGACACAGAAAATCTCAAGGAGTTTAGATGAACTGAGACAGTATTTTTTTGTTTAACCTCCTAATGTTCTGTCAATGTTTCTTTTAGGTGTTTGTGTTGCTTTTGTTGCTCCTATTCTATGAAACTTCAGATACCATGGGAGATGCAAGTTCCTGTGTGTCTCCATAATTGACTGTATAAGAGAACTGGACAGCGGATGTTTTAATATCACCCATAGAAAATGCCTTAGTTCTGGCTCCAGCGAAATGTAGTCAATTGAGTTGCCATTTCTCTGCGATACAGATGTCAGCATGTTGGAGCCAGACGATAGTGATTGGTCCAAGTCGGTCTGAGTCAATTTTTCTATTGCAACTACTATCGGCAATTATGACTAAGCTTGTTCAAAGTCCATTGAAAAGCCCTTCCATTGAAAGCGGGCTTGGGAGAATTTGTCAAACGTTTTAGGTGGGGCCAGCAGGCACCATGTGCTTTCGCTGAGGCCTCTGATTGGTCAGTTTATAACTTGAATAACTTGCGATAAAGAAAAAAAAATAATGAAAAAAATAGGGTTAGTAAGAACTTGTTAAAGCTATCAGAGCAAGAATGATTATTCTGACAAATAGAATGGGTAAGTAATAGCTGTCTATTTTGTATTCATTTCCACAGGAAAAACATAATTCATTATAACAATACAAGGCATCTTTTGCTGAGGAAATGAAGGGGAGCAGTATGAAGAAAACTTGTTTTTCTGCCCCTTTTATGTGCAATATATATATAAACAAACAAACAAAAAAAGTACATCTACAACCAATGACACATTACTATGTGGATGGGAATATATTATTTACAGGTGAAAACACTAGTAAAATAGACATCAAGATTTTGAAGTCTTTGTCTTCTATTCTAAGTTTTGATAACTCAACGCAACAACAAACAAGGCTATTAATTGTAAGTTTCTAGTTTTTCGTTTATCGTTTTGAATGTAAAAATGGTGACTTGGTTTCTTTGATTGTTAAAGATTGTTCCACATTCAAAACCCTTAAACTGAGATGCATCTTTAACTTTTGTTCAGAGAAAACGTCATTAGAAGTCATTAGAAGTCTATGGGATTATGATTTCTTGGAGCCACTCTGGATATGGTGGAAATGCTCTTTTCTCATATCAGTTGGCTGATTCTGAAATGTTGGAGTTTTACTTACAGACACAGTGGTTCCAGTTTGTGCTATTCTGGTGCAACTGTTGCATGAAACAGGAGCCTAGTCTTTACTTAATGCAGCAGGAAATGGTCTTATCCTAAAAGCTGTGATCTTAGTGCAAAGAACAGTTTCACATGGACGTCACTGTTTGGCTAGTCAGCCTCAGAGATGACTCAGTAGTTGCTTATCTTACCTCTCAAAAGAAGAGGGTTAAAACCTCTTTAAGTCCAATAAATCCACTTTAAAAGTCTTTTGCAAACATTTGTTGTAAAATAATTATTTTAAAAATGCTGATTTGCAAATCAAAACTAAATGTATTATAGCAGCATTGAAATTGTCTTTATAGTTTGGTAAATATTTTAGAAAGTAATAATTTTTAGTTTTATGCTTTTACCATACACATTTGAACTCTTTAAAGTAATATTTCTAGCTCTTAAAATGTTCTTTTACAAAAAAAAAAAAAGTAGTTGATAACACTTTTTTTTTCGACTCTAAAGAGATGTTTTTTACTTGGTTAAATGGTGAAACAGCTTGTTCCGTAGTGTCTATTTATAAAGGTCACATCATTCAAAATGACTCAGCTGCTAAACCAGAAGAAACGAGTTAATGATACGAAGACTTTCCACGTCAGGTTTAATTAAACCTTTTCGACTATGTCATTTATTGACACAGGAAGTCTTGGTTTGAGCTGAACAGATGATGTACTGTATGTGCAAGTTGATGACTCGATCGTGGCGATTGCAGAATTCTGGTTAGGCGCATTTGCCAGTCAAAGGGATTGTGCCTCTTATCTTGACGTGCTGCAGCGGCGTGTCTGACGCTCGCTGTGTACCTTCACAGCAGGTGATGCTTACGGGTCATGATGCCAGATTCCTAACTGTCCGTCACGTGCTGTAACTGGAGGCAATATGTTGAAAAAGATGAAGTGCTGACGGTGACTCATCTCAAGATTCAGTTTGTTTGGTAAGATCTTTCCTTGAATAAAACGAGTGCTTTCATTTGACTGTGTTAAGAACAGCGTGTCCTTTCCACAGACATAACATGTGGGAACACAGAAGCTGAGCACTGACATGTCAGGGAGGGAATTTGTTTGACTGTAATTCAGGAAATGATGAACCTCAGGGTGAGGTTAATACTCAGCAATTTCACACATTCAACGCCTTTAACGTCATTTTAAAACTTTAAGGGTATTGTACATCATGTCTTTTGGGAATTATTTTTTTTTAGTACATGATAGAATGATGATAAATTCACATAATCAAATTGGGTGCAGTTTGTTCAGCTGGGTTCAGTTTCCTCTGACTGTGGCATTAGAGGATGATGGGAAATCTACTTTTTTGATTTAAGGGCTGATTCACTTTTGAGTCTTGTGCATGTCTTACTTTAAAGAAAAAAATGGCTTGCTCATAAATCAAGCTTTTTAACAACCCATAATCTTCTATTTATGGAAGTCATAAATATTTTTTTGTATTTTTATGAGGTTATTACTATTTTTCTTGGATAGATGGTAAATCTTTCTGTACAACTTAAACAAAGATGTGAAACGTTGAAGTTTGAGATTGCTCGTGTATTAGGTTGTTAGATGACATCATTATTTAAAAAAAAAAAAGTTGCGGCTTTGCTTAAGCTGCCTTGATTGATGGTATTATCATGATTTATGTGTTATCATGTTGAAGTACACAGTAAAGTATTTTAAAGTTAGACTATCCCTTGTGTCTGTATGAAGTCAAGGTGTTCTTTCCTGCAGTTGTTTGTCTTCTTTTGATGGTTAACGCAGAAGAGTACACAGTAATTGCAGCAGACGCTCCTCTCGGGATTGGACAGTTTTCAGGGACGTCCTGGGATATTTAAACAGAACAATGCAAACCACATTCTGCACGTTTCCCACCCATGACTGTGAAACAATAGCATCGGTTTTGTGGGCTGACCTCTGCAATCCTAAGCCTATCCACTAATGAGAAGATGTAGAGCAGGGGTGTCAAACTCAATCGCACAGGGGGCCAAAATTCAAAACACACCTTAGTGTTTTGCGCAGAACAGGAAAAACATTTATTGAACACTCTAAACCTTTTAACATTACTATGAATAAAAGCAGGCAGGACTATTATTCCAGAATAAATCAACTTAATCCTTAAATAACTTTCAATATTTTACTCTTTGTAAAAATATGTTTTGTAAAAATTATGCAAGTTAGAAAAAAGTGCATGATAACGCCAGGCCATTAATAACAATAAAATAAAATGATGTGGAGGGCCGGTTATAATTACCCGGATCCGGCCCATGGGCCTTGACTTTGACACATGTGATGTAGAGTATCTAATTAAAACAAAAAAAAATATAAGATTTTTACACCCCAGAAAATATTTAGGATCCATATGACGTATGTTAGGAGTCTTGAAAACAAATAAACCCAAACTAAAAAATGTTTCTTTTTTTTAATCTGCATAAAACCATGTTAGCTTTTTAAAGATGTTCAGTTTTCACATTTTTTGTATTTAGCACAAAATGTTTTATTTTTTATTTTTTACATACCTTTCTGTGGTTATTTTTAAGTAAAGCAGACACATTTTAATCCTGATACTAGATTACCTTTCCATTAACAACAACCATTGGCAACCACAATCTCCAAGACAGCTTTTTACCTCTAGATTTATATGAAATCCTAATTTTTAGAATGTTTTCTCATAGCTGTCTCCTGAAAGAGAAAATGTCATAAGCTTTTATTTTGAAATACAAATATTTAGTAGCACGTCATACTAAGAACTTTTTTTAGTTTGTTCTTGAGATCTACACTTTTTTTTTTTTTACATTTTTTATTCTTGTTAATTTTATATAGGTTAATATGTATTTTTTTATATAACTGTAAAATTATTGGAAGCGATTGCAGCTCAATGATTGACATAAAGCCAACTTTTTCCAAAGTTTTTGGTTGCCAGGTCTGAAAATAGTTTTTTTTTTAGTATCGTAGGAATCTGCTGACACCCACAGAAAGATGTTAGATTTCCCTTTAAAATCTGCTGCTGTGTGAAGAAATGTACAGATTTGGCTGAAAGCGGGCGTATGGTTTCACCACTGATAGTTCAACCAAAACATGGTGGAAATTTGAGGGTAAAACCTGATGGCGCGGTAGGTCTCCATTATGTGAGAGTCTGATTTCTTCTCGACTGTTCCTTGTTTTTAGGTCAAAATGTGATGATGTAAGGATTCTAATGCTTTCAGTAGCCGTCACAGAGCAGCCTCCCCCACCTCACCTCCATATCTAAAGACAATATCAGAATGGTTCACAGAAATGCAGAATCCAACACTTACTGTGGCATATCAAAAAGGGAAACAGGATTTGAAGCCCGAGGAGGCGCAGTGCGGTCTGGGCCGGACAGGAAGCCCGGCATCCCGCTTCCTCCCCCCCACCCTGTATTGCATCAACTGTGATTATTTCTGGGGATGTTTTCAGTGGATGAATTATGTACAGATGCTAGTGTGAGAGGGCGGAGTCACAGCTGGAGCGGAGCGCCAAAGTTTTCACTACCCAAAAAGGACAAACGCAAGAGCTCATGAACGTGAATAGTTTCTGTGCTGAGCAGCACTTTTCTGTGTGTTTCTCCTAAATAAACCCAGATTTCAGATCCGAATGTATCAGGTGGAAGTAATTATGGTCCTACAACAAACCAGCAAAGCATTTTTTTTCTTGCTGTGTTTTTGGGGACGGTTCATAAATTAAAAGCACACATGCAAAGGAAGAGGTGTAACCCTTCAAAGTAAGTGTCTGCTCGGATATACGTGATGGCCGAGGTCCAGAGCTAACATTCCAGGACTCTGGTTTACTGTGGAGCATAATAAGTACAGAATGTGCTACTTTTCTCAGCACGTAGTGTTCGCGTTGCCTCTTTTTCTCACTCCCTTTTCCTTTTTGTTGTTTTTTTCCCCCCCCGTCTCCTCTCAGATTTGACATCTACAGGAAAGTGCCCAAAGATCTCACCCAGCCAACATACACAGGAGCTTTCAGTGAGTAATTCTTCTTGTGTTGGGATTATATTGCTAAACAGTTCATGTCAATTAACTCGTGTCCCAATGAGCTACAGTGGTGTGAAAAAGTGTTCTTTCTAT
>NC_050521.1:18009650-18011035 GCF_002922805.2 Oryzias melastigma
GCCTAATACTTTGAAGAGACAAAAGTTTTGCTTTTTCAAAGCTATGCATTTCATTAGATCTAGCATAAAAGTAACTTCGCTCTTCAGAAAATGAACATAACACCAACAGAGAAACATGGGGGTGGTGGTATAATGGCGAGGGACTGTTTTACTTTAAATGATATTGAATTCTGTCGTCCACCAAAATATTCTAAAGGTGAATGTCCACTCATGTGTGACCTTTAACTCTTTAGCTGAATCACACTTTTGTTCTTCCAGAAAAATAAATAACAAACATAACAAAATGATGACCATGAAGCGACGGAGATGAAATTCTGACTCGATTCTGGTTTATTAACGGCAGTTGTTGAAGCAATAAATGACAAAGAAAGTTTGGGAATACTGACTTTTCTCACACATTGGTTTAAAACTCTTCTATTTTGTACGCCATTTTTCAAAACATGAATCCTGTCGGTGCAGCTGAGATATTTTTCTAAATAATAACCGTAACATATTTAAGGGAGCCACATCACGTTGATCTATGTACATAAATACAAAAAACTAGGTTTAAGGACTGAAAAAAGTTGCATTTCTGTTTAAAAACTCTAATTATGATCCTGCCGAGGGTATTCAGGGTCCCACAACAGGAAGTCAAAGTAAAATGGAAGACAGATTTCTTAGGATAGATTTAAAATGAAAGCTTTGGTTTAACAGAGAATCATTAGCAGGCAAATATGTCCTAAAATTAGGTCTTTTATATAAATGTAAGCTCTTACATAAAAAAAAAAATAGTTAAGTAACAGTTTTTATATTAATGGCTCATTATTCTATGCAAAGGTTTCTATAGGCTAGAACTCAAACTTTCTACTCGTCCAAAGTGTGTTTAGGTTTTTTGTGCATCAATGTGCTGAAATTCTCATGGGAGAAACTTATCAAAGATGAAAACTTGTTCATGTTATCAACAGTTATGCTCCAGTTATTTTAGATTCTCTTTTTTGATACCATTTTCCCCATAAACGTTCAATTTTAGAGTTCATTTTAAACTTTTATAGTTTGGATGTAAATCCATTAAAGGATCGCTCCGTATGTTACACCATTTTCTTTTCTAGTATTTTTATTTGTTTTATGTACAGCACTTTGAGCTGTTTCATTACATGAAAAGGGATATATAAATAAAATTAATTTGAATTTGAATTTAACCAAATCAGGGAGAAAGTCAATCGTTGCATACCAGTATGTTTACATTCAAGTGTCAAACAATTGCTTTGCTAAATTTAAGAAGAATTTAGTATTTATCTTTTTATTACATTGCACCAGACTTAGTAAAATCCAACTGCATGATTTTTCTTCATTTTTACTTGCATATTAGCAAATTAACAAAAGGATTTTTACATTTTATCTACATA
>NC_050521.1:18011215-18127076 GCF_002922805.2 Oryzias melastigma
TACATTACACCAGACTTAGTAAAATCCAACTGCATGATTTTTCTTCGCTTTTACTTGCATATTAGCAAATTAACAAAATGATTTTTACATTTTATCTACATAATGGGTCAGCTCTTTTTTTTTATTTTTCTTTTGTAGTTTTATTTAGTTTTTATCTGCCTCAGATGTATTTTATTGTCATTTGTTCTTAATTTGCTCAAATTTGAACTTTTAATTGTAAATCATTTTTGTGCTCTGATTTCATTAAGTGCTATATAAATAAAGGGAAGATGACTCAAGATCTTATTTTCTAAATATATGCGTATTGGAAACATTTTTCCATTTCTCAGAAGTTGTGTGAAATCCTTTGCACTTTCCATATGAATGTAAACGGCGTGACGGTGCTGGTTGCTCTCTGAGTCGGGTGTAGGATTGCAGGTAGCGGCTTGTCCCAGCTCTCGAGTCATTTCCACATCAAGGCATTTAACTTGTTTTAGTTTCAGTAATTTGGTGATAAATCCAGCAATCATGTGACATTCCAATGCGCAACAGCAGTCATTAGTGATGCGTTAATAGTTTCGCCCCCTTTCATGTATTTTCCCTCTTGTCATCGATAAGTCATGGTGCCAAAGTGGATTGAACTGATTAATCACAGCTTTATATAAATATTTCAAAAGACCGGATGACACATTTTTGCTGCCTGAGACATTTTCTGGCCTCGGCGGTCAGCTGATGAGAGCAGACGAGGATCATCGTCGAAGCGGAAGTCACGGCACAATGGACCGAGCTGATTGTAAGTCACTAGTGGACGGCAGAATGAAAAGATGGCCGCTTCCGCCATGAAGGAAATGGAAGTTCATGAAGGAGCCTCCCTTCCTGTCTCCATCTGCTGTCTAGGACGGCAGATATTACAAACTCATATTGGAAGGGAATTCTCCGACAGAACCACAATAAACACAAAAGATCAAATATCCTGACACCATCTGCTTTTGTTTTGGCTTCCAAAGAGGGACATTTTTGTGGTATTAAGCATTTTTTTGTTGTCGTTGCTTAAACAGCCCTTGGCGTTTCGTGTTCAGATTTGTCCTCTTCTTAATTCCTCTTGAGTTTTGCCTTTTCTGACATCCATCTAAAAAAACACCAACAAAAATCAAACAATCTTTAGTAGAACTGTAGAAAAATAAATGTCTCATCGGATCATAGAAGGTGGGGTTGGCGTTAGTGTCATCCACTGATTCATGGGCCTATTGCTTGAGACTCGTATTACAGTACCAATGAGTAGTTTGGATGAGCCGGAGCTTAAAGCGAAGCATTCATGGTAAATCTTTTCTAAACCATTTGGCTTGTCAGTATTTACACTGCCAGGAAGTTGAAAGGCAGGAGTTGCTCTAACCTTTTACTAATCCCCGCAGCATTGTGTGCTTTTGAAGCAAGAATAGAATTACTTTAAGCCCTTTGATGAACCTGAACGGGGTAGCCCTTTGTGCTAGAGCAACGCTCCCTGTTGCTTTTTGGGTAAACAGTCCTTTATGTCTCAACGCCGTTCAAACCACACAGTCGGGTTGATTGCGAAACCCTAGGAAACAGTTGCCACGTCAACACACCTCACCTGCATGAGAGCTTCCCGACTGTGGCGCCTACCATACCGGATAGACCAGTTAAGCATACACAGGATCAGATATTTACATGTATATGTTGGCAAACACATGGCGACGCTGTATTTGAGCCTTTGACCATATGTGAAACGTATAAAACATCTACTTTTTTTTTTTTAAGTTTTTCTTCCTCAATTTTTTTTTTCCGCTCCAGTTTCCTCAGACATTTTTAGCTCTAGTGCGGAGTTTGAAAGCTTCAAGTCAGCTGTCTTTAGTGAATAGCATGAGCTCATCCCCATCAAAGGGAGGATGTTGTCACGGCTGCCTAATGTGCTGGAATTCATTAGCTAATTAGTGTTGGATGGTTTCTAAAAAGGAAAAAAATAATTGCTTAATGGCAGGGCGAACACCAGCAGTAAAACTGCTGCTTTAATAGCAGCTATTGTGATTTCATTCATGCTATGAACCGACGTCAGTCCCTCCTAAAACGGGTTTAGTGCGCCTTTTTGGGTGTCCGCGTAAAACGCTGATGTAATTCAACGTTTTCATTGCGATGTTTCTAACTTTTTGCTATTTTCTTCCACAGTTTCCATTCTATGCTGCTTCTTCATTCTCTTTCTATTCCTGTCTGAGCTGACGGGATTCATAGCCACTGAGATGTAGGTATCACACCACCCACCTGAACTCCAACCTTCTCTCTAGCAGAGAACACACCAGGACTTAATAATGGTTATGAAGGCTTTCTTCACTATGTACTCTGCCCAAACCAATGAAAAGAGCGACTTCTCCTCACAGGAAATTGGCTTTTTGCGTGCGTCAGCCTGTTGGCAGTCTGTAATAAGAGATGACATGAGGAGGGTTTGACAGGAAGGAAATTGCACTGGCGGAGATGCACCAACGCACTTTTTATTTTCGGCTATTTTTATGATAAGTCCATGTGTGTTATAACCGTGAAAGTGACATACAGGGGAGGCCGCAAAGTTTGACTCTTTTCAAGAATCCAAACGTGTTCTTGTCCCTCTTTTTGTTGCAGTGTAAATGAACTGTATGTGGATGACCCTGATAAAGACAGTGGGGGGAAGATAGATGTGAGTTTAAACGTCAGTTTGCCAAACTTACACTGTGATTGTGAGTATATACACAACTCTCTATTTCTTTGCAAATTACTGTCTGTTTGCTTTCTCTTTCACAGTAAATTTGAATAACTTATTCAAAAAATGTCATGCTTTAAATATTCAATTTAAAGACCCAGTACAATAAAAAAATAACATTTCTATTGTTTTAAGATGTTCTTGATGTATTTTCATATGATAGAATACTTATATAAAGAAAATAGATGGTCTTTTTGAGTATTTTTAATTCAAGTTTTGAGGAGCTGTAAGCTAGCAGGAGTGTGTGTAAACTAAGGGATGATGGGAAGTGTGGAAAGGCTTGCACTGCGCCAACGGTCCCACCCACAACTTAGTGGGTGAATTTCTAATGAACTCCAAACTGATCTTCAGAAACCAATAATTTTTTTTTTTAGCTAAAAACAGCATATTTATAATTTAAGATATGTTTGGATAACTTTAAATAGTTATGTCTTTTAGAAAATGAAAAATGTCATATATTTATATATATATATTGTCTTTTATCTTTTGCCTCCAAAAAATAGAAAATACTAGAATGGCACACCAATCCATTCTACTTTCAGAAATTGTTTCTAGTGCAAAAGAAATTGTAAAAATATGATTATTTTAGAGAAAAACCCATTTTTTTTAACCACAATTTAGTTTTATTTGAGCGATTTCAATACTAAAACAGATTAAAAGAAACTGTTCAACAAATTAGGAAAAAAAGTAAAAAATTATTGCTTAGGAAATGTATCAAATAAATTAAAATTAGACACAACTTTATTCTTCTGATTTTTGTGTCTATTGACAAAATAATCTTAAATCAATGAAACTATTGCATGATTGAGATTCTCTTTTCATGAGCAAAGAATTTCCACGAACAGAAAAAACTATAATATAGTATATTCTTAAATGAATTTGACTTGTCGTAGATTATTTGGCACTCCAAGTCAGATGTTTTCTGGAGAACTCCAGTCTGGCTCAAACCCGTTCTGCAGCATCGCTGAGATCCAGATTGTTCTCGTTGGCTCTGATGTCAAAGAGGTGTGCAGGCAGGTTGACGCGAGCCAGAGCTCGGAGCAGTCGAGGCTAATTTCCTCCTTATGACTCTCCTCAGAAAGTATGCCCATTGACGAATCCCACACACAAACAGTGTCAGGGCTTTGGTGGTGCAGAAAACACACACTCATTCCTCAAACGTTCCCCAAAAATGGCAAAGCTAACAAAGCTCGTGTGAAAATCGAAGCCAGGTTTTCCGCATGGAGGCTCTGGGAGGCGAGCCCACAGCTGTGAGCCATGTGTTTCGATGAGCTCACTCCAAGCCTGCCGTTTCCAAATAAAGGTCTTGATGATTTTATGGATTGCGGTTTTGTTGTTTTGAAGTGCCTGAGACGTGGGGTCGTCTGAAATGACGGCTGCTTTAAACAGAAAAGCGGCTGCGTGCGATGTGCAGAAACGTCTCTGCCCGTTTCCCACATGGAGTTCGTGTTGCTCCGTTTTTATTTTCCAGGCCTCCGAGCAGGTTGTCATCCGTTCCAAATTTACTCGCAGAGAGAAACCGTTTCATCACGGAAAACCTGGCACGTCTTCTCATTATTTATCTCTGCTGCTTTTCCAGAGTTAAACAGCGTCTCCCTCCGCTGACCTTTACAGGTTTGCCTCGACTTGATTTGTGTCTTCATGGAAAAACACGGGCGCATGTAATAAGCTTATAACCACCACTCCAATCCTATTCCACTTTCCATCATCCGGTCATCGATATCTTTACGTTGGAGTATTTCTAGATGTGGACAGGTGGAGTCGGAGGAGAAAACTTGAATGTCAAAGGTCAGAAAGGCAGCGTGTGGAGGTTTTTTAGCACAGGCACAGCCCGCATACCTCTCTGAAATAGGCCACAGCCGCTTTGCCAACACAGCAGCCTACCAGATCCGGGGGGGGGGGGAGTGGAAAACCACATACAGTAACGCTTGTTTTCTTTGGGCGCTTCTATGCTACGGCATCTTAAATTTGCCTCTAATGTTTTCTTTTTGGCCTATTAAAATGTGCTAAGTTAGTTTAGTCATTCGATGTCCCGATATTGGGAAAAATGTTGTGAAAAATTAAAATTTAGCAGCAAAAACAGAAGAAAAAAGCTGTTTTTCTGTTTTATTAAAGCGTAATAGTAACACAAATGTAAATTAAAGTGGGAAATTTAAGGCCATTATTTTTTAAAGAATATTTTTAACCCTTTAACACTGGATATGTCGCCGTTGACACCTAAATAACACACTCTTTGACCTACCGTAACTCTTCGACGGTTTACGCAATTGGCTAATTCAGACGCATCTATTTAGAAACTCATTACTTAACACACACAGTTGCATTTCAGCATAAAACTGCTCCTCTCCGATTCATAATCCGCTGGAATTACATTTACTGCGACAACTTTCGAGCTGAAGCTCCAGTGTTAAAAGGTTAAAGCAAATGACAATGTATCATTTTTCGTTTTTACAGTTTCAAGTTCAAAGTTTGAACTTCATGTTGACCTGACCTCCCCTGTCTGTGTTTTGAGTGGTGGGTCTGGACATTCAGGATGAAATGGGCCGCCATGAGGTCGGTCACATCGACAACTCCATGAAGATTCCCATCAATCAAGGCGAGGGCTGTCGCTTTGAAGGAAAGTTTACTATCAATAAGGTACGCTTTTGATCCCACTGATTAAAGGAATGAAAAGGCTGCTGTCTGTGCACGGGATGGAAATGCAGATAGAGGAGTCAAATGTTTTCCTTTTTTCAGTCCTAAATGAAGTTATGCTAAATTGAAGAGCTGAGGGATTCAGTTACCTCCTTGTGTGAGCTTTATTTGCTGCATAACTTGTGCGTCAGTCTTTCCATTTCCTCTAAAATGATTAACCCAGAGAGTAGAGTAGATATAACACCCTTTTGTGGTACAGAGTTGGAAAAATCAAGTAAAAAAAAAAAAACTAGCCCAGTTACATCTGGCTTTTGGTTAACCGAACGATTTCTGCACAGGTACCAGGAAACTTCCATGTGTCGACGCACAGCGCCACAGCTCAGCCTCAAAACCCCGACATGACCCACAGTATCCACAAGCTGGCCTTTGGAGATAAATTACAGGTCAGGCCGCAAAACAAATGAGAAGCCGAGAAGTTGGAGGCTCTGAAGTCGGAAGATTTATTTCTCCCCTTCTGTGTGATGCAGGTACACAACGTCAAAGGAGCCTTTAATGCTTTAGGAGGGGCAGACAAGCTGTCATCTAACCGTACGTACCCCCCCCCCTCACATGTTCATTAAAAGCCTTATGCGGCCGACGTAAGCCTTCTTAATGGTCCGGGTGATGCACCAAAATGACGCACAGGAAACTTAAAGTCCCGCTCCGATTATCTTTTGAGATATTCTAAAAGCATTCCCAGTGGTATTTTAATTATGATTATACCGGTTTTAGCCAAAATAATAAAACTTGTCATTGTCTAGGACATAGTTGCATAGAGCGACCCCGCCCCTTTCCCATTTCCGTTTCGGACACCTCAGAGCGGGGAGCTTTTGACCCGCCAAGCATATTTTCAAAAACCGTTTAGACAATACATCGCAATGTTTCATTGTATTGATTTTTAAATCCTGACAAGGTGCTATTTATTAATCTATTATTTATAAGCATCCTTCAGTGTGTTACTTTTGTTTTCTGCCTAACACCTTTACTGCTTGTTGGCAGCACAGCACACTAAACCGGTTTAAAAAAATATATATATATATTTTTATATATATATATATATATATCTATAGTGATATGTATTTTTTCGTGAGACGTGTATGATGATGAATATTGTACCACCAGGCTCTTGTAAATACACACCCCTAGTATTTTTTATGTCACAATTACGCTTTTTTTGCTCAAAAGCCATGTTTATGCCTGCTCCTTAATCACAATAATTTTAAGAAGTAAATACTCAGAAACATGATTTTTTTTTAGCTTCATTTTCTTTATATATGTCTATCATCAGGAAAATTCCATAAAAACATGTTAAAAATGCTAAAAACTTGATTTTTATCAAAGTGAGTCTTTGACTGAAATTTGAAACCATCCAAAAGATTTCAATATCAGTTTTTTTTTTTTTTTTTTTCTTGCAGCTCTGGCTTCACACGACTATATACTGAAGATTGTACCAACAGTATATGAAGACTTGTCGGGCAGACAGAGGTTCTCCTACCAGTACACTGTAGCAAACAAGGTATCTAAGCGTATTCAGCCTTTTTTCTTTTGGTTTGAGCAAACCTCTGAGGGAGTTTGTTGCTGCTGCTGTGTGAGTCATCACCCCAGTAAATGGCCAGTCCGTGTGTTGTTGTTCACATGCACACTCACCTGGAAGGGGACAGCTTTAGCGGATTTACTGGAAGCTCCTCCAGGTTGTCAACAAACCATAAAGACACTTCCAAGAACAGTTTTGACTGACAACTGCTTCAGGAGTGTTGACTAACAACAAGTCCAAGTCAGCTGTGAAGAATAGAAATGGGGGCTTGTGGAAAAATGTTCCCTCACCTCGATTTTAAAGCTTGAAGAATGAGTCCGATCAGATGTCAGAGAGGGCTTGTTACTTTAGAAAGATGGATTTGTGGAGATATTTCTCAAGGTCAGCTCTATTTCACATTCTTTGCGCTCGCTTCATGTGAGTTTTATTGTCCAAAAATTCACTCATAATGACTCATTTATGACTTTGAGTGACCTTATGAGAGAGGAATTCTGTAAACACCCACTGCCATCTGCATCACCGCAGAAGAAAAATAAAGTTTCCGATTGTCCTCGTTTTACTTCACGATGGACTCGTTTTTACTCGTTTTTCTGTTTTATTGATCGTAACAAATTGGTGTTCTTTGGCTTCGTACAGGAATATGTTGCTTACAGCCACACAGGGAGAATAATCCCCGCAATCTGGTTCAGATACGACCTCAGTCCCATCACCGTCAAGTACACAGAGAGGAGGCAGCCCTTCTACCGCTTCATCACAACAGTGAGTCAAACTGCTCTGAAACATACTTTTGTTTTCTGTTTCATGTAATGCAATGTTGATTTTTGTCTTTTTATATCCCGTTTAAATATTTAAAACACAAAAACGACTTTAAAACCCATTTTAAATGTGCCTTAGGTTTAGCGGAATGTTTCATCATCTGTAATCTGGTGCTGCAGTGGAAAAAACAACATGAAATATTGGAAAGTGATGATGGGAAAAGGGCCGTCAAGAGGTTTTTCAGCTCAGCTGCCTAGTGCTAGAGTGTCAGCTTAAATCCATGGTTAGATCATGGGAAAAATGAGAAATGTAGCTCCTTTTTGACTCTTAAGTTCTTAGTCACATGCACTGTTTTAGGAGAGTTGACCTGTACGGGTGCTGTAGACGTTTGGGTTGTCCGGTCCGAGGAGGTTGTAGACATTAACGTCTGCATCTCATGTTACGTTCACATCGAGCTCAGAAATAATCGGTAAATGTGCGTTTTGGGGTTCTGCATTCTAAACTCTTGCATTCATGCATCACTACACAAGTTTTTAAAACGTTTGAACGCGCAATGAAAGTCAAACCAGTTGACCAATCAGGTACTTGGATTTGGTAGTGACGTATGGTACCATTGTCGTATCATGAATTATTTGTAAGGTTTATGGAAGTTGCACACAACTATGACGTATCAGTGATGCTGTTGTATGGTTTTCCTCTTCAAGACTGCAGTCATTAGTGAGATGCAATTCCTCCTTACTGATCGTACGTGTCGTTTAGGGGTTTTCTACGACCTATCGCCTGCAGCATGCCCGTAGAAAACAGTGTACATGAAAATCGCTCTATGTGTTCACCCGAGTGATCTACGACTGTAACGCCTGGTTCACACTGGACACGGAAGTGGAGGCCGCTTCCATTCGGCGCCCTTGTTAACCTATGGTGTGGTTCACGCCATAGCGCCGCGGTCCTCCATGGAAGGCTCGCGCCATGCAGCGGATCTTTTTGGCGTCTGACCTATTTTGTGCGCAAGCTACGACAATTCTGGCAGGAAGTAACATCAAGATACATGAGAAAATCCGGATTATTTTCAAAATATAACCAATTTTTCACAAAAAACACAGCGATTGACAAATGCGACCATGTTTTTGTATCTAAACAGACTGTAGAGATAAAATTAATAAACAGACAGACACACAGATCAACATATTGGGCCGACTCCGGAGCGGGGCGTGGGGCTGGGTTTTGGGTGTAAAATTACAACAAGAGAGGCAGAGAGCAGTTGTTCTTAGCAGAAACTTGGGGTAATATTTTTATGTTATTAATTTACCCATGATGGCAAAAACAAAAAAAGCTTTTGTAGAAGCGCCTGTCGACCGTCGTGGGAAAAAGCGCGTCCGGTGTGAATTGTAGAAGAGAGCGGAAGCTGCGCACACTCTGCTTCGCGGTGCTTTCGCGTCCAGTATGAACCAGATGTAAGCCTCACACTGTGTGACTCTTTATCATTAACTTCCTGTACATGAATCTGCTTTTCAAGAGTTGCAGCAAATGACCTCAGGCGGAGGAAGCACAAATGTTGAGGAGGAGAAAACAAAACACAGAAAACAAAAGCCTAAGAGTTTCTGGAGCCACTTCCTGTGTCTTGAACTTCAAAATAATAATAATTAAAAAAGCCTAGGTTTTAATTGAAAAAAAAACATGTCATCTGGATTTATGAGACCAAATCGGAGGCCAGCTTTGACTCGCCTTGCTTATGTATCCACTCAAACATCTCCTAATGTCAGGCACAACAATAGCCCAGTGATGATTCAGGCTTGTTTTGTCAACCTGAAGCCTGGGTAACTTGTGGTTACTGTAACCATGAACTCATCTGCAGACAAAAGGGAGCATCTGTGCACACATGGGTGAGCGCTCGGTCAATGCAAGGGGGGAAAACCTTCACAAAAAGACCTGAACAATAGAAGAACTAGAAACCACAAAGGAACAAACAGATTAAAAATGGCGATTAAGGAGTGGTAAATAAATGCTCGGGTGTAGGGGCTAATAAAATATGGAGTCACCTGAGGGTTCATTTTGTCCAAAACATAAAAATGTTGTAGATATGCAATCAAGATGTCATTGTGTAGCCTTCAAGCTAACCTGTTGGCAATGTGTATTAAAAGTTGGTTTAAAATCATTGCGGCTCAGTAATTCCATACGACAGCCGTAAGGCTGTCGTATGGAATTACTGAGCCGCAATGATTTTAAACACCTTTGATCTCCGACAATAAAATAAGAGCATCTATTTACCCCAAAGCCATGCAACCTGTCACAATGAGTAAGAGACATCTGACTCAAGTGGCATCCACCTCATTAGGAAACATCCCCACCGGCATTTCCTGCCTTGCTGTGCTTCCAGGCGTCATCCTTAGTCACAGCTGAGAAGAAGCTGATGGCGACCACAAACCCTCCATATTTTATTTATTCATTTATTTATTTGTCTCTGCAGATTTGTGCCATCGTAGGAGGGACTTTCACCGTGGCGGGAATCATCGACTCCTGCATATTCACCGCCTCCGAGGCCTGGAAGAAGATCCAGATAGGCAAGATGTCCTGATAACACCACGCCTCAACCCGTATTTATGTATGCTAACCTGTTGGCTATATCAACCCTCCTCCTCCAAAAAAAAAAAAAAACTAAACAAACAAAAAAAAAAAATAAACCAACGACTTCCTCGTGGAGGTTTTTATTTACCACCATGAGACTACGACATGCGATACAGCCACCAGGCAGCGTATCTTTTACTGCAGATCCTCTCGGGGCTGCATCCGCTCTTCTGACGCGCGGACTATCACATGTCGGCCTCTTCCGTCATGGGGGGTCAGGAGGGAAGATCTCTTGTTACTTTTAAAGAAGTGTGTGCCGGATTCGAATGAAGTATTCAAGTCGCATTTGGCGGCATCCTCAATCACCTGTGTGACGAGTTTTCAGTGTTTTTTTTTTTTTGTTTGTTTTATAGTTAAAAACCAAAACTGAAAGTGATTTCTTTTTAAAAAAAAAAGTCAGAATTTCTTTTTTATCTTCAGTGTTCACCCCGTTTGCCTTGATCTACTTTACTTACGTAATAAGGGCTTTTTGAAAAGTCTGGTTTAGGTGTCTCCCTGTGCTCCATTTTTCTAAGGTTTCTATCTCTTTCTACTGTTTCTATTTCTTTGTTGAAGTTTGGTAACAACAAACCTGTTCTGCCTGAAAAGACGCCCATTTCCGCCTTGGATTTATGTGTTGTGCTGTTTCCTACCCCAGTAAAAGCACATTTCAGATTGTTGTTTGCGTTTCTTTTTTTTTTTAATCATTTTTAAAGGTATTGACTTCATTTTCATTAATATAGTCATTAAAGGTAGATAATTAAGCGATAGTAATTCATATCCTGTAGCAGCGGCGGTGTCCCAAAGTGACCTGGCATCGGTGTCCCCCTTCAGGGATGATTCGTGTGACTCTCTGCTGAGGAAGAGGTGGACTTTGCATCCTCTCATTTTCTGCAGATGAAGCCGACGCCCAGCAGGGAGTCATCTGTGAAGCGAGCGGCTTTAAGCCGTCACTGCGCTCCCCGTGATTACGTCCTGATGAGAGGTTCTTAGCGTGACTCACCTCCTCAGCTGGCCTACATTCTTCTACCGTCAGTCGTCATTTGTTGCCGCCGCCACACTTCAGCATCTTGGATCTAGTGAGCGGCGCTCTCGCCTCAACTGGTCCGCCGCCAAACACACTCAGATAAATATTAATAAGAACTGGAGGATAAAAGTCTTTATTTCTTCTTGTATAAAGTATAACTTGCAAAAATAGAGGAAGAATACTCTGTATATAAAAGACATAAAATAATGAATGACTAAAAAATACTTTGGAATCGCAGTGCTGCCACCCAGTGGCTGGTTAGAGCACGTTCAGTTCATGTGAAGGAGACGCCAGCTCTGGTTATTCTTTTGGGGGGAGTTCAGACGTTGGAGGAGGCCAGGCAGGGGGCGTTTGGCGAAGAGTAGAAGTCGAGGAAGCCCTCCTCGGACAGGTGTCCGTACTCGTTGTTGTAGAAGGTCTGCCCTGACAGCTGGTTGAAGAAGCTGGGCCGGTGTCGGGAGCTGCTGGTGTTCTGACCCAGGGAACAGTGGGAGGAGGTCAGAGGCTCGGTGCTGCTGGTGCTGCTCATCCGACTGGAATAACAAAGTTTATTCATTTTTTTTAAATGAGATAAAGCTTTCATCCATTTAAACCTTTATATTTGTGTGATTTTAATACAAATATTCTAGAAAAAGATCATGTTTAGGAGCAAGTTTGTCGCTTTCTAGTTGGAGCTTCAATAGAAGTTTGACAATTAAGTTACGTGTCTCAAGATGACTCAAGCGCTCGGCTTTTTCATGCAAATCTGGTTCCTCAACTCACAAAACGCAGAGTAAACGCTGTACACTTTCCAAGGAAGAATGACTGTTCTCTCATTCTGACACTCTGGAAACGTATTTAAAAACCATTTCCTTTGAATCTAATCATCCAAAAGTCAAACGGTGTCTTCATTTCTGACTATATTGGTGTGCATTTTTATGTTCTGTGGAGTTTCAGCGCCAAACCTTTTTAGGATGGCTCCCCTGTGGCTGTGCTCGATTCTTTCAAATTCCTCCGAGGCCAAAACCATTCCGCTGTCGGTCTGGTTTTCCTGGCAGGAAACACAGTTTCACACCATAACAATCAGGTGTTAAGTAATCGTTCTTGTGGCCATTTCCGCCAATGACGGCTTTCTGAATGACATGTCGCCACATTCACTTTTCAAAAAGAGGATAAAGAGCTTACCTGAGGAGTTTTCTGGGAATGCATCTCCAGGGGGAACTCCTCGAACGTCTTCACTCTGGGCTGACATGCTTTAGCGGGCTCCAAGAAGACGCAGCCAGCAAAGGGCACGCAGTTGTAATACCTGCTGGAGAGATTATTACATTCAAGTGGTTTTTTCAACATATTTGGAGCCGCTACAACTCTTCAAATTACAAGACACGCCACCAACCGAAAATGTAATAAAAAATTAATGATGTCATTCTTATCCAAGTGTCTTGGCTTATAAACACACAGAGTACCTACTCGGTGTGATCATTTCAGCTGATCACACAGGATAATGTACACAAAATTCACATTTAATTGTTTGCCTTTTTGGGTGAACACAAATGTTTTTTAGACCAATTTAATGAAACTGAAGTATTTCTTTCAGCACATCTATTGATCTGTCACAGCACACCAGTGTACAGCGGCACATTGGTTGAAAAAGATTCCAATAAACAGTGTTCAGAAAGTTTTTTTTTTTTTTTTTCTTTCCACAGGGTCTGGATCCTAAATAACTATTTGGTCTACTCTCTTGTCCTACAGACAAAAACACAGCAAAAAGCTATAGAGAAAAATGCGCTTTATTTACAATTATTGCAATTAAGCCATTCATTTATTACATTTAGCTTTTGAATGATTCAATAACTTAAATATGTGTATTTTTGCAATATATAATAATTTTAACTTGTTTTCTTTCAAAATAAAATACACTCTGTCAAATAAGATCCACCTGCTGCAGCAGATTCACTTGAATTAAAAATGCAAGAAAGTCATAGTATTTTCTATTATTTTGACTCTGCCTATTTTGTATTTGAACAAGCAAAGCTTACATGAAAATGTACCAAAAAGTAATATTAATAATATTCTGCTGAATTTCTTAAATAATTTGACTTTTTTTCATTTTAGGTAGCTACAACTTATCAGCAAATAAATAAAGCAAAAAAAAAAAAAAATTAACGCTAAATTTCAATATTAATCTCAATTGGACAAGGAAAAAGATTTAAAACTAAAGAATAGCTAAGTTAATTACAATTGAAATGGGAAAAAAACTATTTTTATTTATGAAAATATAACAAACTACTTTGTTATATTGGAAGCTTCTTAGATTGTGTAGTATTTGGCAAATGTGAGCACATAAATGAAATGACATTTCTGGAGTCTGAAGTGTCTGATCTGAATGTTTTAAGGTTTGCCAACAGCTGAAAAACAGTTTCAGGAGTACCTCGTTGGCAGAGTATTGCAAGCCAGTCTCAGTTCCTCCTCCGATGGGGGGCGCGATGAGGCCTGCGAGAAGCCATCATCTTCAGAACTCTGGGATTGATTCAGGGGGTTGTACTCCTTCCCATCCTATGGAAAAGGGATATAACATCCATACTTTCAAAATAAAATGTTCCATCTCCTGTAGGACTCACCGGTAGGCTGTTGTCCTGCAGTAAGTCTCCCAGGATCTGAACCAGAGCAGGAAACGGCGGCCTCTCTTTGGGCTCGCCCTGCCAGCAGGCCAGCATGATGCCGTATCTGCCACAAGAGGGCAGCAAAGTCACGACAAAAATGCAAACGAATGTGTTCATGTACACAAATTTAATCCTGCCTCATTTTCTAAATGTGGGTGTCAGCTGAATGAAGGATGAGAAAATTCAGTCTCGCAGCTGCCTTGATGAGTTAAAGGGATTTACCATTATAAATCCAATTTGACAGGAAAGAAAAAGAATAATTCTGCGAATGCGGAAAAGGAAAATACATTTCCGGGGAGGCGGTCTCCGGTGCTCTCATTCTGACGCCGTCTTTCAACCGTTTGCAAAAGTCTTCATCGATCTGCACCCCGGGGTACGGAGATGCACCTATTTGTAATAGAAATAAAATAGACACATCAACCAGCATGCCCAGCTTTTATAAATGTCACAATCAAGTTAAGAACTTCTATAAATTTACCAAGTGAAAATATCTCCCACAGCAGGACCCCAAAAGACCACACATCACTCTGACTGGTGTAGACTTTGTCAAAGATACTTTCAGGAGCCATCCACTTTAGAGGCAGGCGAGCCTGGGAGAGCAGAGAGAGGCTGTGATACAAACACAGAGGTCACTCATGTGAAACAGAGCCTGAGCGGGCCGTACATTGCCTTTCCTGACGTAATCGGGGTCTTTGTAAATATCTCTGGCCAGGCCGAAGTCGCAGATCTTCACGACGTTGTTCTCCGACAGGAGAATGTTCCTAGCGGCCAGGTCTCTGTGGATGCACTGTGGGCACACGCATGCATCATTAGCCCTGCAGTAAGCTGTGATCATGCATCACTCGTCTGGAATACGAGGACGGGAAAGCAGCTTTGGTGCGTTAAAACGTCCTGGAATGTGGCTGTGTTTGTGACGCCGTTACCGGAGGATCAGCAGGAGATCCCGCATGATTCCCAAAGCTGTCAACTAAATGTACTTACAGGGAAGTGATGGGCTTTTGTGGGTCATTTAAATGCAGCCTGTTTGCTTGAAATCCTTCCTGCATATTTATTAGCAAAGCAGCCTTCATTATTAATCCATTCATACTAGTTAATATGAGGCTGTTTCATTCAAAATAAAGACAATTTAAAAGAAGGAAGTTGCAAAAGTAAATCTACGATAAACTCTGTACATAGAAGATTGGCAAATGCTGTTAAGTCATCTTTTAATCTAATGTAAAAGCGTTCGCAGTTGTTTTTTTTAATTATGATTACGATATTTTTAACCAATACATTTTTTTTTATTTGCATCATTTTCTAGGACATAGCTCCTGCAGAGCGGCAGTAGTTCTTTAGAAATGTGGCAGGACTGTTGGAAAGGAGCAACCCCGCCCCTCTTCCCATTGCTAAGATCTCGGAGCAAGAAGTCTGAAGCATATTTTCTATATGTCATAACTGCAATTTTTTTAAAAATTATTTTTTTTCTTATCTGCTGCTGATTCACAAAAATACTAAGAAATGCAACTTAAGTTTAATTTTCCATCATGAGAAAAATGTCACAAAAATATTTTATTTCATGGTTAAAATGTGTTCTAACTTCATAAAAGGACCATAAATAATTATGTACATGTATACAAACAGCCTAACTGACCTTTTGACTAATTAAAAACAACTTTTCAGCTGTAATTGTAAAGATTCTCACCTTAATTTATATTTTCAGAAATGTCAAAACTTTATTGTTCACCAACTCTGATCACAAACATGAGATTTGTATAAAAACTAGTAACTGAAACAGTCAAATGATCTAAATTGAACTCAGGCGTATATTAAAACAATTTTAAAAAATGGTTTAACATTTTTTTAAACATTTTTTAAAGACTGGAAAGATTAAGAAAAAACTTTTTTTTATTAAAATATGACAGTTTAACCAAAACTAAAGCAAATTTTTTGGAAAAAGTACATAAAATGTTCTTCAAACTTAAAGATATGCCTAGAAAAGCGGTGAGTATTTGGTCAAAGTATGTTAGAGGACGGTCTACTCTTAAAGAAAACTCCCCACTGATTGACTATCCAGACTCAGACTAATTTCCTCTGTATCTCACATCAGGTTTTCTCCATTTATTTTTTAAATAATTTTCAGCAAATAACCTTTCTGGAAGCCAGGAACTCCATCCCGCGCGCCACCTGGAAGCTGTAGCAAATTAAATCTTCTATTGTCAGCGGAGTTTTCCACAAGTCCTCCACTGTCAGAGCAGCAAAAGAGAAAGAGTGTAAAAAAATAACAAAACCGCAGCAGGTTTATGAATGAAAATTATTCACACCCGTGATGTAACTATGACTCACTTTTCTCAACCGCACTGTTCTGATCGGGACCCTTAGATGGTGCGCTCTGAGGACTGCCGGGTGGGGAGGAGGGTGCAGGAAGCGGATGACGAGCTCTTTGGTCGGTTTGGCCCGCTTCGATCAGCCGCCTCACCTGGCTCTGGGTTTTGGGAGACCGATCCTAAATAAGAAACAGTCTGGATGCATCATGTCCAAGATCGATACCAAACCAGCTACTCCATGTGTCAGGGCTATTCGTGGGCCCAGAATTATGTAAATACATCACACAAAATGTTATGCAAGAACATAAATGAGTTTTTTTTGTTAAACACACAACAGCAAAGCTTCGGTTTCAGCTGCGTTTGGTTACCCTGTAAGGAAGGAAGAACTCTCGCTTTGCCCGCAGGAAGTTGGACAGATTCCCATACTTGCAGTATTCCACTATCACCATGAGCGGACCTGGTGATGCACATGTTTCCAATGTTATTCCATCTGTTCTTTTTCTCTATGTTTTTCATATTTCAGACATTCAAAGCATTTCTGGACTGAAGCAGCTCTGCTGAGAAACCAGAAGTGCAGCATCTTTAAGGCATCAAAAGGTTTTAGAAAATCGTAATGTTGAAGACATCTGTTTTTTAAGACAATTGACATATTAAGAGTTTCTAAGCTCGTTGGTTGAGTCCATTAATTAATAAATAAATAAAACAATTTGTAATCAGGTGGAAATGTTCTAAATCCGTGGATTCACCGTTTGGTTTGGTGCAGGCTCCTAACAGGTTCACCACATTCAGATGGTTACCAATGTGAATCAGAATCTTCAGCTCCGACATTAAGGCTTTGTGTTCACTGGCTGTGGCTCCATCTGTTAAAGAAAACAAAAATACACAGAGAAGCATCACACACTGCTGACAAAAGGTAAGTAGTCTCATTGTGTTTGTGATTTGATCACACAATCGTACTAATTCATTCAGAAGAAAACGTAGATCAGAGATCAACAGCTGTGTTTCATTTATTGGAATATACTACTAACCACTATGTGCTCTAGGTAGTTTTTACTGTTTTTAAACAATAGCAAGTCTATCCTAAATCATGATCCTCCCTCTACCGTGCTCAAAAGAAGGGAAATCATTTTTTAAGCAGTTTTCGGAGCATGTTCACATTTAAATTCATTTCTTTAGTTGTTTTATTCTCGTATGTCTTGGAAATTACATTAGACAAAACGTTAAAATAAAAAGCTCCAAAGGAAGATAAGTAGTATTGAAATTTTACATAGAGTTTAATCATTTGTTCAACTGTAACTCCTCATGCTTGTTATACTGATCTGTTATTCTTCCGTGTTTTAGTGAGTCCACAGAGTTCTGGGGAAAAGCTTTTTCCACCCACACAAAGCCATTGTTTCAATTACAGAAAAGGGCAGTTAGAATCATCAAGAAAAAAGGTCAGCAAAAAACACACCAGGGATTCGTTTGCAGAATCTCATCTGCTTAAGTTCCTGGATTTAAAATTATGTTCAAAGCCGAATTTAAAAATTCTGCCAAGAACTCTTCAATCCTCAATTGTGTCTGTTTCAGAAGAGGAATACAAGTAGGAGAAAATGTAATTTATATTGATTTATGTTCATAAAGCTTAGACTGATGGCCATTTCAACTCATGGCATTAGGATGTGGAACTCACGGAAAATAAGTAATAAAAAAGGCACAAGTTTGTAAAATGTTTGAGGAGAAAATATTAGATACACTGATGGAAAACAATTGAAAGAATTACTGTTTAATTGTTGTTGTCATTTTGTGTTGATGTAGAAGGAACAGACCTCATAATATCATTTTCTTCTGTGTGACTTAAATTTTTCATAGCTTGTTTTATTTTGAAATCTCTTGTATGTATAATTAAGTTGGCATGAACAATAAATATCTGAATCATTTTAGTTTCAAATAAATGCCTTCAGAATCATTATAATACATGGCCCTAAAGTGCAAATCACATTAACAAAATAAAAAACTAATCCCAAAGACAAATAAAAAAGCAAAAACTAAAATGAATTTTCAAAAATGTAAAGGAAATGTTAGAAAATCAAACAGGTGGACACTATGGGTCATCAATGATTGGATGAGGATGTTTGAGTTCTGAAGAAAAGGGAAAGCAGGAAGTTTTACCCAAAGTGTGGTGAGGAGTTGATTGATCACCAAACAGACGGTGTGACCAGAATTTTATTAAAAAAATCTTCTGTCGGAAGACATATGAAGAACTTTTAGTCATCATCCAGTTAGTTATGTCCAATAATAGCTGACTTTTCCAATTCTTATTGGGTTTCATTTTTTATCATTTCAGTTTGATTTAAATGTTTCCTTTTCATTTTTTTTTAACTGTTTTAGATCTCTAAAATGGAATCTTTTTTTAATTGTCTAGCCTTTTAAATTGTTCTTTAATATGTTTTCGTACTGGTGTGATTTTAACTTCACGACCACCGTATTATAATAGCACATTGATTTATGACAGAGAGAACCGTCCCCGACTCATTTAGATAAAAGTTTGTTTTTCCATAAACATGAGGATACAACTACTGGAATGAGAAACATGTATTATTCATGTAGGATGATAACTTGGCATTTGTGTGACATTATCTATCTGACTTCAATATAGAGAAAAAAGTGTTTGCCTGATCAGTTTTACATAAAACTATTTTTTTTTCAGGAACACAAACTGCTCTAGAATAACTTAGTTTGCGGTTTGTTTTTTCATCCACACATTAAATGAAAACTTGGCTCTAACAGACAAAATTAGCATGTGAAGCATGTTTCTTAGAAGCGTCTTTTCGTATTAAACATGCACACGGTGCAGATTGGAAGGTAAATCTCACCTTTGAGCATCTTCACTGCGACTGTATCCACACTGCTGCTCTTGCTGATGCCGTAGAAGGAAGCTTCAATCACCTTTCCGAAGGCGCCGTGACCTAAAACCTTTCCTGCATTCAGAGGAAGTGAGAACTTTTCACATTGAAGGTTGAGATTAGAGACTTTTCACACTTAAGTGGGACAGTGACAGAAGGAGAGACGAGAATCTTAATCCGATGACACCATTATCCCAGCTGTGAAACAGATGCTCTTCCTCAGAGCAGTTTGAAAACGCTTCTCGGGAAATGAGCTCATCTTTAACATTAGCACCCTACTTGACAGCACTTGGCACCGCATGCTATAGGATCCACTCATACCATTAAAAGCTGAAAAAAAATGTATATTTCCCCTAATCTGTTCCCCTTCTCCCTCACGCCTCCCTCTCTTCATTCATACTTCCATGCAAGTTTTCCCCATTGCTCACCCAGCCGGAGTCTGTCTCTGGAGATCTCCCACTGCGACGAGTCATAGGGCAGGTATTCACACTGCTCGTCCAGCGGCACCTCCCCAGGGTCCATTATAATAGACAGATAGCCTGTCTTTATGTCCGCTGGGTTAACCTGCCGTTACAGGACACAATATGAGGTCAGAATGAGTTGAAGGATTGTGGGTATTGTACAGGAGGTGCTGCATGAGCTCACATCGAAGCAGAGGTCAGATGATAAAAGAGCAGTTATCGTTAAAGAAGTGCCCATCACTTCTCAGAGAGCAGCTTCATTTTAAATCAAGGGAGGGACATTTTCTCAGTAGAATATGTCTGATTTTATTTTATTAATTTTACTTTGTAAAAACAGATGTATTACAGCCTGGAAGAAGTTAACCTCACAGAAAATCCAGATTGCACACCCCATCATTTTTTTGACACAGTTATCATTTACATATTTATGGTATCAAAAAAGTAAAAAAAAAACTGTTACAGTCTCCAAGACACAAACTTAAAGGGGCAACAGAGCGTTCTCTGACCCGTTTCACGTTGCAGAAGATGAGGATGAGCAGGAGCCAGAAGAAGACAGCGATGACTCCGGTCCCGATGAGAATCACGATCTCCACGTTGGCCCTGTCGTTTGATCCTCAACGCACAAAAAAGACAAGACAAAAAGACAGTTACCATCATTATTCCAAAAAATTTTGTTTTATTTGTTACATTTTGACTGTAAAACTGTTTTATTTGGTTAAAAAAATGCAAGTGGTTTAAAGGAAACATAAAAACTGAAATAATCCTTGAAAAAAAGGACAAATTTCAATATCAAAAACCTCCAGAAGAGCAATTTTTATCCTTTTGACAAAATATGATAGGTTGCTTTATAGGAAAGCAGAAATGTCTTCAACCTAATAAACTAAATCCAAATTACTTTTTTTTTTTGCTATGTAACAATCCTGGAAGAATGAGAGTCCTCACAGATACTCTTCAAAATAAAGTACATTTACTGATTTAATTATCTGATATTCCATTTTCCAAGTGAAGATCAAAATTTGTGACGCATCAGACACAAACAAAGAAATCTGAAGTTTTCCCTGAGCGACTGACTTTTCTTCGTGGATTGCGTGTGTGAACCTGTCTCACCGATGACCCTGACAGCAGCTGAGGAGTGGACACAGCCTCGCTGGTTGCAGGCGGTGCAGGTGTAGAGGCCGGCGTCCTCCTCCCTAACCCGCTGGATGCTCAGCGTGCGGTTGGAATCCTGCAGCTGGATCCCTGCGGGAGAAACACGAGATGCTGATGAATAAGGCTGTTTCCCTAAAAACCTTCATCTGTTCTCAAGCCACATTTCTCATGAAATTATGGAGGTTTTGTGTCACAACATCACACAAATTAAACATTCATTCATACATTTTCCACCCTCTTGGAGTTGCTGGAGCAACTATTGTCAAAGGGAGGCTACAACCTGGATGGTTTACAAGTCCATCCTAGAGATACACAAACATTCACACACGGAAGGACAATTTAAAAACACCAATTAACCTATGAAACATGTTTATGGACTGTTGGAAGAACTGGGAGAAAACCAACATATGCACAAAAAGAAATAAAAACTCCACATGGAAAAGAACCAGCCAGGGTTTTAACCACATGACCTTATGACTGTAAAACTAACCACTACACCACAGTTCTCTTAACATATAAAGAATAGAAGAACTGAGACCGGTGAGGAGTTGTGTCTGTTGGGCAGCAGTTTTGTTACGCTACAAATAAACACATTTTTCTACTCTGTTTAGAGCTTGTTTGTGCTGTTCTCTAAAGAGAGTAGTACGCACCATTGAAGGAATCTACCGTTTCTTGGCAATTTATTCCATGGAACAGCCCTCATTTCCAAAAACAACAATAGATTGTCGAGTTTCATGTGAAAGATCTCTTTTTCTGGCCATATTTTAAGCATTTAATCGACCCCACAAATGCATTGAATAGTCAACCTACTCAAAGAAAGGTAAGTTTTAAATCTTTTTTAATCAGCCAAACTGTTTCAGCTGCGCTAACATGACAGAACAAGGCCTTCCTAGTCATCTGCTAACCTTTTGACACACTGAGCAAACACATTGCACCATTACTGGAGTGATAGTTGGGTCTCTAGTCACCTATGTAGATAATGCACCAACATTTGAAGCTAGAATAGTCATTTTTGATTCATTACTAATGAATAGAGTGTATTTCTGATAAGTTTCAAATTATCTTCATTGAAAAAATAAGTGCTATTTTGTCAAAAATTGTAACATTTCTAAGTGACCCCAAACTTTTGAATGGTAGTATATACACGGAGGTGTGTAACGTCCTTTCCATGAAACCTAAAGTTCTTTTGACTCCTTGTTATTTTTGTCTTCAAACAAGTTTCAAACAGGAAGTAGAAGTGTGGGTGTTGTCTAATGAATCTCTCCTGCTTGTTGTGAAGTGTGGCAAACTTGAGCACCTGACATTTGGTGGAGAGGCTGATTATCTTTGAACCAGGACAGCCAGGGCAGAGGTCGGCCCTCCACGTCGCACTCCATTCTCAGGGACTCGGTCACGTTCACCGTCTGGTTGGTGAGGCTGCGTTTGTAGCGCGGCGCCTCCAGGGCTGCAGGCGGAGAACAGACAGGAGTAAGTCTGCGGAGGGTTTGTGCCGACATGGATGTGTGTGACATTTACCAAACCGTCTCGCGGTGTTGAGGGGAAAAAAAAAGGCCAAGTGTTATAAAAACATTGAAAAATCCCATTAAAATCTATATCTGTGCTCTAGGCAGTGATACAGAGTTACCACGCAACATGACTTACGTGAAAAGTGTTTGCTTGGAGCGTATCAGCTGTTTTCTGTCACTTCTCATTTATTTGCAGATGCCTTAGACCGACTTCATACGAGTGGATGTGGGCACTGAGCTGCGTGGGCATCTCTTTTTGTGTGTTTGTGCTGTAATCCTCCAGCATCTCTGTGCCAGCTCCGCTGCTCTGACCCATGTGTAATTCCACTGCAGAGGACTGAGCTTTGCTCTATAATTAACTGTGGCTGGAGTGACTATTTTCTATGTGGGATGTTGTGTGTATCTCTGTCAGGGGCTTTCATCCCCCTTGTTTTCCCTCACCTCTGACAAAGATGTATCTGAACAGACAGTGTTTCTCCCCGCTGCGTCTGCTCCGAGCCCTGCACACGTAATGCCCCTTATCTTGCAATTGCGCGGATTCGATGGAAAAATTCAACACCCAGCTGTTGGTTTGCTCCTGAAAGGAAGGCTGGCCCTGGAGCAGTTTGGCGTAAAGGTGCACGTTCCTACAGTCCAGCTCCTGAGGCTTGTCCTGCTGGTCCTGCAGAGCCTGCAGGTTCAGGAGGTACCACTGCAGCTGATCGTGGGTGTAGTTGTCAGCGGTGCAGCGCAGAGACACCTTCTCCTGCTCCAGGGGATCTTCAGAGGGATGCACAGTCAGGCTGAAGCCCTCAGGTATGGCTTTAATGATCGGGAAAACAACAGCAGAGTGGTAAGACAAAGATTGGCACAGGGATGGGATCTAGGATAAATCCATCCAAACTACAACAAGAATAAAGGAATGAAGGGAACATTTTCACTTAATTCTCCATGAAATTCAGACCATGAAGCCCCTTTATTTTATACAAAGACTTTTGTTGGCATGAGTTGAATATTGACAAATGCCATTACAGAGCAGTATGTTGACCCTTTAAAGATCTATTACGATAAAATTTTGTTTCGGATGTTTTTTTAAGATTGTGTGACCTTTTTCTCTTGATGAAGGACATACATAACAAAAGTAAGTTTAATTTTCATTACTGAGTATTTCTTCATTCAAATTATTGTGAATGAGGGGCAGACGAAAAAAATGTTGTTTAAAAAAATTGTATTTGTTACGTGGAAAAATAAACGGGCTGGGCAAAGGCTCTCTACTCTGCTCCATTTTGATGTAACCAATTGTAGACAAATAGATCCATGTACGTCTTAGTTTTCTTCATCTGAGATGGAATCTGGATCAAAACTGCAGAGCTTTATAACTCCAATTTTGCTTACCATTCTTTTTACGCTTGTAATATTAGATTGAGGGCGTGAGGGACTATATGTTAGGATTAGAGCATGTAAACCAATGGATAACAGGAAAGGGGGATGGGCTAACTCTGTGCCAACAGTCCTGCACAAAACTCAGAGGCAAATTTCCAATGAACTACTGCTGCTCTTTAGAAATTATGTCCTAGAAAACGACAGTTTTTTAAAATTATTAGAGCTAGAATCAAAATCAAAAGACCACTGTGAGCACTTTCGCAATAGATCAAATAATGATCGGAGTGCGTCTTGAAATGCAAAACGAAAAGCACGGTTTTTATTGGAGTGGAGTTTTAACTGTCAAGGGGCAAAAATATATATATATATATATCAAAATATAAACAAAACACTTACTCGTCACATAAAAGTAGATCAGACGCTCGTCTTTGCCAACTTTGTTTTCAGCCGAACACTTGTACATGACAGAAACACTGGCGTTGCGAATGTGAAGCCTGCTCACTATCTGTGGGTCAAGACAAAGGACAATTAAGCCTCACATTCATGCAGAGGAAGAGCTCAGACGCTAAAGGGAAGTGCAGTCTGCTCTCGTGTTGTTCTTTGCAGGCTGTTACAAATCATATTCACTTTGACACAGAAACAAGAAAGGAACTCGCTTAGGTGTGACTGCAAAAGTGGGATGTTTACATGTGTGAGCATGTGTATTCAAGAGGGAAAGACTTCCTTGAGGCTGGAGGTTTATAAATGTACTGGCATGTGGATCTACCCTTGTGCGTGTTTCTAAGATATGTTTATAAGCAGTCCTCACAGGAAGCCTGCAGAGGAAGGCTGTTCTAAATATTTCTGCAGTGGAAATGGCTCTCGGTTGAGCAATTCTGTCATGGAGCTCCGAATTTTGGACACTCACATGGAAGCATCAAAGTTCAGGGACATCCTCACCTGTTTGTGGGTATTCATCATAAGAACAAAAAACAAAACGTCAGCAGACAAACCTTTTGCCGTTTATCCACCACTTCCACCGACGTCTCAATAGATTCAATTTCATTGATGTTGTTTCCTGTATTAATGCGCTGCCAGTTCTGACAGTTTGCAATCCTATCACTCCGCCCTTTCCTGTCATGTCGGGCCCTGTAGAGAAGACACATTCATAACATCTCCCCTCATTGAAATGTGCAACAGAAAATGGACAGAGGACAAGAATTCACAAACACACCAAACCACATCCTGATGTGAAGACTTGCTTTTCAAATCAACTCGCGTCTCAGAGCTTAGGCAATTACGATAAATGTCTTTGCAACTAATGTAAAAACACCCTTCTTCTGTCACGGCAATCCACAGCACGAAGATCATAGCAGAGCTAATGAAACATGAAATGGAAATTTACTCTGAAATTTTTGCCTAAAGACAACTGCTCTGCATTAGGAGATGATAATGAGGGTCAGTTTCATCTTACTCTCTTCATAATCCATCCTTACATTCTCTGTGGCTGATTCATCCCTCCCAAGGTTGTGGCCAGGGGGAGAGTTGCGGTTGGAGCCTGTGCCATCTGTCACACATTCATTTTCTTTCTTTGCATTGTGGAAGAAGGCCAGAATACTTGGGGGGGGGGGTAAAACTTTTCAACTCACACTTTATTGCAATTAGGGGCTAAAAAAACCTATAGAGTTTTGTCACCTATATTATAACCTCAATATGTAAATAAATGGGGAAACATTTTTTGAAAAGTAAAACTAAAGTTGACTGTTTATGTAAAAATGCTTTGGTTTGTTTTTTTTTTGTACCTACAGGTAAATGTAAGATTAAACAAAAAAGCATGATGCAACAACATTTTTTTTTTAGTTAAACTTTATTAGTTGAGTATGGAAGACAAAACTACAGAAGCCTAGAACTACAAAAGCTGAGAACTACGGTATTCAAGAACTACGGAAGCCAAGAACTATGGGAGTCGAGAACCAAGGAAATCAAGAACTACAGAATTAAAAAATTAGAGAAGCGGAGAATTACGGAAATCGAGAACTACAGAAATTGAGTAAAGTGGCAGTCGAGAACCACAGAAGTTGAGAACTACGGAAGTCGAGAACTACAAAAGTCGAGAATAACAAAAGCTGAGAACTACGGAAGTTGAGAACTACAGAAGTTGAGATCTACAAAAGTCGACAATAACAAAAGTTGAGAACGACGGAAACCTAGAACTACATAAGCTGAGTACTACAAAAGCGGAGAACTTCCGAAGTTGAGAACTACTAAAGCTGAGAACTACAAAAGCCAAGAACTACGGGAGTCGAGAACCACCAAAGTCAAAAACTTCAGATATCAAGAATTATGGTAGAGAACTTTGGAAGTTGAGTACTATGGTAGCCGAGAACCACAGAAGTCAAGAACTAAGGAAGTAAAGAACTACAAAAGCTAAGACCTTCGGAAGCCGAGATGAAAGCCGAGAACTATTGAATCCGAGAATGGCCTATCTTGCTTTTTTTCCCCGTTTTCTACTGTCACATTATCAAGAGAAAACAAGTTGATGCAGTAGATGTTATCTTGAGATAACACATTTTCTTTTCATAAGAAAATGTAATTTATCATGAAGATCTACTTTTTTGGTATCAAAAGAAAAAAATAAATGTGTTTTCTCTTGATAAGGTGATAGTAGATGTCATTGTCACAAGAAAACTGGCAAAAAAGTAAGACCACAAAAAGATAAAAATCATTCAAACGCAGCGCATTGTGGTGTTTTTGACAATCAATGCTGTTGTGCAGAGATTTCTGGGAAATGTCTGGGCACTTGATTTTTGAGTTGTAGATTTGGACAGTTCTACAAAATGAGGAATGCATTATCTAGTACACTAAGTAGAGGGGGGTTGAAGGACTTGTGTCTTCTGTTTTATATGTATAATATTTGCAGTTAGACATGCATATGTTATGTTTGTGTTTAAGTATAGTGTAACGAAAAATTCTTACTAATTTGAAAGGTTTGGTCAATTATAGTAATAGCCTGGCACTGAAGGACAACAGTCACTGGTGACACCAAGAATGAACGCAAAACTATTAGCTTAATGGGATCACGTGTCCCATCTAAAGGATTATTATTGTTAAGAAAATGTGAGATCATTTGTTTTCAGTTACATTTGTGTCCATCACACCCTGAAAAAGTGCATAAAACAAACACATTTTGTACACTAGTAGTAATTACAGTCAATCATGTCACTCACTGTTATTGGAAAACTACTTTAATTGCAAATAAATGTCTAAACTTGCCTTAGTACAAGTTTGTATTTTGAGGATTTACTGTTAAAATTTACTATTTAATGAAAAATCCCATTACCCAGCAAATTGCTCCACAAAAGAAAATGTTGATATCTTGAATATTTTATCTGCCAAAGAGAATAACTGTTTGTAATTTAGGGTTGTCACCATCAATAAGTACCTCATATTTCTTTTGAAACATAGTGAACTTTTATTTTTTTTTCTTCAAACAATAGTATGATGCAAATTGGTTACTTCGAACTTCACACTAAGTGTTGCCACAAACTAAAATTAATGCAAGTATATGTTTCTTTTTCAAATATTTTTCTTTATTGCAGATTTTTTTTTCTCACAAACATCTATTTTCCACTGAAAGCTTAATATGTGCTAATTATTCAAATTATTCCGTTTTTACATAAAGTTAAGAAAAAGAGCCTAATCATTAATAAATAGTACAGTGAAATGGTTAGAAAGAAAACTATGCAGATTCAAATTTTTATCATTCATTTTGTGTCACAGTTGAGTTTAATGTGTTGTTTAATAACATATTTAAAATTACAATTTTAAACAAAGGATTTTTATGCATAAGCAAAGTGGACTGATTGCTGATTATCTTTTAAGTAATAGAACCTGAAGCTTTCACCAGTATATTAGAAAAGGCAAATTAGTGATAAATAATATTTTTAATAATACCAGGACATAGGATTATTCCTTCGTGTACCCCTTTCTGGGAATCACAAAAGGCAGTGACCAACAATAACAAGACTATGTGGGCAGATTTATGCTCTTACAATAAATGTCTGATGGCTCCTAACAGACAGCTTCAACAACAGAAGCCCCAAACTAATATTCTTAAAGTAATCTCATTGTAAATAACACTGTGCTACCACACTTCAAAGACTCCAAGATCCAGAATAGGAGGTTTTCTTTATCATTAAAAATAAAAAAGACTACAGAAAAGGTCAAAACAACTTTGCATCAGCTGTTGTCCATGAAATATCTCATTAGATGCTCCGTTTGTGAAAAGGACATGAAGTGGGCAGCACAAACTGAAGTTAGACCTACAGGTTGTGTTTCTTGCAAAAACAGGCTGGATGTTTTGTAATCGACCTTGTGCTGCAGGGTCAACTATGAAAAACCTGAACCTGGAAGTTAGTTTATTAGAGAGAAGCAGCTATAACTTACTGAAACAATTAAAATGAATAGGGGTGTCAAAAAAATCAGCTAATAGCAAAAAGAAAGCAAACAAGCAAAAAAAAAAAATCCCAGGGGTCCGTTTTGTGTCTTTTAGTGTGCCGTTGTGCATTTTAAATATGCACAAATACAAGTGCCTTATGTGAATATTGTCATAAAGTATATATAAGTTTTTTCCTTGATTTTTTTTTTCTAATTCAATTAATGAAAGGAAGTAAATGAAAATGAACACATTTATTCATTTTTAACTCAAGTGAGAAGAAAAATCTCAATTTTCCATTATCCTGGTCCTCTTGAGAGCAAAGGCACTGATTGGGTGAATTAAAGTGCAAAACTCAGCTCAGGAAAAGAAAAAAAATACTTTGTATTAGGAGAAATTAAAAATACTGCAAAAGGTGATGAAGATGGTCTTTGTACTTGTACTATATAAATGATCAGAGGATTATCAGGACTTATTTCTTCTTCATATTATTGGTTTGACGATATCATGCCTAAGTGTTTTTTCAAGGAGTTTTTGTTGTAATTTTTCCCCACTTCCTGCTTTGGCTTTTATTTTGACATCAAGACTTCCTGTTTTACCTTTCTCAACATAAGTTTTACCACCACAATGAATTTCATTGCTTCACCTGTGTGACCTTCAAACGTCCTTGTCTTTATGCTGTTCTGACAGATTGACTGTTCTAACTCTCCAGCTCTGCAAGACTTTAAGTCCCATTGGTTGTCACACATGTAGATGAGCGACATTTGCTTCCTCCATTTGACCCATCCCCTGGGGGAGCGGTGAGCTGTAGACACAGCTGCTCTCAGGAACCATTTGGGGATTTAACCCCCTATCCAACCCCTTGAAACTGAAGATCAAGCAGGAAGACACTGGGTCCCATTTTTAGAGTTTTTGGTATCACTCTGCCATGGATTTGAGCTTCCAGTCTTCCAGTCTCAGGACGTACACTCTACCACCAGGCCACTGACCTGACCTTTTGATTCCCTTTCTGCCCCCCCCCGATCTGCCTTTCCCTTTTGGATTCTGCCTAGTAGAGCTCTGTATTTGGACTTGACTCGCACCATGGATAAGGATTTTGGATTATCACACCTGTTCCTTCTTTAACCCCCCCTGCATTGGACATCCCTCTGTTTTTCACTCTCTACCCTTTCCACCATGAAATTCTAGAGAATTCCCTTCCACAGTTAGCTCATCCTACACTGTCTACCTAATTCACCCTTTCAAGTGTTTCCTGCCATTTGAAATCCATCCCTACTTCCTGTACCAAGTTCTTCAACAAATCTGTATTTCATTTTATTCAGATCTATAATTGGGTCCCACTATTTATTCTGTTCTGTTCCAGTCCTTGATTAGCAACCAAACCAAAGGTGGGAGCTCTTTTTCAATCACTGGGTTTTTACTTTTTGTCATTTTGTTCCCTTCAGTCCGGCAACCGTTTTCAAGATTTTATGTGCACAAAAGAATTTCTTACTGTTCGGTCTGGCTGTTGTTCAGAACGCAGGGCCCCCAGGTTCTCCAATACCAGCTTATGTCTGGAGTGGGAACACCATAAGCAGTGCACGTGAGCGTCTGGCTGCTGCCGCTGGGGTACGGACTGGACGGATCCGCCGCTTCTTTCTCATGGATCTGCGGGGGAACTGGAAAATGGGAAAACCAGTGAGTCAATCCATCTGACTTGTGATTATACTCGTCTTGTTATTGTTACAAACATGGAGGAACACTATAGCTAGGTTTTCCACTACCAGCAGAGAAAAAAATCACTTTTTAATATATTATACTATGAATTAATAAGCTCTGATGTCCAAATCTAGAGTTAGTTGGAGCAAAAACAAATATTTTGACAGGAGCAGAGACTATAAAACTTTAATATGGCAAACATTTTTAAAAAAATATCTTGTAAAGATGCATAATACAACAACCGGATCATCTAGAATGCCAAACATGGATGTTTTGTGGGTGTTTTGGGGTATCACAGTCATTTAAAAAAATAAACTGAAGGGAGATTTAAAGGTGTATTCAGACGGGAAAAGTCAGTTGGACCAGACCGAGTCCAGTTATTTGGTCTGGAGTGATTCCTGAACCTTACCTTCGGTTTGTTTTCAGATTAGCATCAGCCAGACATTTCTGTTCTAGACCAAAGCTTGTAAACAAAACCATGTGACTAAAGATCTCTTCAGAAATATTGCAAGTCCTAAACGTTGTATTTCTTGTCTGGATAGTTCACTTATTCAAACTTTATATTTAGCGGACCGATTTTGAATGTCTGGTACAACCCTTATTGTTGCTACTTTGTTGTGATGGCGACATACTGCAAGGCGGTTACTGAAGAGACGAATAAGAGGGTATGCTATTAAGACTGTGACACATAGATTATCAGGAAAACAGTGTGAGAAGCAATGTGTATCTTGTTAAAAGTTCTTGTACTGATCCTGCATCGATCCAACCACATTTCAAAGAATTGCTGTGTTTCTTTGTTGCTGCACTACTCTGTTTAAATCATGTAAAGCTGGGCTACGGTGGCTGTTTAGGTTCAGTTGTTCCACTCCGAGCTCAGAGTCTATTAAGACTGAGGAAACCCAGAGTGAACCAGAGGTCAATCTAAATTGGAAACTAACCAAGACCACCTCGAAAGATGGGTCTGAGAGTGGTTCCTGGTTCCGGACCAGAGTCCACTTGGGTGTATTCAGACTGAAAATTTGTTCTGGATTATCGGAGGAAACAACCTCTGGGTCACTTTAACCCTTCAACACCTGAGGCGTCTTTAAAATACTGCAACTTTTCAACGGTGTGAACAATTAAAAAATTACAGTAAGTCAAATAATTTAAATGAATCAACTGTGTCCAGTCTTAATACATACTAAGATTCATTCTTGTTAATTGGTAAAATTACATTATCTGAATCTATATCATTTTTTTAATCAATGTTGTCCCATTTTCTTTGACCTCAGGACTGCTTTGCACGTACCGTTAACCAGCAGCGTGATGTTGAGCTTCCTCTCCAGCATAGCAGCACTGTTTTTCAGCACCACTGTATACAACCCAGAATCCTCCTGACAAACTTCCTTAATCTCCAAAGCATGGTTAGAGTGCATCTTCAACCTTTTCATCTTGAACTCCGGCCGCTGGTTTATCAGCTCTCCATTTTTATACCTGTACACAACACACACACACAACACAAAATTTGCCGTCGCTCAGGTGCTTTGCCCCAAAATTAATCTCTAAATTGCCGCTATGTAAAGCAAAGTTCTGCTTTAGATGTCTCCTTGCATCTATGATTACACCGGAGAGTCTCCTCTTACCATTTTGTTTCAGGTGTGGGGAACGCAGACACGTTCACTTGTAATTTGAAAGACTTTTGCCCAGCAGTTGCTTCCAAAAGCGGCGAATTTCTGTAGTCAAGACTGATGAATGGTCTTTCTGGAATTAGAAGCATTTGCTTGTTTACAAAAGTGTTTATTTCTTTCACATCTTAAAATTCAGCGATCAAACAGTCAGCCGCAATGGGACTTGGAGCTTATTTTGGTTCAGATATGCTCTGCCACAAGTGCCGTGAGCACACAACTCTAACTGAAAAATACAAGACATAAACTTCTCTGTTGTTTTCTGCTTATTTAAAAGAACTGATATAAAAAGTGTTAGAAATTCCTGTAATGCTGAGATAATCTGAAAGTTTGACAGTTTGACATTTCTGGGAGTTAATGTTAAAGGATAGCTGATAAAATCCAGCTATCTGAAAACATTTGACACCCAAGCTCATAGAGTTGAAACAGATTTCATGTCGAAGTCCTAAAAGAATTTAACAGGCTGTGTTTACAAAATAAAGTTTAAAAGCCAGAGATGGATTTAGTGCTTAAGAACTCAATTTATTTTGGAGGTAATGGAAAATAATTAAACATGCAACACTTTGAAAATAGTTGTAATTCATTAATACATTAGTAGAAGCACTGTTCTAACTGTGAAATTCTCTCCCTTTTTAATAAAAAAAATCATTTATTTTTTTGTGCTTCTTATACACAGGCCTGATATTCCACCAGAGTAAATTTCTATTAATTTAAAAAGCAGTTGAAGCATAAAAAAAAAACTAAATTTATTGGACTTATTTTTTCTTTAATGGATAGGAAAAAAATATGCTTCAATCTGTATGAAATTTCTTAGCATTTTTGTGGTCACAAATGAGTATTTTGGCATAATTTGTACTAATTTGTGGCCACAAAATACTGATTAGAAGCCATAGAATGCCAATTAGCGTCACAAAGAGTTAATTAGTGCCCTCAAGATGCTTTTTAGTGGCCAAAGAAATGCTAAATTTTATTAATTGGCTACAAAATGCTAATTACTGACCACAAAATACTGATTTAGGACTAGTGAATGCTAATTGATGGCCACAAAATACTAAATAGAGTCACAAAATGTTAATCAGTAGCCTCAAAATGTTATTTTGTGGCCAAAAATGCCAATAACTAGCAACAAAATACTGATTTGCAACTAGTAAATGCTAAATGATGGCCACAAAATGCTAAGTAGGAGCAAAAAATGTCTATTAGTGGCCACAAAATGCCATTTAGTGGGCAAAAATACTGATTTGTGACTAACAATTGCTAGTTAATGGCCACAAAATGCTACTTAGGATAACAAATGTTAATTAGTGGTCTCAGAATGTTTTAGGGGCCTAAAAAATGCTAAAATTGTTTTCAGTGGCCACAAAATACTGATTTTTGACTAGCAAATGTTGATTACAGGCCACAAGACGCTAACAAGGGCTCACAAAATGTTGTTTAGTGGTACCAAAATGTTAATTTGTCCCCACAAAATGCTAAATCGAGCACACAATATGTTTAATTGTGCTTAAAACATACTTATTTGTGGCCACAAATTATTACGTTGAAAAACATTTTTTTTTAACGGTATGTCCAGGGCTCCATAGATCATAACTTTTTTAAGTGTTTGATCTGTAACAGATGAAGAAAATATGGAAAATGGCTCTCAAACTGAGTAAAGCTTGCTTAAATGAAGCCCAAATTACACTGACATACTTCTTGGTGTGGAAGGACTCCAGTCAAATCTGGAGAACCACAAATTCACTAGTCCTTCAGTTTCTAATTATTTTCTTCTGTTTCTAAAAGTTGTTGTCAAAGTCAGTCAGGGAGATTAAATCTGCTGCTCACCATGAACTATGACTTGAGTCTGTACAGTATGTGAGCTCTCCATGCTGGTGACGTTGCAGACGTAGGGCCCAGTGTCCGTGACGTTGACACTGTAGATGGTCAGGGCGTGGACGGTAGCTGTGGCGTGCGACAAAGGTTCTCGGTTTTGCTTGGTCTCCACGCCACTGCTCTTCTGCTGACAAGAAGAAGCGCGATTGTCAATGAACATCGTTATTTGTTTAAATCTCTGAACGCAGAATCCAGCGAATACCTTTTGACCAGGATAGAACCACTGGATGTCCACCCCAGTGTTGAACTCCACCATTGCAGTGCAGTTGAGGGTGAGGGTTTCTCCCACCAACAGCTCAACGGGGTCCTCAGGAAACAGCTTGACATCGTAAACCTGACTTCCTGTCCAGGGAGGAAAAAAGAAGGTGGGAGTCAGCAAAAGAGGTCATGGTGACATAGTCAGCAGTTTTTTTTTGCTCCTCTTCCTTCTGGATCAGAGGAAATGACTTCCCGTTGGAGGAACCATCCTTTCATACATAGGAGCCGTCCCTCACATGCCAGTCGTGTATCAAAGTACCAGTAAAAGCAATCAATATTATGAGAAATACATGTAAGACAAAGCTTCAGACACTGAACATTCCCTGCAGACACAGGGGGAGGAGGATAATGGTGATGTCTGTGCAGCTGACTGTGATTGCCTGATTGTTTAAACACCCCATTAGAGCTCAGAGTGAGGACAGAGTTTCTCCTCTAACTGATGGGGCTATTACTTTTAGCCAGCAGCAGTGGGTAGAAGTTTACAGTGACTCTTTAAAAAAGGATCTCAAACCAGAGAGCCTGTGGGTCCTCAAAGCTGAATCGCATTGAGGAAATAAAAACTTCAGTGAAAAAGTTCATTTCGTTTGAACTGCTTCTCGATGAATCATTCTTTCCCTTTCTTCTTTGCTCGCTAGCTTTTTGTTTCCTCCCTGATGGTTGTAATTGTTCACTTAAGGAAATTGAGTTAGAGGAAATGACATGATTAAATAAGAGCCTTGAAATTTTCAGCCGTATGACATAAAGTGGATCCCTCACTGCCATCCAGAATTACAGTGACAAGTCGGTGAGGGGAGCACCACCGCCGGTTCACCATAACGTTGGAAAGTGCTCTGGGGCAGAAGGGTTTATGTAACTCCTAATTGATTTTTGTGATTATTTGTACAAAACAAACCATTTTGGAACCTCTAGACCAGGGGAGTGCAACCTTCAACAATAAAACAGCCATTCAGGTTGATTTCTTAGAACCCAGTAAGGCACTGTGCATTTACAATTCTGTTACTATTGTGATACAAATAAATGAACTATTAGTTTTTGGCATAGATACAATATAAAGAGAAAATTGTAAGTAAACTTTTATAAATTCTGAGAGATACTTCCACAACGTCCTTTCAAAATAAAAGACAACATAGGACTTTCTCAACGCAGCAAATATAGCAGTATAGTGTAATGTCAGCCGAGGAAGAAAATTCCCATTTTGTTTTACAATTGCTAATATATCTCAACCACAAATGTATAAATCAAAACTAACAATATTATTTTTTCTAAATCTAATTCACTCTTAAAATCCTTGAATTTTATAAGGTTATGTATAAAATGTATCTCAGTGTACTGATCTCCAATTGATTTTCTGTGGTGCGTGGTGCTCCAAAATCTGTCAAAATGTTTTATTACAACTTCGGTAAACTGCAAAGCCACACTGCTTGATGAACTGTTGTAGCATTATGGCTACCTCATGCTACGTTCACAAATACAACTTCCACCGCGTGATGGAGAGGCCTTGGCGGAACCTTTAAAATTTAATGCCACTGCCATGTTTTTTTGAAAATCTTTGGAATGGTCATCAGTGTAGATGTGAGGGAGGGGTAGCACTTAATATGGACAGTCGCCGTGCAGAGATATTTGCACATCGTCCGGTTGTGTAATGGCGTCATCTCTGCCTGTCACTGGATTTCCATCGCAGAACATTGAAATGTCCCCGGGCGGCCTCTGACCGATGTCAACTTTTAGAGAAAAATGATCCAATTGCTGTAAAATTGTTACTTTTTCTTAAAACATCTGCAGCGCGGCTGGTAAAAATGTCTTTTACCCCTCTAGTCACACTAGAGGGGTAAAAGGTCCATATGCGGAATCAGAGCCTCATGTTGCTCTAGATGGTTTCTTGTTTTACCTATAGGGTGGATCAGGTAGTTGGTGGAGTAGTGCTCTCTTCCTTCTAGCGTAGCGGCACAGGAAAGGATGATCATGGGCACGTCGTCAATAGCGTGTCTGGGAATAGACCAGCCTTTCTTGTTGTCCCACATCACCCCCTTCATGTCCAGACTTGTTGTAAGCTGTGAAGAAGAAAAAAACGTGAGAGTTGCGCTCGCACACAGCCAGCTGCGATCATTTTGAGGGGGGAGGTGGGTACAAACCGAGGAGAGAGTGACGTTCAGATCTGGCACCGTGACCAGACATGGCACCACGACGTGAGTGGAGTGGCGTTTGATGAAAATGGTCTCCATGTTGTTTGCGCTGCTGCCGCCGGAGTTGTCTCTGATGAGGAAAGGCTGTGCGGGGTCTGGATGCAGACAGAAAACAGGGAACTGTTAAAAGGTAATCCTGACTCCAGCTGGGGTAATGACAGTTATTACTGAGGTAACTTTGCGAACTGGCAGACAAATCCCTCTGCGCCTGATAATGACCCCCATGGACACGCCGTATATGGAGTTTATCATGATTACCGAGAGCTCTGTCTGTCCCCACCTCGCAAATAGCATTAAGAACCGCCATTACATGCCAGCTCAGAGATAGACATCCAAGGAGCTTAATCCTCCTGGTACAGTTTTACTTCAGGTTGTCTGTTGGAGGGAAACATCTCTGCATATTTCCCTTTTTATACTGTCTGATTCAGAGCTGCTGAGGTACAAAATAGTAGCAGCAATTTACATTAGTCTCAACATATCTCAGAAAATACAGAACCTCCAAAAAACGTTGTGGCTATAAGTTCAATCTTCACCTTTACACAAGATCTGAAGGTGATACACGATTGTCCTCATTTCATTTCTTCTGGCTAATTTATATATCTTTCATAAATTTTAGCTCTGAAAGTTGTTTTGAAAAGCAATCAAAGTCCTGAATTTGTCTGAAAGCAGGTGAATCAAGACAGCTCACTGCTTAAACTGTATATGAGAACTGGACTGTGTGAATGTGATGTCATCTATCGAAAATGACTTCAATCAAATAAAGTCAATTATTGGAGCCAAACATCGTCAGTAGGTATTGATTTGTCCGAATTGGTCAATGATTTTATGGCAGCTACCATTGCCAATCAGGAGTGAGCTTGTAGAAAGACCACACCCCCTATTACTTAAAACAGGCTTGGGAGAATCTGTCAAAGGTTTTGATTGGCTGGCGTGAGACCACATACTTTTATTGAGAGATCTAATTTGGTCATTTTATAACAAGGAAAATATGAAAAAAAAGGTAGCATAGGAGTCAAAGTTTGAGATTTTGATCTTTTTTTTTAAAAAGGGGAGGAGCCAAACACTTGAAGCCAAAAAAACAAGCGAGTCTGTTTGCATGTGAGAGCTCAAACTTTAGTCCTAAAGAAAGAAGAGAAGCAGATTGTAGTCAAATGTGCCACAATGTGATTGAAAAAGAGCAGCTAAAAGTGCAAAAAGGCTTCATTGACAAATATTGCTTCAAAAGCAGCCGTGTGACATGTTTGTCACCTTGGGCTGTGGCGTACTGTACATGACGGGGTGCATCGATGCACTCAGGCCTCCGGTGCGTTTGAGTGTTTGGTTACAGCGTTAGTAAATACTCGACATCTGCCTGTCTAATTTAATCCACATGTATCCCTCTCATCCTACCACACACTGGGCTGAATTTACGGCTGTGATTTCATCTGCTTCTGATCAGCGCGTTTGTTACATCTGTGGAAACTGTTTTGGCACCCTGTCAGGTGGAATAAGACGGCCTCTCACATCCGTCTCATCGGCTGTTAAGGTAAAGCGTGAAGGCCAGGCATGCGGTCAGGGACAGACCTTGAGCCTTGCATGGATTCTATATGAAAGCATAATTTCTCTACAAATCTTTCAAGACTCTCTTTAAAAAAGAGAAGCAAATCTTTTGCGAAAAGTGTTTCAAGTCCACTATTTGCTTTCATGGCGTTACCTGAGGAACTTGACAACCACCAGCTGGGATTTCAAAACAGGATTTATTTTACTAAGACAATCTTAGTTTGTCGTTGAGCCTCCCAAAGATAACACAAGCAACATCCAGACATTATAAAGAGCTGAAGAACCTCATGTAGTTTCATCTGCTTGAGGCCTTTTGCCTGGAATGAACCTTGAGCTGGATCAAGTTATTCTTTGACATGGTCAACCTTTGGGGTGAAATTTTATTAAATTCTTTGTAAAATATGTGCATCACAAGAGTTGTTGGGCTAAAGAAACCTCTCATTTGTGTGTTTTGAGCTCCAAGGACATTATGGTTGTGAAAGTGAGGGTAAAAGTCAGGAGAATCAAACAGTCACTCCTTTTTTTTGTTGTTCTAAATATGAGGATTTAACAGTTTCTTCTAAAACTATGTCATTTATCTCTTCATAGGATACACCCACAGCAAACTCGCAGTTATTTTCAACACTAAAACTGCTGACGTGAACACACGCTAAGCTTAAGTCATGGTTTTCTAATCTTCTTAAAGCCCGTATGAAAAGGTCTTAAGCAGGGATGGCATTTAAACTTGTCTGCAACACACTAAACACCCCCAAATGTTCAGGTCCCCACATCATGAGCAGCACGGCCTAATGCAACCCTGACGACTATATTTAAGAATTGTACTGAGTGTTCCAAACAGGAAGTACCCACTGGTCCTAAAAAGCCAAAATCCATGGACTACTATTAAGGAACAAACAGCTTTTACTCATTTGTTATATAAATAACTGTTGTTGGTTTATCTTTTTATCAAGCTTTTTTTAGTGAAGTTTTTTTTTTCATGATATTTTTTCTTTGGAAGTTACTCCAGTTATAATCTGGCCAATCAGATGCCTCAATAAAAGTATGTGGTCCCCTTGGACCCCCACATCCAGCATTTGAAACGATTCTCCTGAGCCCTCTTTGGAGTGAGTTCCAACAACCTCACTCCTGATCGACATTGAAATGATCATTTAGATCGATTTGGATCAATTACTGCTTACTGACGTCATGTGGTTCCAACATGGCGGAACCCGTATTGTGAAAAAAATGGAGACTAAATTGACTGTATTTCGCTGGAGCCAAAGCTAAGCCATTTTCTGTGGGTGATGTCACACTCATAAGGTCCAGTTCACATGCAGTGACTGTGTGAGCCTGATTCTGCTGAAAAAGCTTAAATTCTGCCAAACTACAAAAGCAACTGTATTTTTTTCAAATATTTATGTATTAAGCTTTAAATTATATTATATTGTAAACAAAAACATATTTCCAATATTAAAAGAGTGACTATAAATCCCACTCCAATCTATTAGAAAAGTGTTTCCTGTGGCTTTTTAAATATGGTTTTGCCTCTTTTATGACAAAATACAAAAAAATCTGTTCTTTTTTAAGGACATATTTTCTACAAAGTACCAGTAGTTCATTAAAAATTTGCCTCATTTCCAATAATCCCTTTGTTTACTCTCTCTGCCACTAGCTTACAGCCCCTCACAATCCAAACCTAACATTACCAGTTTAGTTTTTGCAACTGCATTTTTTGCCATCTCCTGATTCACCATAATTTGATAAAAAAAACTCAGAAATGCTGTTTTAATCTTAATTTTATTCATATTTGTTCTCCATCATAAGAAAAATGCTACAAGAACGTGTTAAAAACTGAAATATTTCTTTCATTGGAGTGGGTCTTAACTGTAAGCTGTAGTCATCTCAGGTATTAGGGTGCAGTTAGGGTGTTAATTAGGTTTAAGTTGCTAAATCACTGGTAAACTTTTAATAGAAATGTATAGTTTAATGTCTGTGGGTTTTGAGCCCCTGGTGCTTTCTACTTTTACAAGATGTTATCTTGATTCTCAGGGAAGCTCAAGATCCCCTGAAATGGAGGATGAGTGAATTATGGCTGATTGTAAGCAAGGACTGCCGTTTATCTTGATGAAGCATTAAACCTTAATTCATGGTGGTGTGTGTTTGCATTAAAAAATAGCAAACATGGCTTTAGCTCCTAAATCAGAAATGCTAACGCACAGAAAATCCTGTGTCCCATCCTAAGACTGACTCAAAAGTATGACATAACCAACGGATCATTAGGAGATATTGTTAAACTGATGAATGGTGACAATTTCACGGATAGTTACACCGATTTACAACATATTTAAAGCCCACAGGAAAACCCACGGTTGTGGATTTGATTGAGTCATAAACTGGCTGAAGCTGCAGTCGCTGAACACAATTGTTGTTTTAACAAGCAATCCCTCTGTCTGCTCTGGAGCATAAATGAAGGACTGCTTTGAATCCTGAAGTTTTCTTTTTTGTTTCACCCAAGAAGTAATTAGCCTGATGCTAGTGTGAAACATAAAATGCTTTTTAATAAACAGCTAATAGACAGGAGGGAAAAACACAAGTTTGTCTAGAAATTAAAAATAAGCAACATTTACCTCTTAAGTGCCTAGTGTAAATGATTGGAACAGTCCATTCTTAGACATAATTGAATATTTCTGCTCAATGCAGCAGGGGCTCACCTCTGACAAAGACATAAATGCTGACAGCAGTGATTCCATCAACGATGGCTTTAGCATCTTTATGATAGCACTGGTAGTAGCCCGTATCTTTCCCTTGTGCTCCATGCAGCACCAGCCTCTTGCAGTACGGCCTTCCCGGCTGCCCGGGACACTCGCTGATTAAGGCCACTCTCTCCTGGGGGATGCTGGTGGTCGACAGCTGGTGTTGGTGCTCACGTACCACCTGTCCAGCCAGAGCTTTGTCAGGCCAGGCCCAGGCCAGAGTGTGCTGTCCCCTGGAAGAATCGATGGAAGTTTTTAGGAAACATGCATGAAATTTTGATGTCTTTTTAGTTGCATTAACAGACAAGAATTGGATGAAATCAAAGCAAAAACTTAAAAATGAATAAATACATGAAAAGAAAATCAGATAAAAACTTTACCTGGTGATTCAAAATCAAATTGATCTTTCAAAAAGTGTTGATACTCAACACACACCTGCTTGCTTTTTCACATATAATTCAGTTATCTTAACCTGGAGGCATTATAAGCCAGACAGTGCAGAATCATAATGACTCTATGAAAACCGATATCCGTGCTGTCATCACCTGTTCTCATCAAACGCAAACATCAGTCCCAAAGTGGCATTACTAAGTGTGACTTTGAAAAAAAAATGCGGGCAAAATATAGAAATAAAAAAAAACCCACTGCTAATTTAGTAAAATGTTATTAAAAAACATCAATCAGCTCAGAAAACAATACTGTGCTGAGGCAAAACTGGCTAAAATAAAAAGCTGATACCCTGTCTAACCCACCCTGCTGAGATGACACCATGTGAAGTTGAGACTCGGATTGGGAAACGTCCAAAAGTACCACGATCCTTCCAATAAAAGCATTTTTCATCCAAGGAAACACAATGGATGCGGAGCAGCTTGGCAGCACAGAGCAAAGCTAAGATTGAAAGAGGATGAATGAATACATACTGGGCACCGGCTCCGATGCTGATTTTTAAATTGGCAGGTGTTCCAGAAACAGGAATGTGTGAGACAATGTGTGAACATCCATTACCAATGGTATTTCCCATTAATGGTTGCGAAAAACTCAAAATTCAGCAATAAGGTTTTATCATGTGATGGTCAATAAAATCGACTTTTTTTTTTTTTTACAAGTGATGGACTAGATGACGAATAAAACAAAAACCAGGCCACACCCATACCTGCATGTAATGGAGAGTGTGTTGCTGACTGGAACCACGAGGTCGTCTCCAGGGCTGTCGAGGATTGGCGGACTCATTGACAATCCCACCACCAGACCTGAGGGATGAAACGCAGCATCGACGTTGAGTTTATGCAACAGGGGTTGATTGGTACATGTAGAGGTGCTGGTGGGCCGTAAAATCAAATCTCAGACACCATTATTTTTCACATTTGCAACCTTTGAGTATCTGAAAGAGTTTGCCGCCTCGAGCAAGAAAAGCTTCCAGACGGTGGAAGCTCTGAGGGTGAGGCTGATCTGGACAGCCATAAAAATAATTTACTTTGATTTATTACCCATGCGTTGGCTTGTGCTTTAATATGGCCGGAGTACCCCCCAGCTCCCTTTAGGGCAGAGTTACAGTTTAGTCAAACGCCACACCTAAAAATGTGTAAAATTGCCACCATGACCCACCTGGATATCATTACAAATGGACCTTATGATACTGTAGAGGATTTTCTTGCTCTTTAAATGATGATCTCATTCAAAAATGAGAGTCATTTGGTAAAATAACAGTCTATAGTTTCAGCTTTTCAAAGAAAAATGTCAGGAGAATCGATGTAAGCGAACGAACATGTCACAAAGTCACGAAGCCGGTCAGAGCGGACAGCTCTGGACGGGTGAGAATCTCGTCCACAAACATGGGTCCTCTGACACATCCTGCTGTCCGGGGAGCACAATGGAGCAAAGTTGGTCCTCTGTAAATATTTTCGCACTTGTGTTTATAGTAATGGCTGATCCCAGTGGAAGGCTGATCAACTCAAGGTCCGTCCAAGACTGCGAACACTCAAAAACAGACCCTAATGTGGACACTACAGTAACCGGATACAAATCGGGCCAGGCACATGTTGAAATCAGACTTCACATCTGGCTTAGATCTGTATGATACATTTCAAGCATGACTCCTGATGAAGATCACACCCTCAAAGATGGGACAGAGGGCCAGGTTCAAACAGCTGTCACAGTTTCTGCATTGGATGATTCACAATCTTTTATGTCTGTGTTGTAGTCTCTCCACTCTGTAAGCTGGAGCTTAATATTGACAGATGATTGAAGGAGAATCGGTTCTCTCTTTACAAACTTCAAATCTGTTCAGAAAGTGCTGGTAGGTTTTAATCTTGTAAATAAAGTATTTGCCGTCAATACACAAACAGTGACAGGGCAAATGCGGCAGATGTCTTCTGAATGCCGGAGTGAAAAATAGCTGCAGTCCACTAATAGCTCCCGGTTTGGCACCCAGCAGGGGGTTCCTTCCTCCCCTTCCCCTCAGCTCTCAGGGGAAGGAGCGAAGGATCACCAGCGCTTTGTCTGAGCTGTCGCGTGTTCCCACCACCATCATCCCTCTGTAGCTTTGTCCACATTTTCTCACACCTTAAATCTGTAAAGCTAAACGTCCCATAAACTACAAGACATGTGACAAGCGAGAAAGGAAGTCCCTATCAGGATGATTTTAGGAACTTCCCGCACACACTGAGGGGTTCCTGAGGGTTCTTTAGGGATGTTATTGATGGGGTCTGGACAAACGTCTTCTAGTCTTCTGATTAGCCCAAAAATAGTTACACACCTACATTCAGAAGATAAGATTGACATTGTGACTAGGGGTTTGTATTGGAAAGATTCAGGCAATACGATACAAATCACGATACAAGTCACGCGATATGATACATATTGCAATATTTCACAAGACTACCAGTACCAGAACAATGTTTCACTTTTTTTTTTTAAATAGCATGCATTAGAGAAAAGCTGTCATTCTAAGTAGTACATGTCTCATAACAGCAAAACAGCGAGGCTGACTAAACCAATGAGAGTGAATATTTAACACAATCTGGTTCTCGCGAGATCTTGTTGTTCTGGTTTGGTGTAGAGCTGCTGCCAACTAGTGGTGAGGCGGTTTAGGCTTGATTTTTAATTAAATAATTGATTAAATATCGTCTTGTCAGCATTTTAAATTGATACAAGGATTACCAAATTAAATATCGCACTATATGGCCAAATGAATTTTTCTAGTTGTGACACATTGCATTTTGGGAGAAGTTGTCTAGGTTCCACGTAAACTGTTGTTCTGAACTTTTTAAATGGATCCTAAATTAATATTAAGCCATCAAATTTAACAAATATTTCACATTTAGAGCATTCTTCTTATACTCTACGGCAGGGGTGTCAAACATACGGCCCGTGGTTTTATAAGGATGTTTGGGGAGGCAAGTTTCTAGCCCATTCCTGTGGCGAGTTATGGTTATTTAAAGAAATGGTCGCAATGCGCAATTCCGCCACTAGGGGAAGAAAAGGAAAAGAAATACCGGCACAACAAGAGATCAAGAGATGGGCAGAATTTCTTCGCAAGGGCGGGCCACGTTTGGGTAAGAGTTAACAGCTGGTCGGTTCCCTGGCAGCCTCACTGCTAAGTAAAAAATATGATGTAAAAATGATCATTTGTGACTACACAATTACTAGAATGTCGTTGACATTATAAATATTAAATGCTAAACATTTTACAGTCATTCAACGATTATCAGATTTAAATTAAAGCAGTTTACGATAAGATGAAACAAGATAAGATATGTCTTTATTATCACTGTCCCCATCTAGAATGAGATTAAAAGGAGTCTCAGTGCAAAAAAAAAAAATTAAATGTGTCTATATAAAATTATCTGTGCAAAATATAAACATGTTTGCTTTGTGGATTCAGTGACTAAGTAAAAGGGATAGTGCAGATTGAAGAAATTAAAATGGGGATGCTACAAATGGAGGCGATGGAATTAGAATTAAAAAGAAAAAAGATGGTTTTACGGTTTAAAAAATGGACAAAGCTTTGGAGGATCGCAACGTCCAATGAGAAGCGGCACAGAGACACCTGCCAGGATAATCGACTTTCTATGAGGTCTCTTTAGGATCCCTTTCTTCTCTAAGTGGCCATTTCTTGGCTTTTTGTGGATTTTTTTGGTCAGACATTCTATCATGAGACTTTAGAAAATAATACAGATTAAGTAACTCATGTCTACCACAGTCTTCGAATTAAATGTCATGAGTGGGAAGAGAAAATAGACTCTGGTGATTCTTTATTTTAATATTTCATTTTTTAAGAATTACTGTAATCTGCAATAAAAGTACTTTACTTCATCCTGCAGTGACCATTACTTTTGGAGAGCTTATTAGGTTTCACCTCATTTCGCTGGTGCTCTGGCTGAATGTCATGGCTCTCGTAACAACTGCATTTTCTTCCAAACTCGACACTCCTGGAAGATTGGCCAGGATCCTTTTCTCTTTTCAGTGTTTTTAACGGGGCAAAAATAGTCGAACGAAGCTCATAAAGTCAGAAAACGTGTAACCGTAAGCTCTCTGGTGAAGTCACCATTACCGGATCTGTCACCAGCAAAATGGAAAAAGGAGAGATTAATTATGTGGTGAGGGGAGAAGGGTGGCATCCAGCAAGCATTAAGCCTACTTTTGATTCCTAAACAGCAGCTTAAAAAAGGATGAATGAATTAAAATAAAAGTGAAGTCTCTGCTTCAGCTGACCAAATCAAACAGAAAAAGCTGAGAACCTGTTCTTAAAGATGCTGCCGCACTCAGAGCGTTGTATTGTCGCACTAATGGCCTCTGACAAGTATCACTGTCTGGGTAAATGGGATCTAGAGCACATTGCTCATGAGCGGCACGCTGTTTTACAGACACAGAAGCTCCTTCACACAGAGATTTGATGAAAGTAGGGGCTGATGAGGAGCAAGATGAAGACATTTCTGTGATGCTCAAAAAGAAGGATAAGATTGATGCTTTGTGCAGCATAAACTCTCAAAAGTAATCTTCATATACATTTTATTGTATTAAATTTGTAGCAAAACATATTCCTTTAGTGCTAATAACAGCATAAGCACACAGTTGCATGAACTTTTAATGCTTTTTGTCATTGCTTTACTGGGTCTCACAGGGAAAATTCTCAGTAAAACTGTCATGACACGAGGAAGTATAATGTGATTTTCAAGTGTGATCCTGGAATAAAGGTTGTTTCAGAGCGTGGAGGATGTGAAGTGATGTGGCGTTCGCCCTCGGATGGAGACTGACTGACGAGCTGTGAGCTAAATACCTGTTGTAGTTGAGTCTCTGATGGATGTTTGCCTCCCGATCTGCAGAGAGATCACACACTGATGGCTGAGAAGCCAAATGCAAATCCTTTGAAATGTCAAGACTTGACTGACAAGCCCTGCGAGATAAAGCACCAGCGAGGTGGAGGGGTTTGCCGGAGGAGGCGGAGGAGAAGCCGTGAAAAACATTTGCTACAAATGGGGAAACACCGGGACAGAAACGCTCCGACATACAGTCGGTGACACACTGCCGCCGCAAGGCAAAGGCGGCTTTCTGAAGTTAACATGTTACAGATTCTTAATCCTCAGAAGCTTGTGACAAATGTGCTCCAACATTTTTTATAAATCAGTACAGTGACTAATACATATCTCTAAAGCTTAGATGGAAAAGATAGATTCCAGACTCCACTTAAAAGTTCCTCCAACCGGTCCTATGTGGGCTGCTGAAGCCTATCCCAACTACTGATGGACAATAGCAGGCCAACAGGTTCCAGCCCATCACAGGGCCATGCAATCACACACTGACACCATTCAGAATCGCCAATCAATCAATGAAGCTGAGAAAAACCTGCACAGAAAAAACTCAACCAGTGTGGAGACTATAACAAAAAAATTAAAAGTCGATGAGAACAAAGAGACTTGAATTAGGTCATGCTTTGAACCTTTTATTAATGACAAAAAAGGAGGAAAAATCCACCTAGGATTACTCTGTCTTATTGCAAGCAAAAGAAAAAAAAAACACAAAAATTGGCAAAAAAGCAACAACAAAGCGGTCTCTCCCCTCTAACTTCCAGTTGCAAAACCAACAGGTGAGTCAAAATCACAAAAAATACGTCTCCCACAAACCCACCGGGTGATTACTTGTTCAATATGAACATAAATATACTACAATCAAAAGAGCAACAATATTAATTAACCTTAACAACCGGGATTTGAACTGTGAGGTTACAGCACTGGAAACTACCCCACCATGCAGCCCTTGTCCAAAAGTAACAGGAGAAAAACAAATGAAAACGAGCTTTTAAGCATCAAATCATTCACCCTGAATCAAAAAATATATATGTTATACACCAGAATTATTTGTTTGTTGTTTTTCTATTGATTTTTTTGCCTAATGTCCTTCCACTAGCAAAAGAAAGCTACAGCCCCCTTCAGATACTATTGAACTATTTATGAATCCTTTAGTTTCTTATATTAAAATGCCTTTTAGGATCTTAGTTTTTATTTAGTTCAATTCCATGTTGTTACACCGTTCTCTCAAGGTCTCCCTGCAAACAAAAAAAGAGCCAAAAGTATAACTCTGGTACAGCTTTACTATAAGAAACAGAAAAAATGAGTATTTCCACTAAGATAGTAGTAAATATCCAATTTAAGAATGTTTATTTAAAAAAAAATAGCCAAAATCTTTGACTTAATTTTTTTTTTTTTATTTAAGTTTTGTTTAGCTCAGGTGCTGAAAGACTTGAAACCCTTTAGGGTCACTTTACGTTGCCAACATGTTGCATGTTGGAACAAAGTTGATATGATAAGCCACTTTTCACACAATCAGCTCATTTACGTTAAACTAAGATTATGCTAAAAAGTGTGCTAATGAACTAAGTTGTGTTAAAAATCAATTGAAATATGTTTTACCTGAAGTGATCGCATTTAGCTGTTGGATTTCTAGAACTTCACCAGTCAAGAACCACACAAAAAAGTCTGTTTGCTGAGCCTTCCTACATCACTATACCCAGCACCATGTGGACTTTCAACCTTCAAACTGAAAGAGACGAGAGTTATAGGTTTCTGTCAGCTCCCTGAAGGCTCTAAAAAATAATCCATTAGTCATTGTTTAGATTGTGTCAAACACACTGGATGCTGGATGTACATTCATGTGAGGTGAATGCCATTGAAAAAGCAAACACATCAATTCACAGAGGTCCTCGGCTGATATCTCGACATGATAATAAACACATTTCTACGCCATGACCTTTTGAGCTGCTTCCCATGACGGATGGTTACAGCTGTTATCGCTCTCTTCACTGATTTATACCAGTTTATATAAGAAAGGCCCTCACTTTACTCTACATTTGTTGTGTGGCCATGTTTTAGTTATGTTATTTTTTTGTCTTTTTCTTGTTTTCTGGTTAAGCCCTAACAGCACCAGGGTTTTAGTTGCCTGTTGCCACCTACGTCCCTCTCATCATGCTCTGCTCCACCTTCTCCAGCTTGAAACTGTCCTTTGCAAAGGTTTCCAATTCATTTTTTTACTATATTCTGTGGTCATCTTTTTTTCTTTTTTTTTTTCTTATTTTGTGTAAGTTTTTTGGGTTGGTTCCAGTCTTTGCTTCTTAGTTTGTTTTTCTGCTTTTTTAGTCAGAATTCTATAGTTCATTTAAACAATTTATGGTAGACTTTGAACTTTTCTGCTGCTACTCTGAGGTCCATCAGCAGGTTATTCTTCCAGGGAACTGCAAGAACCACAAAATATAAACTGTTCTGTCCATAAAAAGTCCTTGGAATCCATTTTTCGGCTTAAAAGCTTTTTTTCTGTTTTTCTGTTAAATGTGTGTTTTCATGGTCAGAACTTGATGGTCCTGATTGCATTAAGAATCCATCTCTGTGCTGTTTCTTTTTTTATTTTTACCAAGAACTCAGGCAACAACATTTCCATTAAAATATTATTTTTCCTACAATTATTTGGTTTTAAATGTGTTGTTAGTCTCAGAAAATCAAGAGTCACATTTATAACGTTAAGATGTGAAACTCAGGAACATCCTGTGGTTTATCAACGTGTTACGATTGGAAACCAACCTTTGAACTCAAATGTTGGGAAATCTTTATCTCATAATACTTTTGACCACTGCAGCCAAAATGTGATGTTTTCACATTTTATTCTATAGCACTTATTATAATATATTTGGTCATCTATATGTAAATTTTTAATTGACCCTAGAGCGCCATCATTTTCACCCGAGAAAAAGTATTTACATGATTTTCAAAATGGTGCATTTTTCAGAGTGCCATGGGTCCCTGGATAAAGTCTCTCATGTCCCTGTAATGGGTGGACCAAAGGCCACCTCTCTAGTATCCTAATTTTTTAAGGATTTTTTTGTTCCAGTAATTTTCGAGCATGTTTTTAGTATCTTCTTCTTTTTATTTTCCATTTTGTTACATAAACCACAGTTGAAAATAGAAGAAATCTACTTTAATTTGTCATCTGTTGTCATATTTTGATTTATTTTCTTTGACAAATACTTTTTATTGGTTCTATTATATCGGGTAAAAATAACACGGCAAAAGTGATGTAACTTTTTATAGTGAGGGTTTAAAAAAAAAGGCTAAACCTTCACAAAATGTTCTAAATTTTGGTGCTGCCAAATCCGACACTGAATTACTTTGTTAACGCAAAAGCACAGAAAGTAACAGTAGAGTTTTTTTCCAGATCACAGTTAAGTTTTCCACAAATCGCAGTTTAGTAACCTGAGATCTCGTCAATCGTTGGGTACTTAAAAAAAAATAAAAAAACATGAAACGATAAAAATTTCGTTTGTTTTCTTATTTTTACAAGAAGATCAATCCACAAGGAAAAAGTTAAACAGTTTGTTGGGGGATTATTAGAATTATTATTATTTTACTAACTCTGCTTGTGTATGGTACCCGAATGAAGTGAATAGACCATTTCCGAATAAAAACCACTTCACATTTGCCTAAAAGAAAAAAAAATTACAACTTTTTCTAACCTGTTTTACAATATTTCTGAAATATTATACTTAAGGTTTGCATACATCTGTACATCAGGCTGGATGTGTGAATATTTTGGTCTTAAAATCTGAATTACTGTTGTATTCAATGGGAAATAGGTCATTTCTGACACCAGCCTCTAGTGTTCATCGGAGGAACTGCAACAGTTGATTTTTCCTGGTTGGCTTTGACCTCTACAAAGACAGATGAGGACTTGGCTCACAAGAATTTTTTCAAGTTTTTCTTCTTTCGATTAATATTACAGTGGATGATGTAACCAAAAAGATAAATAAATAAATACTGGTAATATGGATTATAATGGGAAGTTTGAGTGCATGGCAGGAAGTGTTGGATTAGGTGAACAATTGAGCTTTCTAGCAAAATAATTTCTATCATTTAGTGTTAGTGAGCTCTTCCTTACTTTTCCTCTTCACATTGAACCACAATAGGGTGAACCAAGACCAACATTTTCATTTAAACCACAATTTACTGATTTGTCCCACACCAGAGGTGACACAAATGCAAAGAGCCTTCCAGAAAATCTGGTCAGAACCAAACAGCTCAAGTGTGAACGGTGCATCTTTTAAGGAACAAAAATAAAAGTATTTTTAAGCTTTTCTGGAGATTTTTCTGATTTTTTTTTTTTTTTGTGCTGATAAAGATGTTTATCTTGTTGAATTACAAACACTTCATGATGAATTAAAAATACACAGATTTAAATTATCTACGAAGATAAAAATGTCATGGTGACCTTTTCTTTCACAAAACTTGAGCTTGAAGCTCAAAAAACTTCAGTATTAAGTTAAGTTCAATAACATGTTTAACAACAAGCAACGGAGTGAAGAGGAGAAATAGCCGCTATGGCGCCCTTTGTTCTAACCCGAGCTGACATCTTTCCATTCAGTGATTTCTTGCTCTATAATGCTGGAATGACTGGTGACTGGCTCACTGACAACCACCTTACAAAATGTGAGCATGGGCAGTCAGCCAAAAGCATATTTGAGCCTGGTTCCCTCTTTTCCCATGCATTCCAGCTGGTGGTGCCGAGATAAGCAGCAGCTTTGGGGGATCAGCCGCAGCTAACAAGAAGCAGAATCACACTCTAACCTGTAGATAAAACATCAAATTCCAAATTGATTTACCCTGTGTGATTTCAGCGCACGCTTAGGTGTGTAAAAGCATTTATGATGTAAGGGATGCACTAATAACAGAGCTGTGTTTCATTTTCCACAGTCTAACCTCATGGAGCTTCATAGAGTCTCAATGAAGACGTTATTGTGACTCAGCTCATTACCTTTTTGGTATCGGACAGGTCGATCGCTATATAGGGATCGTCAAAGATAATTAAATTCTCTCTTCGGCAATTACTGAGGATTTATTGACAATCGCTTCAAATCTCTGGTATTTCTGAGACAGGCGGCTCACTCAACACGTTCCTGTACGAAATGTGACATTGCTCCTAAAGAATGTGATTTCCTCTTTGTAGCTGTGAAAAGCCCTCTAAGTGTGGGAGTAATGCATGCACCCGGCACCAGATCCCACCTCCTCTGCCAAGCTTTAGCAGCTAGACCTGAGAATTGTTTGAATCGGGATTGGGGAAAAAGGGAAAATCTAACAGGTTACCGCCATAAACAAAAAGGCCAAACAAACTGTTCCTTTGTTCTCAAACAAGCCGACCTCACGTCAGCCATGCCTCCAAATCTGTGAGCGGACAAATTCAGGGTTTAGTGCCAGAAGTCTGAACGTTTCAAGGACAACAATGGCGGCTGTCTCGGCGTGTGCGTCAGGCTGCACTTTGATGTGTCAGCCTCACATACCTGGCTAACAGAAGAAAAAGCTGATATCCAGACTACTAACAACTGAAAACAATGCGCAAAAGCTTGTTCGGTGGGTCTAAGTGTGGCTTTAAATGATGAAAATTGTATTTTTAACATGTTTTTATTGCATTTTTCTCACGATGGAGGACATGTATAAATAAAATTAAGCTTAAAAATTAGAATTTATTTATGAAATTTATTGTAAATCAGGAGCAGATGCAAAAATACACTTAAAAAAAAGATGGTAAGTGTGACCTGATCAGCTCCATTCTGATGCATCCACTTGCAGATGAATAGATCCATGTACGTCTTCATTTTCCTAGTCTGGAATCTGTCTCAAAACTGTACGGCTGGATAGCTCCAATATTTCTCACCATTTTTGTTGCATTGGTAATGTTAGATTGCAGGAGAGCACGTAAACAGATGGATCATGGGAAATCAGGGCAGGCTTACTCCTGGCCAACGGTCTCACCCACTACTCAGAGGCAGATTTCTAATGATCTACGGCCGCTCTGCAGAAACTATGTCCTAAAAAGATAGATTTAGGCTAAAACGGCAACACAATAACTAAGAGACCACTGGGAATGCTTTCAACATACATCAAACTATGATTGGAGTGACACAATTTAAAAAAAATAAGATTTGTGTTTAAATATAAGAAATGCAGATTTATTAATTTTGAATTGGTGAAACATGTGGGTTGATTTCAAAGTTTAATCTCATTTGGATGAAAGTTGTAGCAACATTTTCACTTCTAGAATGCCTTTACCAACATCAGAACCCAGCTTTATAAAGCCATGTCACCCTATCTCTTTTTGTCCTCGCACTTCCTGCTGGCTTCCTGCAGCATGCAATCAAATACATAGATTTTTTTTTTTTCCAAAGAAGAAAAAAGGATAAACTGCAGCATCTATGAAGTTCCCTGTTTCTGGATCTCTACAGGAATCCACAAATCCAGTCTTAGTACAGTGTTCCCACTGCTTTAGATATAGCTGCAAAATAAGCAACAAATCAGTGTGACTTTATCCTCCCAAGAATGCAAGCAGGAAAATCAAAGTCAGAAGTAAATCCAGCCAAATTCATGAGACATTGCAATGTTTTTAAGGTCATGAATTGATCCTGTACAGGCCTGACGGTTAGGACAAAGATACATGCTTTAGTACCTTTTAATTAGTTAGATTTGTGGGGGTTTTTTTTTGTGTGTGTTTAAAGAACAAGTGGAAAAAATAAAGAAACAAAATGCAAAACTTGACAGCCAAATAAAAAAAAAATCTAGATAACCTTTAATTTCACGTCCTCATTATGACAATGTGTTGACAGAATAATCCCTCTAATTATTAATAGTTGAACACAAAGAAGCAGTTCTTGTTGGCCTTTCTTTTCAGAATATTTTTACATAAATATGTGAAATGGAAGATTCTGTCAGAACAACCAAAAAAATGTTCATTAATGATGATTCAAGGACAAACTAAAACTTCTGCGACAATGATAAAAAAAAAACCTATTCGAAAATACAAGAAAATGTCAACAGCAAATAAGCTTCCTCCTTATATTTGTCTTTTAAATGAACATTTTATTTTATTAAATAAATATGTTTTTGAATGCAGCTGCAGAGATTTATATAAAGAAGTGACTTTAGGATTTTTAGAAAAGAAAAAACCCTGTCAGGCACAGAGGTGGAGTAATCATGATTGGGGAAAGGGGGAGTTGTCTTATTTAAGGGGAAAGGTATCCAATTTTATTTTGAAGAGATGAATTGATTTTGACCAAATTGTGAAAATGGTGTTCTGCCAAGAAATGTCAAAAAATAAACCTAATATGTATAATATATTTAAAAAAATGAATAAAAGTGAAAGGAAGATGGATTTTACAGTGAGATTATGAGCTTATATGATTATAATGGGTTTAATTGGACACCTTTTTGGACTCCACTCCTGATTAAACCCTCAAACTAATCAATTTAACCTACTTTTATGCAGGTTAGTTCATGATTTTGTTATTTTATTAGATAAAATGTTGGACTAAACACATTCAGCATCAAAATGTTGCAGAAATTGGGTAAAAATATCATTAGCTATGCTGCACTATTGCAAAAAGAGTATGAATGCCGCCCTGCTTGTAGTGTTTTGTATTGTGTAAATGAAAAAAAAAAGTGTTTCTATCAACTTTTTGATGCTTTCAAAAGAAAAATATAGAGTTCTGAGCTAATGGAGTCGGGTATCATCACTAATTCTTCCATAATGTGAAACCTCTGAATGCTCCTGCATGTCTATATACATCCACACAACCCTCACTTAGCTCTCTGCACGGCATTATTTTGCCACATTAAGCCAGCTTTAAAAAGCCATGTGGAGCACATGAAGGACACCTGCTGACTTGATGAATCACGCACACCCAAAAAAAAAAGGGGGGGGGGGCAGTGTAGATGTAGATGCCATTAGAGACTCAGAAATGTAAAGCTTCTGCACACAGATGCAAAGCAGGCGAGGACAGCGCCGCATCTCTCCTCGAGTACGTGTAAATCTTTTTGTGAAAAAGCAGCTTTTTTTTCATTGCAATCAAATTTCCTGTTTTCTTTATCACATTCGCGCTTCTTCCGCACTTCCTCTTTTCATGGGCAGCGAAGGAAGATTTGTCGTCAGTGTTTTTTTTTTTCTTCCCACTCTGCTGTAGTTTTGTTTCTGATCAGCACATGACAGGAACAGGAAAAGAGCAACCTTGTATAAATAAATAGGTTGTTTCGCTGAGTGTCAGTTGTGCCACAAAGGAAGCGGCGGAGGAGTTCAGAAGGGAAGACGTACGTTTTCTCTGACACAAAAGTCAAAATGATTTTTTTGTTGTTTTGCCTGTAAGTCACAGTTCAAGCAAATCCCAAAGCTTTTAATGGACACAGAAAATACACAATGGTCACACATTATCTGTAAAGGCCATAGCTGTTACACAGGCCTTCCAGTTCTTCAAAAAAAGACTCTCTCATGCTTTAAAAAAATGACATTTCCTTTGTCATGTACATACAAGGCCAGGCCAAAGGCAAGGCGACTGACTGACTGGCAGCTCGGCTTTGATTTCATTGTTACTACGGAGGAGGATGACATCCACCTCGTCCCTGTCCTCTCAAAAACTGGAGGGGACAGGCCTCCAACATCCTGCCAGAGAAGGGGGTCCACAATTAAGGATGCGGCAATGAGCCATCTGGGCCAGTTTCCTATGTTTAAAGACTCAGTCCCTGACTAAACCTTCCTGTACCTGCCTCAAAAGCCCACCGGACAGCTCAGGCTCTTCCTCTGTGGCCATCCTCTTTTTTTTTCTTGCTCGTCATCATTTTCAGTGAGAAATGACTTCCTTTGCTGAGAAGGGAACCTAGCACACTTTGGGTAACTGCTAAAATGCAAAAGCGCCCTTCTTAGGGACCAAATCTAGGTCTGATTTGCTGCAGCCGATGTGAGGAAAATCCCTCCCGTCTGAGCTTGTCCTGTCATTCCTGGACATTCAGGCCGTAAACAAAGGGCTGCATTGGATCTCCTTGTGGACTTGCAGCCTAACACGATGCAGAAAACAAGGGCAAAGCAGGGAGTGCCAGGTCAACTATTATGGTGCTGAACGCCTGAAGGGAGGAAAGCTGACAATTTCCTCAGGATTTGAAAATGGAGTCTTTCCCATGAACCTGAAGTGACCTCCAAAGTTTAGTAACAGGTATCGGTGACCTGTGGTATGCACTCACAAGTCACAAACTTTGCCCACATCACAGCCTGAGGCTGAGCAGCAGCTTCAAAGCCGCGGTGGTGGCTCTTTCAAAGCTGTTAAGTTCTCTAAGTGATGCTTGTTCCTAAGCAACAGGAGGAATTTTGAGTGTTGTAATAACATAATAGCCAACGTGTCCCAGGATTTGGCTTCAGATCACTATCTTCTCTCCAGGTACCACTTCCCTTAAGTGTCTTTTCAGAGAATCATATTGATGGAGACGCTGATATAATTATAAAATTGTTAAATTGTTTATTACTACACCAGTTAGATCAAATGTCTGGTGAGATTTCATTCCTTTTTCTATATATTTAAAGTTTTTAGGCTTGGATGACTCAGAAGTTGTATTCAGACTGGTCCAGACAGAGTCAATTTAATTTGCTCTGGATCGAGTATTAAACCTTGAATTTGGTCTGTATTCAGAGATGTCTGTGTCAAACTAAAGCTTGTAAACAAAAGCATGTGACTAAAGATCTCTTCAGTCATTGGCCAGGAATTACAAGGGCAAAGTGATGTGAACGAATAATGGAAGTCTTTTTGTAATCTGTGTCAGGAAAAGTTGTTCCAGATTATTCAAAAAATAAGAACATTTAGAGAATGATTCACTGAGGGGATCCCCAAAGGAGCAGTCAAAAGGAAACCAAGAACTAACTAAAGAATTATACTAAAAGCGAGTTTTGCTTGGAATAAATTGGTCCTTTTCAAACAACTTGTAATATTTAAGATGTTTAAAGTGGTGTTTTATGGAGATTTAAGAGATCCCATAAACAGGCTGTACATACCTTAGGTGTGCTTTAATAACCTGCTTTCTGAAATATTCATATATCCAGGTTAGGACTTTAGGGAATCCTGGTTTCTCTAAGTAGATTTTTACCAGTGAAACACGTTTTCTGAAGGAGGAAAATTGCTTATGAAACCTTAAAATTTACAAAAGAGAAAACTATTAGGATAAAAAAAACTAGGAAATAATGTGTAACTTTATATTCTAACTATTATTGCTAAACTTGACTTTATATTATTGCCTGTTTAGAAAATATGAGTAACTGGAGCCAAAGCAGTTCAATGAGCAACCACTTGGTGACTTGCACGAAAGCCAGTTTGTACCAGTTTACTTTATAGTAAAATGGTCCAACATTACAAAAAAGTTAGTTTGGAACAATCTGGTTCAAAATGTTTTTTTCCCCACACTTTAATGTTATTTCATCTCCGACAGCATGTTCTGGATCTCCACATGAATGTTTTTTAAAGATGGATTTCTGTAACTATGTTTTCTTACATTGTTCCTGCTCCAGCCAAACAACCCAGATAGAGAAAAGCCTTTCTGTAGACTAGAAAAAGTTGAGGCAAGTAGCTTGAGAATTACACATGAATTCCTGACATTTTAAAATCCCACTCCAATCATCTTTTAATCTATTTTAAAAGTATTCCAAGTTTTTTTTTATTAAGATTTGGCTTTTTTTTTTTTAGCCAAAATCATAAAATCTGTCATTTTCCAAGACACGGTTTATACAGAGCACCAGTAGTTCATTCGAAATTTGCCTCTGAGTTGTGGGCGGGACTGTTGGTGCTGAGTAAGCCTACCCTCATTTCCCATGATACTTCCTCTGTTTACACTCTCTCCCGCTAGCTTACAGCCCCTCACACCCCAAAATAACATTTCTGGGGTAAAATCAAAGCCAGTCGTACAGTTCTGAGCCAGATTCCAGGTCAGACAAGGAAAACAAAAATGAACATGGTGATCCTGGACCAGCTAGTGGAGGCATCAGAATGGAGCAGAGCAGGGAGTTTATTTCACAAAAGACTTCTTTATTTAGACAACTTCTTTCTTTATTAAATTGATCATAACAAGTGAGTTTAACTGTGGTGTAGTGACTGATTCCAATGCAAACAAACAAAAATCGTGGATCAATATCGTTTCATTCAGCACTTCTGAAATGTAGAAGACCCTGAAGCCGTTTTGTGATGACTTGACGTGATCTAACCTCCTTTACAGATTTAGCATTCATTCAATAACAGGGACTTCCTAGATTAGTCCGCCATTGTCCAAACATTCTCATTCTTTGTGAACAAACCGAAAGCCTCCAACACAAACGGAAGAAATATCTCAGACAAAAAAAAAACATCTTAGGGGTTACGTGTTTTGTAAACAGAAGAGACCGTGCAGGAGGAAGATAAGCAGCAAGAAAATCAACAACAAGCAGTAAAATATCTGAGATAAAATCAGCGATGTCCACGGGTCATGAGTATGAGAACAGATTATGCAGGTTTATGAGCTCTACATTAGTAATAAATCTTTTTATGATAAATTCTAAGTTGAGATGTTATAAATCAGGCACCAGAAAACATGTTTTTTTCTGGAGGCAGTAAGTCTATCCACAAATCTTACAGAGGTCTTTTCTACAGCCGGCAGTTTTGCAAAGAAAATTAACTAAATTCATATATAAAAGTGTGGATTATTGGAATTTTTTACCACCGTCCATTAAAACTCCAACAGCCTCTGTCAATAATACTGCCTAAAAGCTTAAAGGTTCAGTCAAAAGGGTGCAGAAATGTCAATACAAAGAAAATGCAAGGATTTTGGACAGGATGTTAACCTCCTAAAACCCCTTTTCCCACTTTAGGCTATTTAAATCCCCTAATTTTTTCATTTTTTTCTCTATTAGTAGCATTTTCTGATTATTGTGCATCCATCTTTTCTCTGGAGAAAGTCTAATAGTGCTTCAATCATCAACAAAAATGGCCTATTTTGAGATTATTCCCATTTCGCTGGATAGTTCTCCACTTTAAGTCCTCTGCATTTGGCCAGTAACCCTCATTTTGTAATCAGGCGGGACCCAATTTGAGAGGGAAATTACAAGTTCTTGAAAATCTGAATTCGCAAGTGTGTTAAAGGGCATAACAACAGCATATCTATCTATAGCACACATGGAGTTCTTCTGCTCGAGGCGCAATTCTGTCCAGTTAACACGCAAATCTATGGTAATTGATACATTGCACATGTAAAGTGGCCAAATTGTTCATTTTTCTGGTGACTTTTAGGTAAGTGATGGGATTACAAACATGGTTTGCATAAACATTTTTACAGAATTTAGTACAATAAAGGTTAAAACCTGGTCACATGGAGAGACGGTGCATTAAAAGCCTATTTGTTTGTCTCATTCTGCCTTTATTACATGCTGAATTGGAATTATTCCTAATGGCTTGTTGATATCTGCAAAACAATTTTCACCCCAATTATGCATTATTTTTTCTTCATACCAATTTTGGCCTTTTCTTTGCTCTTATTTAATGTATTTGTTTAACTTTTTCTGTTTTCAGGGCTGCTCCACCTCCCAAACACCAAACCGTAAAAAGTTTTAGTTCTCTAATATTGATTTTCATGAGGCTCCTGCCATAAAACTTTTATGATTGTATAGATTTTAGAGTTACAGCAAAAATATTTTCTCAAAAACTTCTGTTTTATGAAAATGAAATGTATCTTTAATTTTTAGTAGTAGCAGCAGCAACAGAACACCAAAGTGGAGTCATCCAATCATTTTTTTTTTTTTTTTATATCTTATTGAATTGGGCACGTTCTGCAATTAGGATGACTTCAAGCTGGGAGTGGAAACCATGGTGCGTTCAGAACTCTGCAGATGGTTTTCATCAATTATCAAACACTGACTTGGACACATATTTGGCTTGAGCTTCAGATTCCAAGTCTTAAAAAAAAAAAAAAAAAGAAAGTGTATACCAACTGTGGCATGGTGTTTTGGCATGGTAAGAATGTGACCAGCCTTCCCAGCACCCAAAGGGCCTTGGTATGATATCCCAGCGACGAGTGAGGCACCGAATCCTTTATTTATTTGGACATTTCTGCAGAACACCTCCCACAGAAGCAGCAAAAGCAGCAGCATTCCTCCATCACCGTGGAGCCAGTTAAAACAAGATATTCACAGAAAGGCGTCCGTCCACCCCTCTGGGGTTCAGAGATCAACACTGACAGTAGGGCACCATTGTGTGCATCACCACAGAAGAGAACCACATAAAAAAAAAAAAAACAAATGTCTGTATCTGAAAAGTGAAGGGATGTGTGCAGACTTTCAAAATAAATCAACCCAAAAAAGTAAGTGGCTAATCGCTTTGCAACAAAAACAAGGCAATGATACCAAACGTCTCTCTTAAAAAGACCATATTTTTCCCTATCAGTGATAAATGTCTTAGAACAGCCTTAACTCAAAGCAGAGACAGACACTGACAGGGAGATGGTAGAAGATGATGCTCTGTAAAAGCAGCTGCTGCCTTAATGATATCCTCTCCACACCTGAAATGACAATGACTTCTGGGCTGGCAGGTCTCCAATCGTCTTTGCCTCTCATTAAAATAATGTGACTCCCAGCATCATGCTTGCATCAGACAGAAAAAGAAGGTACTTTAATATTTGTAAAACTGGGGAGAGGGGTTTTAAATCATTTTTTATCTTTGAGAAATAATCTGGCCCATATTAGCTGACTCAAAGTAGAGTGCATGGTTTGAATATGAGTTTGATATCCTGTACGGGCTGAGAAATGCCTGCAGGACATGTTTTGGTTTTCATTTCGTCTTTTATACTTTTGAATGGGCTGACGAAGATGGATTCTGTCTGTTTAGACAAAGTTAGGGTTTGATCCAGGTGTTGATTTTGAAGTTAACAACACTTTTTGAGATGTGACAAAACTTTGATTTTGACATGAACAGAGTGGTTCCCCCTCCCTGATCTCTGCGGCCTTGTTTTTGAATGGATGAGTTCCAGGCGGCGTGATGATGAAAGAAGCCAGATTTATGATCGGGACAACCATATGGTGACCGCTCCCCAGCAGGGCAAGCCCCAGCTTTTATGAACAGCTGTTCAGCAACAATCAGGGGATGGATGGAGAACTCCAACATGTACGAAACAAACTGGAAACAAAGAGAATCTGGCAGAAAAGTCAATCAGGGGAGAAGTTTTTTTTAATCTTTAATCCGAAGTTTTGAATGTTATCACTTGATTGCATTTCTTTTTTCCTCAAAAGCATCATTAATTAACATGTTCATCAACAGCATGCCTCCCCCTAGTGCTGATCTGCATACAGATCAGCCCAGTAAACCTTTTTAGAGTCTGTATGAACTTGTATTTCACAATAAAAGCATTTCCCCAAACTTTTTATTTTTTAAGCAACAGAAATTTGTTCACAGTAAACCTCAAAATGGATCGATGAGGATAGTTTCTAGCTCCTTTTTTCTAAAAAAAAAAAAAAAAGTTTGATCGATTAAAAGTTGTGCGCTCCGAACTTTGTGCGCTCACCTGAAGCGTAAACTATTCCAATCCAAGTCCGGCAGAAAAGCGTAAAATCCGCCTTCATCTCCAGATCTCCGGTCCAGAAGCGCGGGGGCTTCGGGTGGTGTTGTTTGTCAAAAGCTGCTGGAAAGTGAAGAGAAGGTGATCTGGATGAAGATCCTGACAAATTGGAGGGGAGGGGAGACAGAGGAGGAGGGGGGCGCTCAGGTGAAGCTCCCCAGCTGATCTGCGCAGAGGGTCGGGACAGAAAAAAAAAAAAAAAAAAAAAAAAGGACACCCCCCAATTCACTTCTCTACTTCTCTGCTATCTTGTCAAAAGGATGCACGAGGCAGTGAATGGGATTTACAATGATTTCCTTTCCTTTGCTGTAACTGGAGCTGCACGCACACCCACCCGGTTCATAAAACCAGCTGAATCAGAGGGGGGGTGCTGCAGGAGAATGTGTGCAGAGGAGGTCACCCTACCATCCGTGACCAATCTTCTTCCTGCAGGACCTCCATCTGTCTTATCTGCATTTAAAAAGTGATTTTAGGATCTTTAAAAAGAGGAGTTTCAAAGCTCAAGCAGGGGCGGACATAGCAGTTTGGGGGCCCCAGGCAAACGCTAACATAAAGGGCACGTCAACGTCAAGATGTGAATGTAAAAAGTGAAAGCACATTCAATTGTTAGTTATTAAGAGTAAGCTATTTATATATGTATGATAATATATTATCTTTGGTACACTAAATAACTCAAATATGATTTATTTTATATTTTTTGCTTCTTTTTCGACCCAGGAGTAAGACTCTTATATACTCATTTATATATATATATATATATATATATATATATATATATATATATATGTTTTTTGTGTTCACCTCAGGAGCCCCAAAGTGTTGGGGGGCCCCAGCCAATCCCCCGTAAGTCCCCCCCCTGAGCTCCAGCTCATGTTGGCTTTAATTCTATGTTTCTCTGCCATGGCTTTCTGAAAAACCAGCAGGGAATCTGTCAGAATTTTATCCGACAAAGCCACAGCAGGAGTGTTGCCACAGGTAAAGGCCACAGCAAGCTGGAGAAAAAAGAAAACAAAATCACTGTTTTACCTCAGAGTAAACGCTGCTCAGGTCACATAGCAGCCGCGAGTTTGATGCCAAACATAAAAACATCTCCTTGGTCTATGAGCACAAACTTCTGAGCTTTTACCACATTTATTCATTAAAGGGAGAAATGTAACATCGCCTCCTTAATAACTGAACAACAAGAGATCTGCGAGGCCTGTCCAAAATCCTTTTAACCCTCTTCACCCTCACATCCATCCTCCTCCTCGGGGGAGAGTTCAGGGTGTGAATAAAAATCTTGTTCTGAAAGCACAACGAGCCCCCGGTGCCGGCAGAGCTGCTGTCAGCCCCGTGTTGCTTCACCGAGAGGGAGGCCACCTGAAAATCGAAAAGCTGTGTAAGCTCGGAATGAAAAGCTAAAGGGGCTGCAGAGGTCGCGCCCTTTCGGAGATTGTGCACGCTCGCACGGAAAAGATGAGGCGTCAAGTGCAGCTGGTGAAGTGCCAGCCGGCGCCGGGGCTTCCAGCGGCATGCCAATTCATGCTAGTGGAGCCCACACAGCTCTGGCCTGGCCTGCAAATCAATACTGTGCTTCACTTCTCTTTGGAAACCAGGATCAACAATAACACTTGCGTCTGGCTGCCTGGAGAGCAGGTTAACATCTATCAAACCACAGCTGCTGATAGCAGGAAAAAATATTATTTGTTGAGACAAACGGTTCTTCTAAGTTTCTTCTTTGGCCGATGTTTTTCTCCAGATCCTCTGGCAGCCCGCCCAACTCTCTGACCTGAAAGCACATTGTTGTGATTGAATGGTTGCAATTAAAAGGTTCTCCCATGTTTCAGCCCTGCAGCGCACTCCGAGTCCGAAGAAAATAAACATTCTCCTGAGCAGATCTTCGGTCAACGAGTTACAGAATGCCATCAGAGCTACGAGGCAGATAAATGTTGAAGATGTGTGGAAACGTTAGCTGACGATGCTGTGAGAGGATTCTGCTCATACGGCAACAATAGCCGCCGCGCAGGACGCCGGTGAAGAAAGGATGGAGTTGAACGATCCTGCCGGCTCCTGAGAAGCAACACGGCGCCCAAGGACCCGTCCTTGAGATGCCAGCGCTCCATCCGGCCCATCCTCAGGTCAGGAAACAGCTACTATCATGGGAAGGATATGGAAGCAGGCAAGGTTTGCGCTCGGTACTGAGATTTGATGAGCCACTTGGAAGCAGAAGTTCCTACATAGGATAGAATTTTTTAATGTTTTCACAGATACGTTTTTCATATTTTCTTTCCTCTAGAAAAAGCCCTCGAGGGCTGGTGTGCAACATGTTTTCATGCAATTGAAGCTTCTTATTGGCTAAACACACCTGATCCAGTTAATTAGTAGCAAATAAGGCAGGATTTCTGGAAAACAAGCAGGAGGCGGACCCTCGAGGCCTCAGATTAAATCAGATTAGGTGAACTTGTTAGCTTGTTTATTATTGTTGTGCTGATAAAATAATGTCGGCTTCAACCTTTTAACATTTTCTATGTTAAGAAGTGTTTCTTTTAGTGAAAAATTAGGAAGAAAAATGCAGAGAACCCTGACCTCCTCTTGTGCAGTCATCCCAAACCATAGCATTTCCACCACCGTGCTCTAAATTGTTTTTCCAATTAAAATGAATTTGAAACCATTTTTGATAAACATTAATTTATTTAAATAAAAAAAATATTTTTTCAATTATCTGGGGGTTAATTGAGCATCTTCCAAATGACACATCAACACATTTACTGTTAATTTTACATCCATGAGATGCATTTTTATAGAAATATTTTGCCACAAATGCTGCATTTCCTGGAAAAAACTTTTCACATCTTTGCAACCCGAGGATCTTTTCTGTTCGTTTTTAAATGCGCCATTTGAGATTGTTTGGATAACCTATTACATTTCAGAGGAAAGATCTCCATTTTGTCAGGTAAACGTTGGAATCCTGGAGTTTTTACTGAGATTCACGTTACACAACAAATATGAAGCTCCTGTTTTTGATTTAATGGATCTAAAGGTGTGAAATATTGACTTTTTGTAAAAGCACTTATATTTTTGGATTCCTGTGAAGCTGCTGTAAGCTGCTGGAAGTGGATTTTGCAGTCTAAGAACATGATAATTTGGGATTTGTGATCAAAAAGCGGTGTTTAGAGCAGATTGTTCTCGACAAACACAACTGTGTGATAAGCAAATTGTGAGTTTACAGGAAAAGCATTGCTCATTGTGCCACCTCTTCAGTCAGGAGAGCAGGCAGCAGTATCCTGCTTTTGCATGCCCCGGAGGCCACAGACAAGCCCACTGTCACTCTGTTTGTCTGACCTTTCACCTGGCGAGAGGAAACAGGACGCCGGTGCTCTCGTGTGTTTGTGAAGATAACCGCCCGCCCGCCTTTTCTTGCTGTTTCCGTGTCAGAGATGGCTCGGGTGTTCAGAAATTCCAGTCCAGGTGCGGCAGAGTCAACACGTCCCCCTCCGTCTCTGGAGTTTTTGGATTGCCATCAGACACAGCGTGTCCCGTTCTGTCTTCTGCTTTGATGAAGCTTAATAACATCCTTGATTACCTCGAGTAGTGCCGACTTCAGACTTTCACAGCCCATTAATGTGTCGCAGCAACAAAGCAGAATCAGGCAGATTTGGTTCAAAAAGTTTTGTTTTTTTTTAATCTTCCACTTAATCAAGACAAAAATTACACATAGGTGGAAATATATTGCACATGTACAGAAAGTAACGTGAAAACATCATTAAAAAATTGGCACAAATGATAAAATTGAGGAGTTAGATTAGCAAAAAAAAACATTCCAAAAAAGAAATGAATAAACCAAACATTTGATTGAATATTTTTTCTGAATAAATCAAAGTCGATTGCTGAACCTAAACTCTTTTTGCTACAGATTCTGTGATTTGATACCAGTTTTATTGGTATATCTACTGAATCTAACATGAAATCCATCATTTTATGAGGAACTTTAGCTGATTGTGAACTAAAAGAGGGATTTAAACACAAGAGCAGATGAAAATAAAAGGATCCTCTGACATAATGGCGTCTTTTAATGCTGAAGTGAAGCAGTTCCTTTAGCTAGCCGTGCAGGGACACAGCGGGGTGATGCGGCAGCTTTATCGGCTGCAGCCCGTGTCTCCTGTCGCTGATGCACGGGCTGAAGAAGGGGAACATTTTGCCTCTCGGCCCGTTGTTGAAGGTGTAGATCAGGCTCATGTCGTCGGCGTCGTAGAAGGACACCTTCCTCTCGTCGCAGTCCAGGTAAACGCCGAGCCTCTGCGGCGAAGAGCCGACCTGCAGCCTCGTCCACGGCTGCGTTCCGGCCCAGTACTCGTTTCCGTTGCGCAGCCGCAGGGTCCAGTAGCCGTTCTCGGGGCTCAGCTTGATCCGGGCGCGCCGGTCCACCGCCTCCGACGCCACGCCCAGGTCCCACTTAGCGCTGGAGCCCACTTCTACTTCCCAGTAGTGCCGGCCGGAGTGGAAGCTCTGCTCAGCCAGAATGTTGACGCACTGCAGGAACCGCTTGCTGTGAGCGGCGTGCTGGGTCATGTAGTCGCACTCGACCGCTGCCGTTTTGTCTCTGGAGACGTGAATACTCGGGTGTGCCGTGTCCACATCAAACGTCAAAGGGGACAAACCTTTAGAAGAAAAATAAATAAATAATAATAGTCTGTATTTTCTATGATTAAAGTAAATTGAATTTTCGCATTCTGACATATTCTTACAACACTCCAGACATTTCTGCATAATTACCCGGTTATTCCAGCAGAATTTGTTTTTAGCGTGTGATGAAGCACATCAGGGCTGAAATTACCTGGCCTCAGAGACTTGAACATCCGTCTCCATGTCATGTACTGCAGCGGAGCCAAGTATCTGTTGCTGAACGCATCAATATCAAAGTGATGGGCCACGTCCACATGGGAAAAGGGTCTGTCACAGAAAAAGATAAATATATTAACTAAAACATATGGAATCAAGACTTTTTAAAGGGATGTTAGAACAATATTATTTTATAAATGTTACCATAAAAAGAGCTAATACATTTCTTGAAATTTTATGTCTTTGGTTTGGGAAAAAAGCATTTTTAAGGTCAAAAACAGTCAAAATATGGTGGAACAAATTAGTTTTTCTCTTGATTTTATGAGAATATTAACCTCTGCGTTTACATTGGTTGTTTGCAGTGACGTAGGAACAACACCAACCTACCATTAATAAAGTTTTTATTCATATTTTAAAATAAAGGTTTCCAAAAATGTAATAGCTTTGAAATTTTTAGTCTTAAAAACTAATATTATGACACATAGTTGAGACACACCTTGGAATAAATCCTTGAAACATTCTACATAATGCAGATATTTGCCTGGTTTCTTTTTGCAATTGACCTTTTTCACATGGTTTTTACATTGTCTTTGTTTTGTTTTTGGATTAATAAATTTTATTTTGTCTCTTAATTTTAGATATTTGTTATAAAACACAAAAACTTCAAGTTTGCAAATTTCTGCAGAAAAAAAAACCATTTTTTTCTATACTGAAGTGAGTTTTTAAGTACAGTATTATGTTTGCTGTGAAATTATTGAGTAATATAATAAAAAATATCTATAAAAAAAGAGATGGATATTAAACATTGTGTCATGTTATTTCTCATTAAGGGGTTGAGGACATTCTGTGTGTTTTATAATTTTATTTTTAAGTGTTTTAATCTTGTACAACACTGCTGTTTGAAAAGTGGATTATAAATAAAGTTTGATTTAATTGCCACATAAAACATTTTTTAAGGTTATTTAAGAGCGAGATGAAAATTAGTAAAAATAAATGAAATAATGCTCAAAAAGGATCAAGACTACTTTAATTTAACAGGAACCACATTCCTCCATTCCCTGCATCCATCCGATAGCAGCCTGTTTATTTTAGAGATGACTTTAAAATGATTTTGTTTTCATTTGAGCTCCTCTTCCTGTGCTTCAGACCAGCTTTTCCTGGAGGTACTGAAGTCCAGGAAGCAGCTCAAATGAGATAAAACGTTTTTCTCTACAGCTGCACCAAAACTGGAACAACTTTAATCACTGGATGATAGACGAGCATCTTCACCGTCTCGTTATTACAACACAACAACTTTGTTTGAGCTGTGGTTTTGTTAAAGTGACTCTCAGTTATATGTTTGAACTCTTTTTGAAAAAAATGCTTTGTAAAATAGCAACAAAAAACATTTTTATAGTTTGTGAATTCTTGCCAAATCTTACCTCAACTGATGCAGCTGCTGGGAAGAAATAAAAACAGAAAGGTTAATCCCTATTTTCATTTTTTTAATATATATTTTTAAATTAAAGTAAATATTCTCTCACCTCGCCTGGTTCAATGTCATCCATTGCAGAGCTAAACTGCTGCAGAACTTGCATGTTTTCCTCCAGATCTCGTATGGCCGACTCCGTAGCCTCCAGGTGGCGCTGTGCGCTCTCCAGCTGCTCCTCCTGTTCTCTCGTGACCTGCTCCAGCATAGAGGTTTCCTCCTCCTCCAGGATCTGGTGGAGGGCTCTGAATTCCCCTTTAATGCGTGTTTTAATGTCTGTCGAAACTCTCTGGAGCATAGAAAAAGAATTCCAGTGAGAATGAAAGAAAAAAAAATATTTTTGGAGCTTTTTCAAATATGTAAAATGTTGCTATAAGACGCTATAAACCAGATGTTACTTTGAATTTAAAATGATTTGTCTAGTTACGTTTTAATAATTGACAACAAATTGTGAACATTTTGAGTTAAAATTTTGGAAAAAGTAAGTTAAAAGTAATAAAAATAATAATAAAACATCATTTTAATTATTCCCTAAAAGCTCCAAACTGAATTAACATGCTCTTTTATTTAAATAAAAAATCTTCAGAATAAAAGCTGCTCTAATTGAACTCTCAAACCCCTTTATTGCCAGTAGGCAAACTTACATATTTTATTTTTTTATCAGTTTCCTTCAAATGATCATGACAGAGATCAGTATTGTTTTTTTATTTGGTGGTTTGTATTTATTTTCCTTTTGAGCTGCTGTGATGGGTGAATTTCTCCTCTGTGAGATTAATAAAGTTAAATTCAATCACTCAATAATGAGTTGTGGGGTTTTACTGAGATGTCTCAGTGATAAAAAAAGTGTGATAAAAGTTTTCTTTTTTGTTCATTATGTCTCATAACTTAAAAACCTAATACATTAGCTGCTGTTTTGAATTAATGTATATTTTTGGGGTCTGTTTAAATGGCAGGTGAGTGTGTTAGTATATTTGTGTTCCTCTTTTACAGTTTGTTCTGTCAGTTTTTGCTTTTTCTTAAATCCTGTACAAGACTAAGTGATTTGATTTCTATTTTGGCATCAGAATAACCCAGATTGGCCCGCTCTGGATCCGGAAAAGAGTGAAAAGGCGTACGTTTATGGCATTGATGAGGTCTTTGTCTTTGCGGACACCAAGGGTGAAATTCTCTTTTCTTTGGCGGTGGCTGTCCATCATCTCCCTGAGTTTTTTCTGTAAACAAATCAACCTTTATTTATAAAGCACTTTCCTAAATGGTAACACAAAGGGATGTACAGCAAAATATTGAAAAAAATACATTAACCACCTCACCTGTATGGAAAGGAGCACCAAGGATCAAAACAAAAAATGGCTTCTAAATCATATTTGCACATCCAACTGTAAAACTGTAAAAACATCTCAAATGGAAGACCTGCAGAGCTCAACACTTTCACTTCATCATTTCCATAGTAACCCCACTTCAGATCTGAAACTTCTTGGCTTTCAAATGGAACAAACAAAGCAGATATCAGAAGTTAATGATTAATCTGTTTCGCTCCGCGCCCTGCCGTTAAGCTCGGCCTAACAGCTGCCGTGTGTCGCCTTATCGTTGCTGCAGAGATCAATATGGTCTCCTGGAGAAATTGTAGATAAGTGCGCCTCCGTAAAGTCAAACACCTACAAGGAGGAATGAACAGCTCTCACAGCTGGAGATAAATCAATGACGCTTCAAAGAGCAAGTTCATGATCAGGCATGAATACTGGATGCTAGAAATGGGGCAATACGTTGCTTCTTCCACAAATTGTGGATGGTATCAAAGCAACTTGAATCAAATCAAAAGAGAAATGAAGTCCATCCTCACCTCAAGGCTCTTGGTGTATGAGTCTGAGGTAGTGGCACGGATCTTCTCCACCATGGCTGCCACCAGGAAGTTGGTCTGAAACTGTTTGTTGAGGAATTCCTTGCGACACTGCGGGCAGCTGACAGGTCCCTGAGTCCCCCTCCAGTACCTGGAGATGCAAGGTTTGCAGAAATGGTGCATGCAGGGGAGCATGACGGGCTCCCGGAACAGATCACAGCAGATGGCACATGTCAGGTCCTCCCTCAGGCTGCTTTTGGAGGAGGATGGAGCAGCAGCGGCAGCCATGATGGAATGGATCTGCCCACTTCTTCTTGAAAAGTCAACACTGAGGAAGTGAAAGTAGAGGGATATTTCCTCTTTGACAAAAACAAAACCTCCCATGGCAACAGACTGTTTATTTAATTCATTTTCTAACACGATCGACTCATTGTTGGACTTGAATGTGTTATTATACTAAGCCTTAGGGCAACAAGTGAAGTATAAACATTGACAATCAGGCGGAGGGTCACGCGGGGTTCCGCGAGCTAGCTTGCACTTCTGCGGTGTTATGGAACTCGATGCTGGGTCTCTTTTGAGCTCAAAACAAATTTAACCCACTTTAACGAGCTCACAGAATAAGCTAGAAACTTCTAGTCAACGTGAAATGAAACGTGAAAGAACTTACGTGGTCAGGAAAGGCTTCAAAGTCCGCCGCTGTTCGTGTGGTCCGCTCCTGCGCAGCTTGGGCTGACTCTCTGGAAGCTGCGCATGCGCAAAGCGGAACCCCCTCCCTCCCTCACGAGGACTGATGTTTTGGTGTCAGTCTGCTGACAAGAAAACAGCTGGTTCCGTGTTCCCTTTTTGAAACCTTGTTTTGACTCAATTAAGAAAAAAAGGTCACGAGAAAAGTAAAAAACAAGAAACAGTTACTTTAATGTTAATGTGTGCTATATAGCATTTTTACAAGGTTATTTTCAATGATGCATAAAAAATGATACTTTTAAGCTCAGCCATGTTTACTTTAACACACGTACAGTATTTGTTACAAGATTGTTGCTTTATTTTGATGGCGGAAGGTCAATTGGTATATTTTGGATTTCAGAAATTGTATACATTCACTGATGGCTACAATTTTTTGAATAAATAAAATTTGACCAACAACCTTCCATTTTCTAAAAACACTATATTCCTTTTGAGGTTGCTGGAGCCTGTCCTGTTACAAATAATAAATACTCAGTTAAATCTGCATGAATAATTTGATTTTAAAAAAGTGATTTTCTCGTTTATTGTTTTCTAAATTTCCTATCTAAAATACAATAAAATACTATATGAATGTGTGCATTTTTTTTTAATTTTGTGAGTTTTTTCTTTCTTTTTTCTGTGTTACATTAAACTAATACTCAGATCTTGGGTGTAGTAGATGAGGAAATGTATCAACACTGAAAAAAAGTGCATTATATGTCATTACAAGATAAGGAAACCCATATAGGAGAACTACAAAACACCTAATTGCAACGTTAGAGCTATAATTTGATGGAGGATAAAGATGAGAAACTTTTAAAATATGACAACCTACAAATACACCTAGAGAAAATGGTATTTAACTGAAAGTTTATTTATTAAAGCTGTTTAAAGGGAACTTTTTTTTTATAAACTTAAAATTGTGGCAATTCTGCTGCTTCTTGAAAGCATCATATGGCTTATTTTTTTTAATTTGGTGCTGTGCTTTTTATAAAAAGTGAATCCAAGTCAAGATTTCAAATCAGATTAAAATGTGTAATGTGAAAAAAATCACCCAATATTATCCATAATCCATGATGTTATCACACCTTCACTTTACCCAGCTGTTGACTCCTGCACTTTGTCCATAAATTACAAGAGGTATGATGAATTCAGATGAAGCTGCAAGTTAATTCCGAGCATGCATGCAGCTGTATTAAACAAATGGAGAAAGGGAAAGGTGAGAAACAGTTTGGCTCCTGCAGCAGGTCTGACCGTGTTTTACAATAAAAGATATCTTCCCTCTAAGGCGTAATTGAAACCTCCCACACGGCTGATTACCTCGCCTATCCAATATGCAAACTTCACAGGCAGTCCATCCTTTTTAATCAGGAGGTTCAATCACAGAAGACTGAAAGAAAGGCTTGCATTTGCATTACATAGTGTCCAACTATCAATTGACAAACTGGAAAAAGCAAAAGGGGGAAACAGACAAATTGGATTTTTGTTTGTTTGTCTGTCTGTCTTTCACTCCCACATTTAGCAACTCATAAAACCAGCAAACAGTAAATAATAAGGTCAGGAGTCCTGCTGTTTCATCAGATGGAGGGAATGGTTCTCAAAACAGAGATGAAGGCTAATCATACACTTTTCTTCATCTCGAGAACCAGGCTTAATTTCCCGTGTTTTGCATGAGTTCCTCAAATCTGACTTTCAAATGGGGGGAGTTTATAGCAATAAATTTTAAGATAAACGCAAGGAAAGATGACAGTTTGGATTTTATTTATTTCAACCCATGACTGAACTGAAGGGAAATTATCCAACATTGAAAGGAAGAACATAAAACTAGGAATAAAAAAGATAATTGAAACGGCTTCCTTTTAAAAATCAAAGCACCAGAGAAATATTTGCTCATTATTTTATATTTGTAATGGGACCAATAAAAGAGCTTTCTGATAGACTTACTAATGATCTTGTGATTGGAAAAAGAGCTCCTTGATGTGTCCACAATGTTTATGAGACATTTAGCTCTTTTTTTTCAGATGTCAGTTGATCAAAAGAAGGCAGTGTGATGCAGTCTGGAGGGTTGGCTGCTTGTGGCTGAGCAGAGCTCTGAGGTTCAGCCGCTGTAGCTGTGAAGAGGAACAGTCAGAACCTGTGTCAGTGAAGCGCAACAGAAAGGCATATTTCATCCAAAAAGGAAAATGGAAAAAGTTGAGGTTTTGGAGAGGTTTGGTTGGAGTCCAGAAGTTAAAGAAATGATTAAAAACACTAAAGAGACAAGAAATAGAATTTTTTTTAAGCTGACATGCTTCCTTAGTTTGTTTTATTTGCCATTGCATGAAATTATATGAACATTTTCAGCGTTTGATACAAGGAGAGCAGTTAAAAAAAATAAAGTTTCATCAGAACTTAATTTATAATTTAGTGCTTAAGGACACGAATATTGAATATTTTTCTGTTTGGATTGATTTTTGCTTTTAAGATTCTTTATTTACGTCTTCCTCTTCCATATATGACGATGCAGCAGCAGTTTGTGCTGAGTAATGAGGGTTTGTGCAGCACTGATGACTGCACTGATCACGTCTGTTTTCAAATGACTAAAAACATTTTGAGACAAAGTTGAAATAAGTTGATGAAAACTAAAACATTGAGACCTTTAGACCACTGATTTCTATTGAAATTGATGTAAAATGTAATGAAACGTATAATAATCTAGTTAGCAATCTTTTGGGTCTCGCTTGAGCATGATTCCTGGTGAGTAATCCTTTTGTCAACCTTTCCCAAATATCAATAAAACCATTATTTTTAATATTATTTGTGCTTTCTAAAAAAAAAAAACAATAATAAATTTGATAAAATATCTAATTTCTGCATGACTAAAACAGTTAACTTTTCACCCCTTTATGCCATATGTCGCTAATTTGCAACATACAATTAAATCCAGGAGTCCACCTAATTTTGCATCGCCTTGAACAGAAAAAACATAGAAAAATATACGTTTTTTCATATATAATTTGAAATAAATTCAGGCATAAAGAGGTTAATCAAAATGATTGAAGACTTACTTGATTGTTTTGAAACATCCCACCCTCCTCTCAAAGGTTGAAGGACAAGGTCAAAACTCCTGAGATTCAGATGGAAACGTTCACATTGTGCTAACACACCTCTCCACATTTGTTCAGCACAAAACATAGACAGTAGCTTGATTGACAACTGCAAAGGTTGATTTTTCTTTAGATTTAGTGTTAGCTAAGAAGAAAAGAAATAAAAAAAAAAAAGTTTATTGATGCATACGTGATTTCTTGTCAAATGTTTGATTTAGTTGGAAAACATGTGATTTTAAATTGAGTTGAGGCTGTCAGAAATTGCAATAAATTCATTTAAAAGTTTGATGCACACACGATCTAAGTGCAAAGCATCACATTTGATTATTCTTCTCCAGTGTTTGGGTGTGGCAGCCTCACTGATGCTCATCAGACGGAAACTGATCAGATAACCTGCAGGATCAAACACATTTACTCATCAGACTCCTGCGAAGTTTTTAAGGCATGAAAAACAGGGATAGAAACAGGCAGCTTTTAAAACAAGGTGGAAGAACTAAAGACAAACAAAAAACTAACAAAATAGGTTAGTTTCAAATTTACATTTTTATTTCGTTTGGTAGATTGGAACAAGGGATGCCTCACTTTAAAATGAGATTTGCGGGGTGTGTTGTTTGCGTGGATCTCCGGTGACGGCCCCTGCGTGGCACAGATGAGGACGCACACTCTGAGTCCGGCGGATCCGACTCAGTAACGCTCAGCCGAGCCACAAGATGCGCACCTCGAGCTGGGAGGAGCTTCGGGATTTTCCCCACTTGTTTCTTGCCATTCTCAAGTGAAGAGTCGTATTTCAATCGAGCCGTATTGTAGAAGGTGAGTGCATTATTGAAGCACTTGGGTAGACTTTGAATGGGTGATGAGATTTTGTGCCAACAGTGTATGACTGGCGCGCGTAATAGTGTCTTAACACGCGCGTTATTATACACCGGAGTGATTGGAAGTGTTTGACTTCATGTGCGTAATTTGGAGTAGAACAAATCTGTGCAATATTGTTAGTGTTCATATGATTTAGGAAAATATACTGTGCGCAACGGTGTACACGTGACTAATCGATTAATTTGAACGGTAAAATATAGTATATGTAGAGCCCATTTGGAAATTTCTACAAGGAGTTGATCAAATGGTCACAAATTACGCACGAGCGCAAGCTTGATTTGCATTAGGTGATTGATTTCTAATCCAGAAAAATACACATTTGACAAACTGCTGCTCACTGTAAAGTGAAAATGTCGCCACAAATATATGCTTCATGGTCTCTGCTTCACTGCAAACACCTCAGTGTCGTCGACCAACTGCATGGAAGCAGCCTGGGGTGTTTATTTTAATTCTAGGAACGATTTTACGCATTCCACACAAGTATGCACACTTGGGTAAACCTTGTATCAGGTGCAAAAGAGCACCATCTGGTTTCTGATCAATGCTGCTTTTTTCTTAGAGATGGAGCATAATAAACATTTCACTCACTGTTCCAGATTTTAAAGTTGCATGTAGCACAGAAAGAAGCTCAGTCAACTGTGGTCCATCTAGTGTTTTGTCAGCTTGATCCCCTGAGCAGCAAAGATTGTCTCTCACCTAAGAGATGACCTCTCACCATACTATGCCCTGGTTTGCAGTCATGAAAGTAAACTTAAAAAGATAATTTTTTGCACAAAATGTTCCAATTAAAATTTTACCATTTTTCCTCATTACTAAATCGCTGGTTTCAAAACATCTTAAACTGTGATTTATCTTCTTTAAGGAACATCATTAGACTAACAGTATGTTTTTTATGTAACATGCACTCCGTCTTTAGCAGCAGCAGCAGCAGCTTGCTACTTTACCCCTTAATTAACAGACATTACAAGATCTCTATCTGCATTTTTTTTATTCTGCTTAAATGCTCAAAGTTGCGACTCGGAGGCTGGGAGTAAATATCAGTCTGTGGCATCTAATGATCGAGCCCTGATTTTGTGCTCTCCTTATCACTGCTCCCAGCATCCTTCTCCTTAATAATAGTGCAGGTGTTCCTCAGAGAATTGCAGACATCCAGATTACCTGCTGAGTGTAGAATAAAGAAAGAACTCAAGATAACTATGGCTTGATTTCTTCTTCTTCTTTTTTGGCAGGTTTCGAGCACACCTGTACACAGAGATCTGATTTGCTATTATTTATTATGTAACACAGACACCAGTTTTTGATTTTCTCAGCTTTTAAGAACAACTACCTCCTCTTATGCAATCAAGGACTATTTTTTCGTGCAATTAGAGCCGCATGCTTTCGAGAGCTCTCTTATTCTTATCGTGCACTTTGTCGTTGCTCTCAAGTTGAGGTGTAGACAGGGGGACATTTGGAGCTGAAGCGGAGTACTCTCTTCTCACTGGATAATTACACTTTATTTCATTTGGTTCACATTTTATAGGAAACTCAAAGCGGATGTGCTTAAATTGATTGTTTCAAGATGTGTTTTTGATGCTGATTTGTCTCTATTTAAGCAGGATTGTCCACAGCGTGACAAACACTTAGAACAAGGGGTTTAAAGCAGTTCAACACAGCCTAAAGCTTTGTACACAACCAGGTATTTAATGCACATTCAGGAACGCACATTTAGTCCACAGTGTTCACACTGGACAAACAGGGAGGGGCTTCTTTTTCTATTGTTTACATGTCGCCTACCTACAGTTGGAAAAAGGTTGGAGGGAAATTTTGAAGCAATGAAAATCTTGGAAGTCTTGCTCCAGGTTTTTCTTATATCAAAGACCCGGTGTCAGTTAATTCTGCAAATGATTCATTTCTCCTCAGTGATCAATTATCCAATAGTTGGCACGTCTGTGTATTAAAAGGGCATCCATAAGTCATACGTCACTACCAAATGCGACTCGAACTGGTTCAACTTGCAGCACACATTCAACAACCTTCCGATTTGTACGTTGAGCTCAAAAACGGTCATAAAAACTAGCGTAGCTATGTGAGAGTTTTGAATGCAGAAGCCTGAAAGCATAAAAGACTTTTCATTAAAAGTGGTCACTTGATTGCACGTTGCCAAGCGGAGTGAACGTAGCTTCAGAGGGGTATTTCTTAAAGACAATAAAATTGTGTTTTTTTTCAAATATGTTCTTGTGGCATTTTTCTAATGTTAGATGACATATACAAAGAAAATTAAGCTTAAAACTGCATTTCTGAGTATTTCTTTATTGAAATTGTAGTGAATCAGGAGAACTCCTATATTTCTGTAGAAACTATGTCCTTTGTCCAATGTTTCATTGGATCTATAAGCAGTTGGGCAAGACCGAAATATTGGGGAAAAAAGTTTAAACTACAAAATGTTTTTTCCCCAATTTTATTTGACTATTTTAGTGCATGAATTCAAAATGCGTTCATCCTGTCTAATAAAGTATCTTTCTCCTCTCTGTCCAGCAGTAAAATGAGTCCACCAGACACGTCCAACAGCTCCGGAGAGGGAGCGGCCGGTGAAGGCGATTTTCAGCTGAACGATAGCATGGGTTTACACCAACCTGGTTTCCACACCGACATCACCAAACATCTAGGAGTTCAGATCACTCTGATCACGGCTTACTCCTTGATCATCCTCCTGGGACTTCTGGGTAATTCGCTTGTCATTTACATGATCATTCGCTACAGGAACATGCGCACCGTTACCAACTTCTTCATAGCCAATCTTGCCCTGGCAGACCTTCTGGTGAACACTCTCTGCCTGCCCTTCACTCTGGTGTACACTCTGCTGGACGAGTGGAAGTTCGGGGCGGTGCTGTGCCACATGGTGCCCTTTGCTCAGGCCCTGAGTGTGCACGTGTCCATCCTGACCCTCACCGTCATCGCTCTGGAGCGTTACCGCTGCATCGTCTTCCACCTGGGCCGCCGTCTAACCTGGCACTCCAGCCTCCTCATCATGGCCTTTACCTGGACCGTGTCTGCCATTCTGTCCGCACCGCTTGCCATCTTTAGAGAGTACCGCCACGAGGAGATCCCCTCCATCAACCTGCGCATCGCCGTCTGCTCTGAGAAGTGGCCCCATGGGACCAGCAGGGATGGCGTCATCTACAGCCTCTTCATGCTCCTTCTGCAGTACATCATCCCTTTAACTGTCATCAGCTACGCTTACATCTGCATCTGGGTCAAACTGAAGAACCACATCAGTCCATCCAGCCGCAATGACAACATCAACCGGCGCAAAAAGACCACAAAGATGTTGGCGCTGGTCGTGGTGGTCTTTGCCATCTGCTGGCTGCCTTTTCACGTGTTCCAGCTGGCCAGCGATCTGGACCTGGTGCTCCGGTTCGAGGAGTATAAACTCATTTACACCGTGTTCCACGTCGTGGCCATGTGCTCGACTTTTGCCAACCCGCTCCTGTACGGGTGGATGAACAAAAACTACAGGAACGGATTCCTCATGGTGTTCCGTTGCGAGGACAAACCGGAATCCTTCCATCCAGAGGGGTCGTTCAGGACGCGCTCCGTGAGAGGGCCGGCTTTAAACAGTCGTAACGGAGGGCCCCCTCCCACCGCTGTATGAGAGGCCTAGAGCTCAATCATAGGAGGCACTAAGAGAAAACCATTCAATCACAGCTTTCTGAATTCAACTGTGGAGTGGGACCAAAAGCTTTGCATGCAGGATTCTTTGTTCCATATGAAATACATTTATTACATGAAACATACGTGTTCAAGATGTTTAGTTATTTCAAACCCAGGAACAGCGTTCTCATGTACTTTTCTATTGGTGAGTAATGTCCAGCTCAACTCTTAGCACAACAGAGGTTGAATTTTTCACACTATAGCTGCTGGCTGTTCAATGTATTTGGATAATTCTCACTTAATTAATCCAAGTACTTCATGTTGGATTGGTGACAATGTTCCAGCAGTGCTACATGCGATCCTCTTCCAAGAAATCCAGTTGGGGAGCCTCTTTAATTTTCTGTCCGAACAGGAAGCTAATTGTCTTCACCTGGCAACCAGCTGCTCCTGATTAGATGGACCAGAGGGACTCTGCTTTTCAGACTGTGGGACTGCAAAACCGGTGACCTGTGAGAGAAACGCGCCGCTGATATCTTCATTACGGAGGCTGATCTGAGGAGATGTAGAAGGAATGCGTGGTTCTACATTCATTACTTTGCTGCTAAAGTGGCCTTTGTTGGTGGTCTTCGAGGAACAGGAGACATTAATCAAATACAAGGCCTCTGGGCACACATTTTCAGCCTGGGCTGAACCAAGAAGACCTATGCCTGATTTATGTATTAAGAAAAAATATGGTTTGTACATCTATATCTGATAAAGTGAGCCCTGTTTATGTGTAGCAGTAAATGGAAAAAAAGTGTAAAATACAGCAGAAAATAACCTATTTAGTAGCACTGAGCTCTGACTACACAGTGCTTTCAAATCAACTATAGTCCAGTGCATGTGTCCTGTGTTTGCGGGGGAAAAAACAGGAAATCTTTGCATTTGACAGTTAGATTAACTCTGGTAAAAAGCGGTGTTCTACTCAGAATTTATTCTAAAAACACCTTGGGGGGTAATGGAAGTAAATAAACCCAATAAACAGTTTAATAAGCAATGAAAAGTGTGGCTTCTATAACATTTTATGTATTACACTCACATCTACAGTTGTTCTCTCCCACATCTTCTGCTGTAAACTGTCTGTAAAGGCTTTATTATTATTATGGAAGATACTCGCATCTGTCAACACACACGCGCGTATTCAAATCACTCCTATTTTCTATGGTTCTCTGCTGTCATCTAGTGTCCAAAGTGGGTACTGCGTCCTACCCACAAACCGGAAGTGTCGTCACTGCTTAGTGATGTTTGACCTTCCTATACTTCTGCCAGTAGTAGTCACAGTTCATTTGGCGATTGGGAGTTTGCACAATGCGGTTTGTTCTAACAGTCCATTGAAATGCTACTACTGACTCTTTTAAGAGTGTCACGCCACAGGTAAGCTTCACTTTCCTTCTGGGTGTTCTCATTTGTGGATTTATAGACTGTAGTTTAGCGAAATACATTTCTGGAGCGTCCATTCATTCATGAGAATCGCATGCTAGGCTAACGCGTGTTAGCTTCAATGTAGGAAGCGAGTACGTGACAAACGTGGTGGTGTTAGCCTCTTATTTATTAGGTTTTTGTTTTTGACATTATATTTACAGTTGCATACACGTTTTTAGTGTTGGATATATTTCAAAAATAAGACTTTTCGGGTTAAATTTGCTTTTCTTTTTAACCCGTACCTGGTCACAGATGTTAGCTAAAAGCGACTATTTCGACATAACTTTACTAGCTACTGTTATTTTTCTCAATACTTATAGAGCAATTTACTCCTCATTTAATTTATTTTGCACGAACAGACTTTTTCTTGCCTTCAATATTCAACAGCTTCGATGTCAAAGTTAACGTTTTTTCTCCTGCCCTTTTTGAGATTTGTTATCTTTTCTTAACCACACATTTCTCCTGTGTGTCTGCTCAGACTGTTGTCAGAGTAAACTAAGGGAACAATGGTGAAATACTTTTACTGCTCGGGTCTGTTAAAGAGCACTTGGGACCAAGTCTGCACTGCTTTCTGGCAAAGGTATCCCAACCCTTACAGGTGAGCCCCCAACAAGTTTTTCCCACATATACTTTTTAATATAACTAATTAAAATTAAATGTGTTTTTGCTACTAAAATTAAACAGGAATACTTATTAACATGCAGATAATAACATATCTTTGAAAGGAAAGACTTTAATGCAATAAATAATTTATTTTGTCATGTTTTCGTTTTAATTAAAGCAATTTATTAAAGAAATAAAAATTAAATAAACTAAAAGTAATGAGTCTGGAATTTGACAAATACGCATAAGCTAAACTTTGTGATTATGAGAAAAAAACAGATAATCCTGGCCAAACACAATAATTTAAAAAGTAAAATTCTTAAGATTGTGTTTATGACAAATGCATTTATGAATTTTATTTGAAATCTTTTTTTTTCCTTGTGTTTTTTTTCGGATTCAGTTATTCTTGTTTTAACTCAATCTTTGTGAAAATTAAAAGCTTAAATAATTGTTGTTCCTGAAGCACGGCATTAGCATGTTTTATGATTAAAAAAAAAAGAACAAATATTTTTGCCAAAAAAAAACTAACATGTTATTTATTTTAGCAGTAAGCGCTTTCTTGGATCTTTATGGTTTGATACATTTCTGGTGTTGAATTCCTTTATAATCACTTTCTTGTTTGTTTTTATGCTTTAATAACTACCAATAATCCAGTCTTAACTTGATTTTGTCAATTTTGGCTTGAACTGTTGTAAAATAAAGTCAAAGAAACAGCTTAGGATAATAGATTACTTTAAATCAGGGATAGGAAACTCCAGGCTTTGAGGGCCGCAGTGTCTGCATGATTTCCAGATATCCAAGCCCTACTCATGACTTATGACCTGGTTTATAACATGTCAGAACAAGGGATGTGGAAAACAAGCAGGATTACGGCCCTCGAGGCCTGAAGTTGCCAATCCCTGCATTAAAGTTTATATCAAGAAGTTTGTTTTTTTTCCCACTATTTTAGATAATTTCTTGGCGTAAATGCCACTGATTATGTCTAAGGAAGCTCTCACCTATCAGCAGCGAGGTTATTTGTTGATAAGAGGAGTTGATACAGAAGATTAAAAAAAGTGTTTGACCCAGCTGTTCTCAAAGTTCAATCAGTATTATGCAACTAAAAAAGAAAAATGGCTTTTTTTTTGTAAATGATGAATCTTCATCTCCAACCTCTCCTTCTCTCTACAGTCATCATGTCTTGACAGAGGACATCATTTTCCGAGAAGTGACCCCAAGCAACTGCCTCATTTCCAGACGATTGTTGACCAAAACCAGCCGCTCTCCTCGCTGGATGGAACGCTACCTTCCAAAGCACATGGCCAGCTCAGCGTACATCATTGAGGACTCCATTGTGGACCCACAGAAAAGGACCATGACCACGCTGACGTGGAACATCAGCCACGCTCGGCTCATGGTATAGAAGTTGTTTCTGCTGTCGGAATGTGTGTGTTGTCATTTTGTTTGAATTTCCTTCATTTCATCAGTCTGTAGAAGAGCGCTGCTTCTATAAAGTTGACCCCGAGAACGGCAGCTGGACAGAGATTACACGGGAAGCCTGGATCTCATCCAACGTCTTTGGGCTTTCTAGAGCTATTCAGGTCAGTAGAGTGGAGCGCCGTTTGAGATGTTTGACAGAAAGACGACTCAGCCATTTTTCTTAAGTAAAAGTCTCCTCTGTCTTGGTTCACTTTGTTGACATTCCAGGAATTTGGGCTGGCAAGATTTAAGACGAGCGTCACGAAGACCATGAAAGGCTTTGAATATGTGCTGGCCAAAATGCAAGGTAATGATCGTACTCGACTCGCTCTACGTCGCTAGTTTATTCTGTGGAACGATTCTCTTTAGTTTATTCTAAAACAAGATGCATATAATGAAAAAAATACTTTGAATACATGAATAATATATTTTCTATTTATTTGAAATGTATTTCTGTAGTAAGTTAATACATCAAGATAAATGCAATTCATCAGGAAATAAAGGATAGAAAAGTAACGATTAAAACAAAAGGCCCAATTGAGAAAAGTAAAGGATAAAGATTTCTTATCGAGGGCAGACATGTAAAGTCGGTCTTTAGATAATCAGGCTGCAGGTTTTGCCTTGCAAAGATTTAAATTTAACCCTTTGCGACCAGAGAGGATTACAGTATTCAAACTCTACAAAGTTTTTGCTTTTCAAAATAAAAGCATGCATTTGTTGTTGATTTTATTATTTGAAATCTTTATTTGGTTTTAAACAGGTACAATTATAAAACTAAAATGCACCAGTTTGACATCATCTGTTTCAGCCCTTACTGTTAAATGATTTCTTATCTTGGATTGTTGCTGGGAAACTGATAACAGCTGATACACATAAAACCTGAACTTTGTCTCACCAGTTATAAATCTATATTTGACCAGCCAGTCTACGTCTTAACATTCAAAGATAATTGATGCAAATCATTTCTGGCAGACAAACTTAAAAATGACCTGTGATTATGTCATTTATTTCTTGTTTGTAAAGAAAGAAACTGTTAAAATGGCTTTTATTTAGTACCTAAAAGGCGATTTATTCTCGACAAAATATATTTTTGATGTTAAAATGTATGTTTCATCTTTTCTCTGGATCAAGAAACTGAAAATTGGTTCTATTTTGTGGACCGTTAGCTTTTATGATCAGACTGGCTGAAGTTATGCGACTGTAGCTTCACAAACGTGAGTGGAACAGTTTGTTTTTAATACTTCAACAGTAAATTACTGAACTAAAATGAACCAGATTAAAGTGAACAAATCTACTATAACCATTGAAAAATTAGTGAGATTTCAAAAATTGTAAAGCACAAGACCCAACTATCTCAAAGATCACCCTCTTTTCTTATTAACTACATAAATAACTTGCTTAAAAATTAAGACGATTGTTTTTCCTGCAGGGGAAACTCCGTCGAGATCATTAGCGGAAACGGCGACGGAGCGTGCGAGGGAGACGGCACTGGCAGCTAAAGAGAAAGCCAAGGACTTGGCCTCACATGCACAGAAGAAGCAATTCGTTTGATGAACTGGGCAGACACTGGGACATATTTACCTCGACTCATTCAGAGAAGCACTGCTGAGCTAGCACAGGGTTAGACTCCTGCGAGAAACGCCCGAGCCGGGTTCAGGAGCCTCCTTCATCACCTCCAATGCCTCATCCTCCTAGCACTTTCCAGAGACGGGGAGCGTGTAAACGAGTGCAGAAGGCTCCGGCTGACGCGGGAAATGTCCAGCTCCACTAAAAGTGTTCCTTAAACCTCCGCTCAGCCTCACTTCCCACCAGTGTTTTCATTTAATCTTGTTCCTGTTTGTCATTTTTAAGTTTGTAATTGTCACTGTTAAGAGTCATAGCTGTTTTAGAGAAGTTTTTTTTTTTTTGGCAATCATCTGATGAAACCTCAGTTATTCAATTCAAACTGAAACTTGTTAAAAAAAAAAAAAAGAAGGTCCATAATGTCATTGTTTGGTGAGAGATCTACAGCTGCTATAGGAGCTGTGGATACTACTAAACTGTAATAAAGCAAAGATATATTGTTCTATAGCAGAAATAAATTAATTACAACAATTTGACATTTATTCAATCATTTAAATGTGTAAGATTTCTTTTCTTTTTGCATTTTTGATTGAACCGATTATGAAAATAATAAAAACGGGGCTTTTAACACAGTTTTTAAATATATAAAATATTTATTTGTTTAAAAAAATGCTTACGTCAGTAAAAAAAAATGCTACATAGTATTACTGGGCGGAAACAAGAAATAAAAAAAAAAAGTAATAAGGCAGCTTGCATATAAGGGTCAAAGGGTGAGAGAGCACCTGAAGTCATTAAATACACCATGATCACCTGTAGTAAAGCTTCTATTGCATAATAATTACCAGTAGATATGGCCTGCCGTACAGAAACGGGGTTGTATGCATAATTAATAACATGCAAAAGATACAAACGTCTCTAAAGTAACTTAATGCTAAAACAAACTAACTGGAAGATGGGATTCTTCATAGTAACTAAAGACTGAATTGTGCACAAATATGTCAAATAGCTTTTTTTTTGGCAGCGGTACTTAATCACCAAATACTGATGTGCAAATGTGACCAGTTAGTTTACAGTTTTCCTTTGGAAATCTTGAAACAAGTGCAATAGGTGGACATTATGTGCAACAGAAAAATGAAAGGAAAAAAAAACACATTAGTGCTGCACTTCTATAGAAAAAACAGCACAGAAAAATGTGGAAGTGCACGCTAAACCTGAAACGAAAATAGTGCTAAGAGAAAAAAAAGAAAGCTTAACGAATACAAAACCAAATCTGATTTAAGGCAGGATGAATGTAAGGATTGTTCAGGTTTGATTATAGGAAGCCCTCTGAAGAAGAGTCAGAGAAAACAAAAAAATCAAAAACTGTATGGCTTATGAGCGAAAAGGAAGAATGCAAGATGTGACCTCCACCCTTATCTCACACATCTCAGCTTTGTCGTTTTTCATGAGTCCTGCTTCAAAAAGTGTGGAATAGCAAAAGGTTTCCGCACTTTCTGAATGTTTTTCCTTGTTTTGTCCACCCGGTGGATGAAAAAGGACAAAAGAAAACCTAGGTTCCTCACTGTCATAGCCAGGTTTTGTCCATGCTGGAGTAACAGTGATCGGCACCCGTGTGTGTAATGCTCAGTTCATCAGAGTCGCATTCAAACACGATGCTCTCCACGTCAACCTCTACGTCCTCTGTGAAGAAGCAAACCACGGGGATTACTCATCACGCAGGCAAACAAAGTTTCATACAGAATTTGTTCACCCACCTCTGTCCGAGTCCGACCTCTCCGAGGACATGGTGGAGCCGTGGCTATTGTTCCTCATCCTCTCCGTCCCTCTCTGCAGCTGCTCCAGCCGAATCCGGAGCTCCCTCTGCTCCCAGAGGAGACGCCCCTTTAGCTGCTCTGCGCGCTCGTCCTGCGCCTGCAGCTTCTAAGAGAAAGCAGGGCAACAAAACTCAGCTTCCCTATTTTTTTTTTTTTAACAAAATAAAAGGACTCACGGTGCACCTTGATGTGAAGCTGGGCTTGTCTCAGCAGGTTGAGAGTGGTGTTCCTCGTGGAGTCTGACGACAAGGGGACCTGCTTTTTCAGCTCCTCCAAGCAGTGCCTCAACTGAGCGCGCCTGCATCAACACAAAGTGTTTTCAACAACCATGCAGGAAGCAATGCACGCTTTTATTTTTATGCAAAAAATGTGTAATTACCTGTTCTTCTCCAGCTCGTTGTGAACAGATCTGTTACTGCAACAACAAAAACATCAATTAAAAACTAATAAAACTTTTGCTTTTGCTGTCCTTTATTTTGGTGACGTTAAACAAAAAATGTTAGTTAGGCTGGCCACGCCCTCTTCTCGGTTATCTCTTATGTAATAGACAAACCTATTGCCACCAACAGATATCTTCTTGTTCTTCTGCTTGATTCTCTTGTCGGAGTCAGGAGAGCTGATAGGAAGGACCAAAGCATATCCATGTTCAGCCTCTGTGGACGACAAGAACAGCCCGCTCAGACAGGCGACGGGAGGACAACATAACCTCAACTAACTTCTCATTTTGATAGTTTTAATGTCAAAACTGGTCAAATAGGGTCTAAAAGTAGCCAAATAACACCCTTTCCATCTAAAAATCCCTCCGCTGCGCATCCATCAACAACAGCCCAACGCTTTGCTTGTTTTTGGCGCCATCGTTAACGACCCAACCAACAAATCAGTGTTTTTCATTTCCATTCTAAAAACTATATTAAAAAAATATATTCATTTACTTTGCGTCCACAAATGTGTGTAAAAAAGCGCCGCCCCAGGTCTAACGTCCGCTCAGCACCGCCCGGACTCGATTTCAAACTGGCCCAGATTGGCGCCTTCGAGTACAATGATGCGATCGATATATAGGTCACTGAGTCAAACTGCAAAGAACCCCCTACCCTGCAAGAACCCCCGGCTAATACTGTCAACAGCACACCCGAGAATTACTAATTGTGTTCTAAAATAGCTATTAGACGCGGATATGTTAATAATGGCCTCCTAATACCTCTTGTTTTTGTTACAAGTAAGCTATGCTGACGCTCGACAAAAAAAGACCAACCTCGCTCTCTTCTCTCCAAAAACTCGGCTGCCCGAAGAAGCACTTGGATGTTGCAAATTTGTCCTTCCATTGTTATTTTTATTGCTTTAAATAAATTTAAATAAGGTTAGCGACCGCAGATAAATAAAGCTACTGTGTCACAGGCATCAACACAGACTGCAGGAGGGAGTGAGCCGTGTCTGTGCTACGTCTGCTATGCACAGAGCGTCAATGACTGCTGCCTTCACGAACGCGTAGTGAGCTCGGAAATTTCCGAGCTCTTTACTAAAACCCTTCCTAACATGACTTTAAAAGAAGATACTTAATATATTAAATTATAATAAAGGTACATATAATGATTTTAGAACAATTTTAAGTATTAGAACCCGTTTAAACTATTCGAAGGTTTTTTTATAGTCAAAATGATGTATTTATGTATGTAGTATTTGTTCTAATCCAATTACGCATACGATGATATCCGAAAAAATACATGTTTATTGATTCAGAAATAACACAGTATATTAGAAAAAATCTGTCAATAAACATGTTGGAGCAGCATTTCTATGCCTAAACACCAACATGTCCGAAGGTAAATGAACGTCACGCCAACACGTCACAGACAAGCCCTCTACACCTCCCTCCCCAAGATATCTTCTCGAGACCCTTTTGTGTCATTTGTGCATCTATTTTATTGTACTTTTCCCCACACGCGGACATATATCACATCACCATATTTGCCTGTACATTTCCATTACTTTTGACATTATTATTATTATCATAATTCGTGTCGTATTCTAGCTGTATTAACTTATTATTACTATTGTATCGTTCTGACGGTTTTATTGACTTCAAAACACTATTCATATTTATTTGCTTTATTTAATATATACGAGTGTGTTTTTATTATTATTATTTTCATTTGGTTCCAATCATTTAATATTATGTATAAAACCCACCGAATAAATATGTGTTTAGCAATGAACCCAAAACTAGCCTAAAGTAAAGGGAAGAAAGGGGCGGGTAGTTGCCCTTTCTTAATATGGCGGCCATTGGCTTCATTGTCTGAATACGACGTCGACGTCCTCTCCCATTGAGAAGGGAAGCATCTCTGCCAGTAGTATCTTTAACCTTTGAACTCCCGAGTGTGCCAGTCGTCCGCCATATTGACTGTTGTCTTGACTGGAGGAGACAGAACGTTTTGAGGTCCGAGAAGAAACGAAAGTGTGCTCCTAAAATAACCAAAACTGGTGCAAACTTGGCCAAAGCATATCGTAGCCACCACCGTCATGGCGAGGAAGAAAAGTAAGCAGCAAGGGGTCGCCCAGAAGGAGCTGGCGCCTGGAACGCAGAACGCACCGAAGAGCTCAGTCTCTCCCGGCGATGCAGCTGGCGGTGGCGGTGGGGATGCTGGGCTGGATAGGTTGGCCAACACCAGAGCGAATCAGGTAGCTAAATGCAAGCCAATGGTTTTCTTTCACATCAGGCACCAGTCTGCATATTTTTTCTTAATCCAAGTGTCCTCTATTAGATTGTTTAATTACACACTGAGGTAAAAACAAATGAATTTGGTTGGAACTTGAACGTTGTATGTACTTCGATGTAGAGCTTTAAGAGGTGGGCTGTGCGGCTGGATAATGAAGCACAGCAAGCAAAATTAGCTCAATTTGCGTGATCAGCGCTGCAGTCCATCTCTTATCCCGGACAGGTGACATTGTGGTTGGGACAGGTCGTTCCATTTCCAGCCTTTACAGCTCTTTATCCGCCCAGCTAACGTTAGCTTACAAGGCTAGCCAATGTATCGCTGACTGTTAGCGTGCTGCAAACGTGCTTGCTGCACGAGCCTTCTTCCAGCATATGCTAGCCGAGCTGTTGTCTAGACAGTTAAAATCACAACAATAAAGCGTCGTAAATGCCCTCTGCAGAATTCCACACATATATTCTGCCATTTACTACAGAACCGTATTTAGCTCAGGGAATACTATTGAGGTTTTTGGCGCTTACTGTTCACTGCTAAGAATGTCGAGCTAAATCTGAGTTACAAATGTAGGCAGGCGAATAGATATGTCATAGTTCCCCACACCTGGAATAATAATAATAATAAAAAAAAACAAGCATTGGAGATAGTGTCCTCTCACGTGTGACCTACAGCCACAACTGATCGTTGCCAGCATTTCTTATTGACTGTAGTTTGTTTTGAACACAAACTCACTCGTTTTGAATGAGATCTTATGAAGCAACTCTTCCTTTTCCATTTTTTAGTCTGATCACATCAATAATCTCCTTTGTTTTTATTTATTTGTTTGTATAATATTAAAGAGTCATTCCTAGTTTCTTTCACTGACTCGTTCAATGACATTGACAGTCTGCTATAACAAAATATACATACATTTGTGGGGTTGATTCATAGTCTATTTTGGTACGTTTTGAATGATCCGATTCACTGATCCAAAATCGATATTTAATCTAAAATTCAACCAGTGTGACTCAAGACATAAATATGTGGTACTGAACAGTGCAGGTGAAGTTTTCCAGATAACAAAGCGTAAAATAAATATGAAACAAGAATTTTGACAAACTCATTTCTATTTTAGTTTCATAAAATGTTTTCCCAAATATCAATAGTCAATTATATTTCCCTTGAAGTCACCTAGCTTCATTTGTAGGATTGTTTGTCAACTAAATGTTATATTAGGTCAGTAGTAGCCCTGCACAATAGATATAAACTTATCCTCATTGCAATATCAGCCTGTATGATATTCTTATCACAAAAACTGTGATAAATGTTTAACTTAAATGTTTACACACATTATAAATCAATCTCTTGGCAGTATTTAACAAATAATTTTACTTATTTTACTATTCGAGTGGACCCTTTTTGTATTAGATGCCCATTTATGCCCAGTTATTTTTACGTTTGCGCTTAAATTGAAATTATGTAGTTTGTTTTGCCATTTTTTCATGTATTGTAAGTTATTTTGTGGTTGTAATATTGACCATTTTTATCGCACATCACACGTTTTCCTCACATTGTGCAGCCTTATTTGACAGTTACAGTTCATAGAGTGCTTGCAAATTGTTGTTAGGTGTTGGCATAATTTTAGAAGGGTTTTTCCACATCACAGATGTGCACCTTAATTAATCTAGAGATGTATGGCTGGTGTTAACCCCATGAAGGTTTGGTAATAACAGATTTTAGTTGTTTTTATACAGCTATAAGGTTCTGCTATAGTGCTCGGCATCGATGTTTGCAATAAATAACTTTTGACACTTTGTGGAGGAGAAAGTCACATCCGTCTAGCTTTTGTTTTAGTTACCAGATGCTGCTAGTTTGCTGGTGTTAAGAACAATGTATGGTTCTTTGGAAGAATGAGAATGATCTAGACAGACGTGCATCATCTCATCTCACTGTCTTTGGAAAGTTTCTACATCTTTGGACCACTATAAGCACCCAGCTCGCTGTTAAAAAGCAAAGTTTTTCAAGTTTTGCATGCATGTAATGTAATTGGCTTTTCTGTCTTCACAAAGCCCATGCACACCTGCTGTCTCCTGTGCCATCGAGAGTTTAAAGACTGGGGTGCAGGCTCGGTCAACGGACTTCCCGGGGTCCACGGGACGAAGCTGGCCGACGCAGTGCCTGCGCTCTCCCAAGCGCTTTTGCGAGAGGTGCCGGGGCGCAAGCTGGCGGACGCAGTGCCCTCCCTGTCCCAGTCCCTGCTGGGTGAGGTGCCTCTTTGGATCTGTCAGAGCTGCTGTAAGAGTGTGGAAGAGGAGGAGAAGCGGAGCACGCAGGAGCAACAACAGGTAAAACTAAACAATCAGCTCCAGGACCCGCTGCATCCCTTACATAGTTTGTTGTCACACAAATGCAATACTTCATGGTAACCCTGTGGCTGATAAACATGTCAGTGTCACACCTGAACGGCAACTTTTCTGTATATGTTATATGGTCCTTGTAACATTAGATTCAGTTTTCCTCTGACGGCCAGCAGTGTCTTTAACAGACAGATGCACTGCTGGTTTGACTTGTTTTTTACTCTTTAAAGCATATGTCCTCTTCGGATTGCAGTGAACAAGAGAAAATATGAAAAATTATTTGAGTTGAGAAATTTGCTCTCCCCTTGATTCTAAATAAGTCTCTAACTGGTTTTTAGCTGGACATGGTTTTTAGGGCCAAACGGAAAGAGCTCAGGAAAACCTATTGATCACACCAAAGCTCATCAATATTAGACATCCGCTTCAGGGATCTGTCGAAATGTGCAAAAGCAGTTGCAGCAGGAAGACTCTCTTTTGTCTTATAACTGATTAAAAGGGATTTTCTGATCGGTAATCAATACAGATTTTTAGAAGAATAGAAATGATAAAAAGAGTTGGTAGATTAGTGAGCTGGCCAACTGGTCGGGTTCTCGCTTCATGACAGTTTGACCTAATTGTGTCAGACCTCTATGAAATGTAATGTCAGCATAATGTGTCTTAAGTGCATCATTTACTGCTCTTTCATGACCACAAGTATTGCTGTTACGCTTTGGCTTTCTCCATGGCTTTTACTGGTGTGTCTGAATGAAAAAAGTATTCAGAAATATTTAACAGGTTGATGATTAATATTAGACTCAACCTATACTCTACCTATGGAGCTTAATTCAGGTAGATTAGAGGCTTTACCTCATGTGGCTCAGGAACTACTTCTTCCAAACTGGTATTCTTCAAACATCTAGTTGATCACCCTATATTGACTTTTTCTTTTCTATTTTTCCAGGTACCTTTGTCGCATTCTTCCTCCTGTAAATCCCAAAGTTGCGGGAACGGTTACCCCGAGCAGAGTTCTGTGGACTGGGACCCCAGCTCCTTCCTGTCAGCCCACAAACTGTCAGGTCTCTGGAACTCCGCCCACGCCAACGGAGGGGAGCACTGCAATCACAACACTTCACACTCACAGCAAGGTCAGCCACCACGGCGCCGGGGAAATCACTGGGGAAACCCTCTCTGAAATCTGCACAGATTTCAGCTTTGACTTATGAAGGATTTTTCTTTAAATTGACAATTCAGCACTTTTTTCTTTTAAAGAGTGTTTAGAAGATGAAGGGATGCAGCAAATTGATGGCAAAAAATTGGGGATCTTCATTGTTACTGCCTCTACTGCGGGCAGGAAAATGATGACTTTTACCACCAAAATGTCCATATTTAACATTAATATATATATATATATTGCTGTTAAGGTATACTACAAGCACAATAAACAAAACCACAAAAACATCTTATACCCTCTCCACTTTTTACCTAATTAATGACTGATCAACGTGATGAGAGAGCAGGATCTCCTCAGGTTGAGTATATCTTTCAAGCAGGCATGCTGACAGGGTAGATCACATAGCTAATCAATTAGTTATTGACCGCTAACACTCTTTTAACATAGAGGAGGAGAGAAGTACACATTTCAGAAGTACACATTTGCAATTTTATTCATTTTTCAAGCAGCTAAACAACTCCAACTGTGTGTAGCACATGTAACAAGTGAGTACACGGGTGAGTGGAGTTAGCTCAGTGGATATTATTGAGACAATAAATCAACCCAGATGGGACGGGTTCAGTAGTTTTACCTCCTTTACTTTTGTAGTTCCATGAATGTTTAACTTCAGGTGGGACTTTTCTTAACGTTTCAGTGGGCTTTCATTACTAATTCAGTTTTTTGTGGTTCTGGTGTTGCTTTATTTGTTCCAAAAGAATGATCATATGTGTTTTTGAATGAGGGAATCAAATTTGTGCTGCTTTAAAGGAACGTGACAGATCATTGTCTTGTTTTTCTGTGATCAAATTCCATGAAAATACTGCATAAAAATCAATCAATTCATTATAGCATAAAATGAAATATACTACCTTCAGTACATTTGCAGTTGTGTTTGATTACTTATTTTTTTAAATCATTCCATTTGGTGGAGATTTGATAAATTAATTGATGGTAGATATGACAATTTAATGTATGGATTGTTTTCAAATTGCTCTAGATTTAAACAAATTCTAAAAGTATTTTAATCCTTAACAAAAAGACCCGGAATTTATTAAAAATGTGATGACATTATCTTCTGCTTCCTTGTAATTGTGAGTTTTCTGGAGGTGCTACTATATTTTCATTTTAACCATCTTCCCTCTCACAGGTATAACGGCAGGATCAGCCTGTCACGACAAAAGAGGCCTTCATGAAGCACCCGGAAAATCTGCAAAAACCTCAGCGCCCAAAGTTTGTCCCTACAGCCATCCATCCTCCCAGAACTCCAGTGGACCTTCTGCTGGGAACTCCCTGTCTACCTCAGCAGACCTTTGTAAAACCACTCCCAAGCACTTCAAGACCATGTGTCGCCGGCCGACTCCACCAGGTATTCTAATAGTTTTGATTTGCATGACACTTTTTATGTATTTGTTGATCTCAAGTAAACTCAAATTGTTAGTTGATAACATGCACCGTTCTACAACCTGTCCACTATTGTCCCCAACTACCAGAGATTAGAAATTTTAGCCTGTTAAAATATATATATATATTTTTTTTGTGAAAAACTACAATTCCCAGAACACATTTGGGATCACTGAAAAGCCACAAATGTCCTCTGCAGATACCATACCTGAGATATTTAGGTTTAGAAACGTCCTCTACAGAGAACACATTTGCTTGGTTTCTGAATGATGACGCTTTTTTTTTTTTTTTTTTTGCCCACACTCTTCCTCGGATCCACAAAAATACTATTAAATCAAGTTTTAACAGATGACAGGATTAAAAATAGTCTTTTATTTTTAGAATAATCTTGTTTGAAGTGTAAATTAGTGGATATTTTAGTACCTGTAGGTGAGGAGGAATCCAGGAGAGTCACATCTTTGAACCAAAGCCACTTATAAAGGCAACTTTGCTCAAAACTGATTTTTTTTTAGACAAATTTTTTTTTTTTTTAAACTTTAATTTTTATTTGGATTTTAGACAAATTTAAATGACGTGTATTATTAAGATCATACTCTTTAAGGTCATTTAAGAAAGTTGGTTCTATTATTATTATTTTTTTTTAAATCAAGCTAAGATTTGAGTTCCTCCTGGAAACTGCAGCTCACATGTAAACTTGTAGTTCTAATTTTTTTTTCTAATGTTACGTCTGTTATGCTAGCTTTTATTTTGTACTTAATATTCTGATTATTTCTGACGAAACATCACCTGCTTTACCCAAATTAGGATGTTCTTCTCTTGTTGTGTGTCCAGGTGAAGCCTTTCATCCCAATGACCACCACCAACACACGGACTTGTCTGTACCTCCAAACAGCCCCACTGGCCTTTCTTCCCAGCATTCCTCACTCCTGCCGCTAAAGTCAAACTCTGGACTGCATGGCCATGTAAACTCCTCCTGTGGCGGCGGCGGCATGGCAGCCCACGCCCCCTTCTCCCCGCTTGTACCCAACCTCCACAGCCCCACCGCCAAACTCAGCTCTCCAAGCCCCGACAGCCCCACATCTGTGCACAAGCCCAGCCCGTGTAAAAACTCCCACATTCCCTCGGTGAACACGCAACACAGCAAGCTCGGCACGTCTCTCATGGGTTGCAACCACTCCTGTAACGGACACAGTCAGGGAACCGTGCCTCCCTCCAATGTCGGCCATCTGACAGCTGGGGCCTGCAGGTTTGTACGGATCTAAAGCGTTTTTTGAGAGAGCCTAAAGGTCTTTGAGGAGAATCACAGATTGTGTTTTGGATTTTCAGGGATCAGGTATGTAAGGGACACAAAGTGACGAACGGGACGCTGTGCCACCCTTCGTCTGAGCTGGATGAAGGCGAGGATGAGGACAGCAGCTCTGAGAGAAGCTCCTGCGCCTCCTCTTCCACCAATCAGAAGGACGGAAAGTACTGCGACTGCTGCTATTGCGAGTTCTTTGGACACAATGCGGTACGTTTTTCACTTTCTGTTTTTTTTTTAGGTGGTAACAATAAAAAAATGTCAGTCAAACATTGACAGATTATTGGAATATTTTTGTTGCAGCCTCCAGCTGCACCGACGAGTCGAAACTACGCCGAGATCAGAGAGAAGCTCCGCTCGCGTCTGACCCGCCGCAAGGAGGAGCTCCCTCAGCGTCAAGACTCGGACCTGACGGCAGCCGGGATCATCGACAACAGGGACGTGGACGAGCTGCTGGACTTCATCAACAGTTCTGAACCCAAACCCGTCAACAGCGCCAAAGCTGCCAAAAGGGCTCGACACAAACAGAAAAAGAAGGTGAGGGATTCTGGATGTTTTTTTATCTTCTTAGTCATAATAAAAAAATGGCTGCATATCGAGATTGGAAACATATTTTTCTCAAAATCTTATCCATAAATATGTTTGAGGAACTTTATGATGGAAAACTATCCACAGTCTGAACTTTTATGTTTACTGACGCGCTCGTTTCTTCCAAAACCTCACGTGTACGCTCATATTTGTGGCGTTTGTGTTGCAGGAAAAAGCTCAGCAGTGCAGCACAGGTGCTGCAGGCACCGAACCTCACTGCGGTCCGCCCGAGCTCGCCGAGGAGCCCGTTTCCGACGCCCCAGAGACCAGCCGTCTGCTCGACTGGCCCCAGCTGGAACTCGAACGGGTCAACAGTTTCCTCACAAGTCGACTGGAGGAGATTAAGAACACCATCAAAGACTCGATACGAGCCTCGTTCAGCATGTACGACCTCAACCTGGACGTCAACGACTTTCCAAAGAAAGCAGCCACACTGGAGGGAAACCATCTACTTTCCCACCTCAATGGTTCCTCTGACTTGCAGCAGATTGACCTGGACCTCTCTCCGCTCTCCCTGGGAACGTTTAAGAGTCACCTGGACCTGGTTAACGGGTGGGAGGACACAAACATTGCCTCATCCTCTAGTGCCACAACCACTTCATCGGGAGTCGGTGCTGCTTCAAAAGACGACCAACGGTTGCAGACTCCCGCCGGTCTTTCAAAACTTGTAAGGGTTCGTTCTCCAGATGGATGTTCGTTATCTGGATCTGACAGTTTACCACAGGTGCCCGACCAAGCGGTGGCTAAATCAAAGGAGGAGACCCCAGATCCGAAAAACGCAGCAGTCAGGAACTGCGGTGGGAAGTCGAAGAAGAACAAAAAGCACCAACAGAAGCAGGAACAACCTGTGGCGGAGCTGAACTCCTACAAACCAAACAAAGCTCCCTGTGGAAGCGAAGTACAGCCGACCAACGAGGTGAAGGAAACGGCACTGAACGGCTCCAAGTCCGGGAGCAAACACCTTCACCCGCCCGCAGAAAACCCGAAAAACGGACCTAAAAAAGTTGAGGAGAGCAGACCCCCCAAGCACGTAACAAACGGCGGCCCTTTGGCTCTTCAGAAGGGGAAAGGTGACGCAGAGACTCGCGGCCGGCCTGACCAGGAACCTGTGAGCAAATCTCATCCCGCTTTTCCAGCAAATGGGACTCCACCGCAGCAAGCCAAGGGGAAAAACAAGAAAAACAGAAACAAGGGAGAGAAATCCAACAACGTTATTGGTACAAGATCATTCCCTAATGTGTTTTTCCCCGTTTTATTCTAAAATGTGAATCTAATAAAAATCTCCTCCTTTCCTTAGATGATGTTTTTCTCCCAAAAGATGTTGATCCCACCGAAATGGATGAGACTGATAGAGAAGTCGAGTACTTTAAAAGGTAAGCTCGACTTATTTTTTCTGAATAATGTTTGAGCCAAATGGGTTCAATAAACTTTTTTCTTTTCTTGCTTTGTGTAGGTTTTGTCTCGATTCTGCTAAGCAGACCCGCCAGAAGGTAGCAGTGAACTGGTCAAACTTCAGCCTGAAAAAGGTTCCCAGCAACGCAGCGCAATAGCTTGAACGAGTGCCAGAAAAAAAAAACTCTTTCAGTGGAGCCCCGTTTGGTCTGAGGCCTTCCCCACCCTCCCAGTTTTTGTTCTCCTCCTTACAAAAGCCAAGGGACCCTGGTTTGACATTTTACTCTCCATTCAGACGACTGACAACGTGACTTATGGCTCACGAGCCGGACAGCGTTCTCAAGGCCAACTATACCTTTTGCTATTACTGCAATGTTCACTGTTCAATGAGACTTGCAAAATTTATGTTGAATCAACTGCATCCGTGTGCTTACATATGTAGTATGTAAACAGTTACCATACATGAAATAAATGGTTTTTATCACAACTCTGCGACATTTTAACATTGTTAAACTGCTGGTTTTTAATCAGTTCAGTTTGGTGCTCATCATGCTTTACGTTCTGCATCTCGACACTTCTCTGACCTTCATAGTAAAACACTTCTATAGCGGAGCGGCACTGATCACAATTGGCTTCATTTTACTGTAAAAGTAGTTCTTGTGTTCGGTAACTACTATAGATTTTACATTATTTTTTTTCTCCAAATGAAATGGCAACCTTGAACTTGGCAAACCTGCTTCATTGTCTTGTTATGAACTATTATAAAAAAAAGCATGCCTTTCAACAAGTAATATACCAGCAACACTAATTTGTTTGTGTATAAATTGAATTTCTACATTTGGTCCAAGGGTGCATTCACTGCAAAAAAAAAAAATCAAAGATTTCTGCACATGCATCCCTCTGCATGATATGGACCACTGAAAACGGCTTTCAAAGACAAAAAAAAAGAGAGAGAGAGAGAAAAGGGTTCCTCAGTGTCAGTCCCGTGGGTGTTTTTATGAAATAATTTTTAAGCTGTAATCTCATTTGGTACACACTTGCTTCTGTGCAGGAAAAACTAATACCCTGAGTATTTCATTTCTCAAACTGCTTTTTCAGAATTTCAATTCATTGAAACCCATGTCCAACGGTCGCTCTTACTTTATTGACTTAATTTATACTTTTGTAAATAATGAAATCCATTTTCTTGGCTCATTTTAAGCCTTTTGCCATGGGTTTCTCAGACTTTTGCTTGTGTGTAAGTTCTTGTTTCCGGTCATGCTGGTGTACTTGATGCAGCTGTCTGAAGCCCTCAGTCTTGTTTATTTTATTATTCTTTTTCATAAAAACTGTCACATTAGAAACCTTTGGTTTTTCAACCTAGTGTTTTTTAGCTTACGGCTTAACTAGGATGAACAATTTTCTTTGGTTTAAGTCTGTGCTGGGATTGTGTTTTTAATATAAGATTTTTTTTCAGGTTATATTAAACTAGAGCTCGTAATGTTTCGAATGTAGATTTATACTATAAAATGAAAAGCCAAGTGTATGTTGGCTTTTTTTTTTCTTCTTTTTTTTAAATTCACTTTTGATACTGTGAAAATCTTTCGTTCAGAAAGATTAAAACAATACAGTTTTTGGCAAAAATTAAAGTGTGGTCGTTATTTGTAAATTTGTCTGGTTTGAAATCTACTTCAAGACTGATTTAAATATGCGTATAAGTCAAGTTTGACCCTTCTGCGGCACCGTTCGACGTCAGCGTTTGTGGTGGCTGAACGTTCGCATTAACCAAGTCCTCGAAATTGATTCCATATTATTTTATATTTAGTCGTCTTTTTATCTTAATATAATTTATTGGAAATTTGAGTAAAAATGGAAACCGAAAATCGTCCAAAAAAGGTAAGTTTGAGTTTAAAAATCTTGATTTAAGGACTTTATGCTAGCTTAAGGCTAGCTAATGCTAGCAAGCTAATCAACTTAAGCTAGGAAAACGGCACTTTCTTTTACTTTTAATTGTCCAAAATTCTTCCGGATCATGGTATAAAGTCAGCATACTTAGTAATTTATTTGTTTCCATTTTTAAACAGTTTTGTATTATGATTTATTTGCAAAATTTAATGTAAACAAGATATTTAGCAGGTAGTAGTAGTACGCAGTAGTTACGTTTTCAGATTTCTTACCTTTCAAAAACAGTTACAAAATTGACCGAAACTAATACCTGTATCATGTGCATTTACGCTTAAAAGCGATTGCATAAATATTGTTCCGTGAAATGCTTAATATAGTGAAATATTTGGCTTTAATTGAGATGATTGGCGTATTCAAATCAACCTTTATTTATAAAGCACTTTTCAAACATCAATATAAAAGGGATTTATAGGCTTTTAAGGCTGTTTGATAACCTGTAAGGGTCCATTTTTTTTTAATCCATTGTAAAGATTTTACTTATATTTTGTACTTCTATGGTTATATTACTGCTATTATTTAAGGTCTATCTTTCTATTCCACTCATAACCACTCACCTGCACAGCTTGGAGTAAGTTTGTTCATTTTCCATTCTTTCTTAACCCTTGAATATATGTCATTTATACTTTACAGTTTTCATTTTAGTCCCTTCTGGTATAAAGTTCCTACATTTTTTTCCCAACTTTCCAACATCTAACATAAATACTACAACTGTCTCCGTCCTATATTTATTATTTTCTGCAGTGCTTCAAAATTAAATATTGTGTATTCTCAACTACTGTTGCATTTATGAAGTTCAGTATAAACTATACATCAGTTTAAGAAATAAAGAAATATTTAGGCTTGTTTCCATGCTCATCGTGTTCTACACACAAACTTCTAAATTTGGCCTGATCATTTTTTTGGATCATATCTTTTCCCGACATGAGTGTTTAGTCTTGTTTTTGTATTACAAACATTTTTTGATATTGTTTTTAGTACAAATCCAGCTATATCAAAACAAACATGCTTCTTTTTTTGACAGCGATCCCATGGAGAGGAGGAAAATTCCGGTTCAGAAGGATCAGAGGATGATGATTATGTTCCGTACGTTCCGGTCAAAATCAGAAAACAACAAATGGTAATCATTATTAATATTACTCCACTTGTCTTGTTGAAACTCCTGGAACTTATATCATAAACCATAAAGAATGATAAATGTAATACCATATTAGCAACGCTTTAATTTGTTCTGAAGGAGAATAAAATTCAAAGCAAATATTAATATAATATTAATGTCTTAGCTGCAAAAGATGCTGCGGCTGCGAGGAAAAGCAGTGGACGAGGAGCAGAAGGACAGTGGGGAGGAGCAGAGGGATGAGGATGAGGGTCTCGGTCCGCGCTCCAACGTCAGTCTGCTGGACCAGCATCAGCACCTAAAAGAAAAAGCTGAAGGTCTGTGGTTAAAACCCAACCTCTGCATCGAATTTTCAACTTTTTATTTCAACTGGAATTCTGCTTAATCCTTGTTTCCTCAGCTCGTAAGGAGTCGGCCAAAGAGAAGCAGCTAAAGGAGGAGGAGAAGATTCTCGAAAGCGTCGCTGAGGGCCGAGGTATGTAATGCTGTCTTGCTTAATTTTGTTCAGATTTACTTGTTTAAATGTAAAGATGCAAAACTAATTTGTTTGTGCTTGATCTGTCATAAATAAGCTTTGATGTCTGTGAAGGAAATGGCCAAAGGTATCATATATGATGATCCTATTAAAACAAGGTGAGCTCCAAATCACAGACTATTATTGAATCTAAACGGTTTGTTTCTTCTGGATAGTTATGAATGCCGAATATTCTTTGCAGCTGGAAGGCGCCGCGCTACATCCTGAATATGCCTGAAACCAGGCATGAACGCGTCAGGAAGAAATTCCACATCCTGGTTGATGGAGATGGCATCCCGGCCCCAATCAAAAGCTTCAGAGAGATGAAGTTTCCACCAGGTGTCGTACTATTATCACTCGTAAAAAATCCAAATAAAGTTTCATCTGGGTTTACATTGAACTGAAACTACTTTTTTTTTTGCAGCAATTCTGAAAGGTTTAAAAAAGAAGGGAATTGTGCATCCAACACCCATTCAAATTCAAGGAATCCCCACAGTGTAAGTATGCTAAAATAAAGCTGTTACAGATTCTCTACATTTTCATGAGCTGATCGTGTGTGTGTGTGTGTAGTTTGTCAGGTCGAGACATGATTGGAATTGCCTTCACTGGATCTGGAAAGACTCTGGTGTTCACTCTGCCAATCATCATGTTTGCTCTGGAGCAGGAGAAGAGGCTCCCTTTCTTCAAGAGAGAGGGACCGTATGGACTCATCATCTGTCCTTCAGTAAGGCTTGATACATAACAATGATGAAAACAAAAACAGGAAATAGATTTATTCCAATTTATTTCTAACAGCAATACTTTACTTGGTATCACTGGAAATAGAAAGGTAGTGTTCCCTCATTTATTGTGTTCTAAATATAATCATCATCATAGATATTTCTGTTTTACAAAAAGACTTTAAAATCCCACTTTTCTCAGACATAAATGCACATTTTCTTACTTTTCTCTCTTAAAAAAAATCTGAAAGCACACAAAGGATGTGATGCTAATTAGGACAAATGATGGAGGTTTAAACAGACATTTTTATAAAAATAATCGAGTACTTTATCGCAGATTACAGGAATGCAGGACATAAGCAAATGATTGTTCTTATTATGTAAAAGTCTTTTTTTTAAAAAGACATGTTTTACTTTGAGAATTCTATATGTATGAGTTCCACAACTGAGCTGTTTTTCAAGTTGAATCAGGCTTTTTTTATGTTTGAAGGCTGAGTTGTTGATCCTGATGTAGAAATGATGCAACGAATTGCAGTGAAAAACAAAAGCTAGCTAACATTGCTTGAGGAGATTTATCAGATTTTTAATTTTGTTTTAGTTATTTCACAAAATGTGAGTAGTTTTTCTTTCTTATCACACTAACAGTTACATAAGACAGAAAATGAGACATTTTTCATCCTGTGAGAAAATCCCACTCTTTAAGATCTAAAATGTATTGCGATTATTTTCTCCAGCGAGAGTTGGCGAGGCAGACCCACAGCATCATCGAGTATTACTGCAAGCTGCTGGAGGAGGAAGGAGCCCCCCAGCTCCGCACTGCCCTGTGCATCGGGGGAATGTCTGTCAAGGAGCAGATGGAGGTCGTTAAACAGTGAGTGAGACTGACAATTTCTCTTTAGGGAAAACTATTCATTTTGGAATGGCTGTCAGAGAAAACGACATGAATAAATTACAGTTTTTTTTCTGATGAGGTTGTTCATGTCATGTCAAGAAAGTATATAAAGGTAGCGGTATCAGCACGTATTTAACTTTTGGATTGCAAACATGTTTCAGTGGCGTTCACATGATGGTTGCCACTCCTGGAAGACTGATGGATTTATTGCAGAAGAAGATGGTCAGTCTGGACATTTGTCGATACCTGGCTCTGGATGAAGCTGACCGGATGATTGACATGGGCTTTGAAGAAGACATCAGGACCATCTTCTCTTATTTCAAGGTGAAGATTTGACTTGTTTCAGGCTGGGATTATTTTTGCACTCAGACTAGATGACTGATGACTTTATTCAGTCCCCCCCCCCACTATGTGGCTATACAGTCTTCTTAAATTAAAAAAAAAAAAGATCTAAAACCAATATTTTTGTTCCTTTTCTTCCTCCAGGGACAAAGGCAAACCCTTCTTTTCAGTGCAACTATGCCCAAGAAGATCCAGAACTTTGCTAAGAGTGCTTTGGTCAAACCGGTCACCATTAATGTGGGGAGAGCCGGAGCTGCCAGCCTGGACGTCATTCAAGTATGTTTCTGTTCGGCTAATTTTAATCTCATTTATGTCAAAACTTTATGAATTAAGTGTTTTAATGCTTGTAGGAAGTGGAATATGTCAAAGAAGAAGCTAAGATGGTTTACCTTCTGGAGTGTCTGCAGAAAACTCCGCCTCCTGTAAGTACATCCTTATATGATCACACAACAACTTCCTGTATAATAATATGAGAATGTAGAAGATGTTAGTGACTAAAGCTATATATTTCAACTCACATATATTTGAAAAATTCCCACAGAAAAATCTCGTATTTTATTCTCACACCACATCAAAACTCAACCACAAACGATCCTGCTGGAGTTATTGAGATTTCCCAGAATCCTTCATTCACTTTCATTAAGAAAAAGTATCTGAAGAAAACTAGGATGGTTTCAAACCAACCATGTTCACCTTCCAAACAAGACAGTCGCTCCACTGATCTTTTCTGCTTCAGGGCCGTGTGAGCTTTGACAGCATCGTCTTGATAATCATAACTGGCGTTCTGTCTCAGAGAATGCGACTGCTGATTATTCAACTGCAAGCGTTTGCTTTGATAAGTGGTAGAAAGCAGGAAAAGGACAGCCGACAAGGACATGGATGAGAGGGGGAGAAATCAAAGTGCTCTGCTTCTTTTAAAGTCATAAAAAAACCTAATGTTTCAAGGAAATGTTTGAAAAACTGAAAGTTGATTATTTGCAAAGCATTAAAGTTGCTGTTTGTTGTGACAGGTTCTCATCTTTGCTGAGAAGAAGGCGGACGTGGACGCCATCCATGAGTATCTGCTGCTGAAAGGAGTGGAGGCAGTGGCCATACATGGAGGAAAAGGTCTGCAGGGATGATCAATAGAGTCCAACTATGTTTTTATTTATTGTCCCTCGAGTTTATTTATAGCTCTATAAGCTTATAGCTCCAAACTAACATTAGCAAAAATAACAACATGATATTATTAAAACAGATAAGCAGTTGGAGCCTGCTTGACCCTGATTGACAAAACCAAGATTTCCCTAAAATGCTTCATCTGTAGCCGCTCTGGGAGCGGCTACAGATGAAGCATTTTAGGGAAATCTTGGTTTGTGATTTTAAGGAGGAACTGTGGATTCAACAATTCTGCATGACACACATGGCGCCCCCTATGCAGGTTTCCTACTTACAGTGCATTTTATTTTTTTTTAAATTGCTTCCATTGCAGTTTTTTTCAAAATTGTGGCATTTCTATCAAGGGTATTTTCATTACAATTTTAATAAAATAATACTCAGAAGCACACATTCTCTATTTAATAGAAAATTGAACCCATTGTCAAACAGATGTTTACATATTTTTATGCTCTGACTCCCAATTTTGTTATTTTACATTGAATAACTGCAGATCTGATGAGCCAATCATCTTTGGATCTCTTGTAAAAGCATTTATTATTATTATATGATTTGGCCATTATTAGTCAAACTCAAAGAACCTGCTAGAACATAGTTTCTGCAGTAGTTCACCTCTGGGTTGCGGATTGGAACAACAAAGCTCTTTTTCAGACTGCATTTTTTTTCCTGACTCTCTAATTTAAATAGCAAAATACTCAGAAATTCAATTTTAAGCTTAATTTTTTTAAATATGTCCTCCATTATAAGAAAAAGTACAATTTTAATTGGAGTGGGTCGAGAGAAACAAAAATCCACTTTTGTTTTTGGTTGCACTTTTTAATCACCTCCACTAGATGTCGCCCTACAGTGTAATTGTTCATTCATAAGGTAATATCAGCTTATTTGTGTTTTTTTGTTTTATTTTTTAGACCAAGAAGAAAGAACTAAAGCCATAGAAGCATTTAAAGAAGGGAAGAAAGATGTTTTAGTTGCTACAGATGTCGCCTCCAAAGGTTTGGATTTCCCTGCTATTCAACATGTTGTGAACTATGACATGCCGGAAGAGATCGAAAACTACGGTAAAGGAGTTTATCATCTTTTCCAAAACCTTTAAGCTGATTTAATTTTCTTCACATTTTTCATTTTGTTCTTTCTCGTGTTCAGTCCACAGGATTGGAAGAACCGGGCGATCGGGAAAGACCGGCATCGCCACGACCTTCATCAACAAAGCTTGTGGTAAGAAGGAATCTCCTGTTTCTACGGCAACCACTCTTAAGAGAAGATAACTTAGCCACAGATGTATTTATATACTATTTCTAATTTAGTAAACACAAGTGCAGTTCAGTTTAATAGTAGGAAAAGGTTAAAAAAGTTAATCTGGATTGACAACAAACTAACAGAGACTCCATATTTTCTCTCTTCCTGATTAGACGAGTCGGTGCTGATGGACCTGAAAGCTCTGCTAATCGAAGCCAAGCAGAGGGTTCCTCCCGTCCTCCAAGTTCTCCAGACGGGAGACGAAACCATGCTGGACATTGGAGGTGAGAATCTTATAATAAAGCCTCTTATCCACCGATTCTGTGCTCTCAAACCTGATCTGACCTCTGCTGTCTTCACAGGGGAGAGAGGCTGCACGTTCTGCGGTGGCCTGGGCCATCGTATCACAGACTGTCCCAAGCTGGAGGCCATGCAGACCAAGCAGGTCACCAACATCGGGCGGAAAGACTACCTGGCTCATAGCTCGATGGACTTTTAATGACGTTTTCTGCATGTGTCTCATCGGTGTCCAGCAGATGTGAGAAACCTTTGTTAGGTCTGTGCTGGAGGTGTCATGTCACTGAGAAGAAGGAAGTGTATTTAATTACCACCTGATATCAGATTAGGTGTTTGTTTTTTATTTTTTCCTCAAAATTTAGTTTTATTTTGTAATTGCCTTTTTGTAAAAAAAAAATATTTTGAGCTTTGACGTTGTAAATAAAACTGCTATTCTTGGCGAGCTTCTGTGACGTCTGGAAAAATAAAAAAGTGTGGCATCACTCTGCTCAGGAGGAAGTTGCTGCAACAAGTAGAATAATGCAAAGGGAAGTTGGAGTCAAAAAAGAAGCAGCAGCAGAACATATCTGTGTTCTTTTCTTAGGCTTGATGAATATTTTGGTCTGTCAGGCACACGGGTGCAGAGAAATGTGAAAGTGACGTTGAGGACGCTTATTTATGAGGCAGAGACGATCTAATCGTAACCACTCGACCACGCGGCGGCTGCTGCAGCACGAGAGAAGTCTGCTGGCGATATGGATGTTGTTTTTAAGGAAGGGATGGTGTATCTTCACGCTGTGAAGTTTGGAAAAGTAAGTTTTATTTACAGCTTTTTCTGTTCTAAAAAGCTGATATATTTATTGAAATTTCGATTCAGCTCTTGTTCTGAGGCTTAAAATGTCATCTAGTGGTTTTTTGTGAAGCCTATATTTATATTTAACTCTTATGAACTTTTAATTAAAGATTCATCCTCTGCTTGAGCTCTTCCTTAAAAATCTCTGATCTCGTCTTAAGTATTGAAGTAGTTAGACTTAGTCTAAGAAATGCGGTAAAAAGTTTCCCTGATGACACATTCTGTCCATTACTTATGTTCTACATTAGCATATGCTAAATTTAAAGATAGACACAAGTAAAAAAAAAGCTTAAAAAATATGATTGTACTCTTTTTTTTTTCTTCTTTTTTTTATTTTGCATTGTCTGACAATGTCTAAAAAAATAAAAGTCTGAAACATTTAGTGAACAAACAAAATATCCCCAAAACACAACAGAGAAACACGGCAGTAGTAGTGTGATGATATGTGGTTTTGACACAGCAAATCAGCTTTTTCTGATACACACATTTGGTTTGGCAGTTTTTTATATACTGGATACCCTTCTTGACGCCTTGTATTTTATCTGGGCTGGAGATCGGCACAAGAAGAGCCAGATTCCAGCCCCCCCTGTGGCTACAAAGTTTGGGTCTTGCCTAAGGGCCTACACTGGAATAAGTTCATGACAAACCCTGGTTTCCCAGCCACTTGTCCTGCATTCACCAAACTGAGCCATCAAAAAGGAAATTCAAATATCTGGATAAAAACGTTGAACAAAAAATACACCAAAAGTCCTAAAACTGCTCTTAGAGTGATAAAATCAGCATTGAAATGAGAGAAATTGTTTAGCTTGACCTTAATAAACTAGCTAAAAAAATGTCAGAAATAAATATATTGATAATTCAAAAATACACTAAAGTTTTAGAAATGTCATTGTCAGTTCTGCTCTTGTTGCTATAGGTAACTGGTTCAAGGCGTCATGAAGAAATGAAAAAAAAAAGAGAGAAAAGTCGAATTGAATAACAGAAGTGACTACAACTATTATATAAAGTAACAAACAGTAAGCTTTGTCACAAAATTCTTTTACGCAAATACGAGACAAAGCCGGCGTCACACATGTTTCTGTAGGTTTTGGAACAGTTTCGCAAGGAGCCACAGATGCGTTGCAGAAAGTCACAATAAGTTGCACAGTCGCACACAACAGCAAGTGTTTGTGAACTGAAAGGAGCTGCACCTGAACCGATCAAGAACAGGCTGTGTCTTTTTTTTTTTTTCCCAACAAAATATTAGTTTAAAAGAAAACGTATAAGATCAGCTGATCAGCATGACTGCAGAAGTAAAGAGGAAAATGAGAAAACACTCCTTTAAAATGGAGCTTTATTAAAAACTATTAGTTTGATTGGATCTTCGGACGTTTTGGTGGTTTTTGCACCTTTAAGATCAAAATGAGGGCAAAACAGATTTGATCCTGTTTGATTTTTAGACACAAAAAAAAATATCGATTGAGAATTTACACCAGCATCATTCTTCTGTGATCTTTTCTAAAATCTTCTCGTAAGCTGACACAATTTTTAGAGACACAAATGAGACATTTTGGTCAAAATAAAGCAGAGAGTAACTTTTACGGATCTTTCTTTTTTATCTTTTCAAGAGGTTTGCATAGTCATATTTCAGTGCAGAATTGTATTTTATGCATTAAAAGGGAAACACTAAAATAACGTTATAACCCAGAATAAGCCAGAAAAGTGGAAAAGAGTTCCTTTTCTTAGTGTCAACATTAAAAAGGTCTATTTTTGGGTCAGACAGTCAAATTATGCTGATCTATTGGGACTTGATGGTCAAAAGTCTGCAGGATTTTGCTACGAATCCCTTCAAAGAGATCATGTTTTTTTATTCAACATTTACTAGAAGAAATAGCTCAAATGATGCCACAAAATAAAAGCAAAAGCATATTTAGTGAAGCAGACTTTCTCAACAAGATGTGGACAGGAAGCTGCTCAAAGTTTACACACACTCACACAGCCGGGCTGGCCCAGTGATCGGCCAGTAACAGGAGCATGTTGAACATTTTGGAGGATGGCAAACAGGAAATCTGTGAGAATATTTTTATCTTATTTCACCTAAATCTTTAGTGAGGAGGGCTAAAAAGGTTCCCCTTTACAGCCAGACACTCTTAAATATTATCATTAAATGCAAATTTTTGAAAATACTTTTATTTTTTGGCTCCACCCCATAAGCAATGCAATAGGGAAGCTTGTGTCCAAACCATTTCAATCTGGTTCCATGTGTTTATCTCCAAAACTTCATAAATGAACTGTTCCTCTGATTCCTCTGATTCCTCTGATTCCTGATCTTCTCCATCCTCGTCACTCCCTCAACATCCTCATCTCTGGTGTTTTGCTTCTGAAATCTTCCTCCACCTGTTCCACCCTGCTAGTACGTTCCTCTTCATCTCTTTCCCAAGCTCTCCCTTGGTCTGGACTGTTGACCCTAAATTTAAAGACCTCCGCCTCCTTCACTTCTTCTCCCTCTAACCACACATTTCGACTTGAGTTCCTCTATTTTACACACAGATGTTTTGTCTTTTCTTCAGCGCCATGCTTTCACTATAGATCACAGTGTCGTCTGCAAACATCATGATGCACATTTTTAACCTCATCTGTTAGTCTGCTGGAACTTTGAGCTGATTTTTGATACAGCTCCACCTTCACACTTACCTCGATACTTACAGCTCTCCAACAGAACTCTGTATCTGTGGTTCTCTTCCTTTTGGCATAAAACCATACTGTTGCTCGCAGCTTAACGTCCACTACTTTTTCATATAACTCATTGTGACTCATCAGCTTTAGTCCTCTATAATTTTTTTTAAACTTTATTGACAAATATTGCACATGCAGAATAACAACATTTTCACATTTGCCAGGAAAATTAACAAAAAAATAAAATAAAGCCATAAAATTGCAAAATAAATCAGAAAAAAATAATAATAGAGGTAAAGGATTCTGCTAAAGTTTCAAATGCTTCAACTGTTTGAACAGCTTTTGTTAGTTCAGGATTCAATACCATTTATAAACAGTGTCATTTCTCTCTGAAAAACATAAAACACAGTTTTTTTTAAAGTATATTTACACTTATGAATGAAATATTTGGCCATAATTATAAGTAAGTTAACTATGTAAAATTTATCTGTCTTAAATCTCTCTTGAGCAAAATATCCAAAAACAATGGTAGAAGAACTTATAGTCTTTCCATAAGTGGATTGTTATAAAACAAGTCAAATCTCTCCAGAATGCTTGAGTGAAAGTGCAATACTAAAAGAGATGAGGCACAGTTTCTGTTGGCAAAATGAGCAGTTTATGTATTGGTCCTTTTTGAAAATTAGGTACAAAAGTAAAATTTGTGAATAATTGAAAAATAAATTTCATTGGTGATGAAATATTTGTTGGGCAGAGATCAAACTTTTTCCCGTTGAATACTACAACCAAACTTACTCGAGTAAGACAAAAAACATGGGGTTTTCTGGCAATCTCATTTTGAAACAGTGAACGGGAAAGCGTTTTTTTCCACACCACGATTCTGTTATTTTGGGGAGAGAACATGGCGTATTTGAAGAAGAACTGCTACACAGAACCTTCTTTTTCACTCTTCATCTTCTTCAAATGTCTTCCTCACTTCATCCTTAAAGATTTTTCTTACTTCCTGCTCCAGAACACTCTTCAAAATTCTCCTTCCATCTTTCCATCAGACTTGTGAACCCAGATGAATGTAAAATTGATGATTTTAACAAATGTTAGATTTGAAACTGTTTTGTGGATTTTAAAAAAAGTTATTTTGTGTGAAATTTGACCAAAAAAAAGACAACTGTTGTGGTAAATTCTACATATTTGTTGGAAAAATCAGAGATTTGTTTTGCTGTTTGTTGTGTGCCATCCATCCATCTTCTTCCGCTCATCCAGGACCGGGTCGTGGGGGCAAATGTCTAAGTAAAGATGCCCCGACTTCCCTCTCTCCGGCCGCTTCCTCCAGCTCCTCCAGCTGGAGATTTTTTGTGTGATTGGTACTCATTTTTATAACTTAAATCTCTTTATCTCAAAGTGAATTGATACACATCCAGGTCTTGAAAAATAAAGTTTTTAAACTCTGATCTCCAGTAAATTGATTGATTCAAGTTAATTTAAGGCACCAAAACGTTTTTTATTTCAACCCAATTACTTCTTATTCCTCTTTCTCCTTCAGAAAACATGGAGAAAAACCTGGATGGCGCTTTTCAAAGCCAGCTCCACAGGCGTGGGCCGACTGGAGCTCTCCAACGTCTCTGACGGCTACTATCCCGGCGATCAGAAGAGGTCAGGTCGGCAGAAAAGCACAGAGAAGAAAGTGGTGCGCTTGAGCGACTGCCTCAGTGCCACCCCTGCTGTGAAGGAGTCCTGTCCCTCCGGGTGCACGGCGTTCTGTCTGAACACCACACAATCCAGCTACACGTTCGCCTCCAGGACGAGCGAGGAGTGGCTCAGCGCGCTCTGCCTCCTTGCCTTCCAGGTATCTATCCGCTCTCCATCCTTATCAGTAATTTGGGAGAACACAAAGAGGAAGTTTGCAAAGAAAAATACTATCTGGAACTTCTACTACTTCTCCAATTCTCTTGCTTGCACAAGCTCTGTTGGTGCTTGCATCTTACCACTCAAAGTCATAAAAAAGTGATAAGAAGGAGATGTACACTCCAAGTCATGTTTACCATGCCACCGTGTTTACAGGGAGATCCTGGAGAAACAGACGGAGGGGATTTCGAAGGAGGAAACAGCTTAGCCATGGAGGACAATGAACTTTACTCAAGTTGGAGCAAAGGTAACTCCAGTTATTTACAGAAATCAAAGACACCCATTTCAATATATCAATATCAATATATGCATTGATATAAGAGGATAAACATTACACACACAATGCAACACGATCTTAGATGATAATCTAAGGTTTTATTTTGAAGTTTTCTGCATGCAGACTGTCACACATAAGGTCACTATTTTCACAAGCACAGGAAACTGATGGCTGATTAGCTACGACTGCTACAGACGATAAATATCTTATCATCAAGAATTAGTGTGCATCGTTTGTTATTTTTATTTTTGCAGCGTTCTATTACCGGCTAGCTTTCAGGCCGAAGAGATTTGACTCTTCAGCAAGTTAAAAAAAAGATGCAGAGATCTGATTGTTTCCAGTCCAAATGCGAAATGAATTTTCCGTGATGTCATGTGTGAAAAACGTGCAGTTTGTGACCTGTAGTATCATCCATTTTCAACTCTGAGAAATTAAAAATATACTTTTATTTTTGACAAGTTTTTCAACAAACTTGGGTTGGAAAATACTGCACTATAATTAAGTTGGAAGGAAGACATCAGCAGAAACTCCAAACGTTAATTTATTCTAACATGAAAAGTGGAACGTAGTGTCAGCAGGCGTCGGCTTATATAAATGCATTGCTTTGTATTTTCTAGTGGATTATACTTCTGCGCAATTCACACGGGCGTCAAATGGAGGGATTAGTGAATGCAAGGAATTTAACATCCTCCTTTTTTTTAAACTCTCCTCTCCCTTTTGACTTTTTAAATGCACTTGTATTGGTGGCCTTCACTATTGCTGCTCTGACCTCATTGATGTGCAGCTACACCCCTCTGATCTCCTCGCGCCTTCTCTCCTTCAGATCCGACTCTTCCTCCGAAACAGTTCAAAGTGAAGATCAAGAGCACGACAGCATCCAAGAGGTGCAAACTGGCCGGGGAGTATGTGATGTCCTCGGAAGCAGAGGCTCTGGTGATGTTCAGCATGGACACCGGCGACATCATCTTCCGCTGGCCTTACAGGCTCCTCCGCAGATTCGGAAAAGTTGAGGTGAATTAAGGCCTCGATCAAATCCTGTATCTGTTTGTCTCTTAAATGTGTGTTAGTCTGGTTTTATTCTCCAAACAATTCTGTTTATTTTCTTTTACTGCAGCTGATTTTCCTGTTTGCTCATTATGGGATGTAAACCCAGTACTGGAGCAACAATAAGACATAGCAACTCATTCAGATTTTGTCAGATGAATGCAGGCTCATTAAAACAACTTTAAACATGATACACAACACAATTTCCTTATAATCTTCCCTTCTTTTCTTTCTTGGCTAATACGTTCTGTCTTCAGACAATCTCAGTCATAATTTGGTGTTCCATTATAACACGTGTCAAAGTCAAGGCCCGGGGGGCCGGATCCGGCCCTCCAGATCATTTTATTTTATTGTTATTAATGACCCGATGTTATCTTGCACTTATTTCTATCTTGTATAACTTAAAATATTTTTATGGAGAGTAAAATATTGAAAGTTATTTGAGGTTTAAGTTGATTTATTCTGGAATAATATTCCTGCCTTTTTATTATTCATAGTTGAAAAAAAATACAGTCTTAAAGTTTAAAAATGTGCATTCTGTTAGCATTTTGGACTATTTTGGCATTTATTAAGATTTTTTTAATGTTATTTTAACGTGTAGCTATTTTTTCAGCTGCATGCTAGCTATTTTCTAATTTTTTTTCAGTATTTTAGGCTATTTTGAAGTTTAGCTATTTTTTTCAGCTACATGCTAGCTCTTTTGGCTAGCTTAAGGTTTTATTTAAAGTTTTTTAGTCTAACTTGGCATTTAGGCAATATTTTAGCTTGCTATTAGCTTCAGCGTTTGCAGCTATTAGCTTCAGCGTTTTCAGCTAATAGCTTCAGTGTTTTCAGCTATTATCTTCAGCAGCATCATTCAACTTACAATATTTACATTAGCATTATCACATTTAATGCTATATATTTAGTTCATAATTATGTTAAAAAGTTACGAGTATTCAATAAATGTTTATCCTGTTTGGCCCGAGACCGAAGGTGTTGTCTTGGATTTTGGCCCCCTTGTGTGATTGAGTTTGACACCCCTCCATCATAACAATAAAATGGATTAAATCTGGGCTGCATTGTGGTCTTGCCCTGGTTTAAATCTCAGCAGCACCTTTCTGTGTAGTTTTCTTGTTCTCCTCATTCTTAGGTTATTAATTTGGTGACTCTAAATTGGAGAAGCCCCAGAAAAGATGGTGCCTGACATCATCACCCAGAAGTGGACATTATATACACTCCATAACTCAAAAGTGCTCAGAATTGTGAAAAAAACTTTAATTAAAGCTTAAAAAGGAAATAGTAACTGTATGATTTACCTATTAAAATAATTTTTTTTGAGTAAAATGGGAGCACTTCCAGTTCTGGTTGAGGACTTGCAGTTTTGGATGTTGATGTCTGCAGTCTTTGGGTCTTCAACAGACTGGTCAGGGTATATCCCAACAGTAGTTGTTTTGGCCTTAGCGACCCCGTGACCCCCAAAGGTGTTCACCAGGTTCTAAAGATGGATGGATGGATTGAACCCTATAAGTGTAGAAAAACTGAATCTAAAATCAGTTTGTTCAAAATGTCAAACAGCGTTGCTGACGCTCCTTTGGCTGTCATTTCAGGGTGGATTCAGCATTGAAGCAGGCCGCCGTTGTGAGTCAGGAGAAGGACTGTTCATCTTCCTGACCCGCCACGGCCTCTGTATCTTTCAAGCCATAGCCAAACAGTGTTCGCTGGAGATTCCAGCCGACGTTGAGCCGGTCAGTGAGCACCGGAGATCACTCTGCGACCTGACTCCTGCTATCCCAGCAGCTGCTGCAGGCCGATCTTTCGATCGTCCGGATGTCGACGCAGACTCAGACGACGACTCTGACGGCCACTACTCTCTGATTAATGAGCCAGCGCAAAAAATCAAGCCTAAAAGTTTTCTGAAATCTAATTCAAAGGAGAGACCCAGTGAAGATGAGGAAGAGTATGGACTGCGTCTGTCAGTGGAGGCTCTGAACCTGGAAAGCCTCATAGATGACAGTGTTTACTACAACCTGCAGAGGGATGCTCCTCCCCTGACGCTAAAAACTGAGATAGATGATTTCGATTCAATTTATTCAGATGTAAAAATCAGTAACTCCCCCTTAGACCCCCAACTCGAGTCTTTGTACGCCATAGTGGCCCCTCCTGTGCCCCCGCCGCCCCCCTCCTTCAGTCTATGCACCGTACCCAAACGGCGAAGTCAATTTCTGTCCCCAATGGACAACCAGCCAGAGCACAATAAGGCACAGCCGGCAGACGACACGAGGGAGGAGGAGGATGCCACCAGCTCCGTGACTCGAAACCCCCCCACAGAGATGCCTGGCACTTTTAAACACAAGCTGGCAGAAATCCTCTCAAAGGACGTGGCAAAACTTCAGCCACCTCTTCCCTTTGGAGGGGGCGGCTCCTCCTTCTCCCAGTAATCTCTCTGAACAGCAGACGAGCCAGGATGAAAACTTTCACCGTCGCAGACGTCACGGGACATCATTAGTTTCTTTGCTGAGAGCGATTTACTGCATTCTACGTCTACCGGCTATAATTATTCTTAAAAGATTCATGCAAAAACTGTTCTGTTGTTAAACTCATTCAAGTCTTCAAAGAAAAATCTTTTCATCATTTTTTTCTGCTTTTTCTCAGACAGTACAATGTTTTCACTGAGGCACAATAAAAAAAAGACATGAAACGAATTATTGTTGTAAATCCACTCCAAAAATAACTTCAAGTGCACATTTATACCATAATTATATATTTATTATAGCAAAACATCCCTTACAAATTGGATAAACATAAATAGAAAAATACTTGTTTTTGAATTAATCTAGCTGGACTTTGCCAGCAGCTACTGTTAAAGTGCATTCAAAAAGGTAATTGAAAGTTCACCATTCTGAGCAGAGAAACCTGCAGTATTTTAAGAATTAAACACTATATCTAATCTAATGACTTCTGAGGTGGAGGAGGTCTGTCTGCAGAGACCTCTGAGAGGAGGTGAGGAGTTTCTGTCAGTGTCTCCGGCTCTGATTCTCCTCCATGTCACTGAGATGCGAGGACTCCCCGTCGCTGCTGTTGGAAGAAGGTCCTGAAGCATCTGCTCCAAAGTCCGCCGTCTGTCCGAGGAAGAGGAGCTGCTCTCGCTCCTCTCCTGCTGGCCTGATGGAGCGCGTAAAGGTCCTCCTGGAGGTCTTCTCCGCCGCCCCGGAGCGCGGACTCCTGCACTCTTCGTGCACCACGCCGGCCAGCAGCTCCGACAGCTCCGTGATGTAAATCTGCGCCATCTGCAGGGTGTCATACTTGGACAACTTTTTCTCGTTTTCCAGAGATGGAATGACGCTCCTCAGCTCGTCGAAGGCTTTGTTCAGGCCGTGCATCCTCCGCCTCTCCCGCGCGTTTGCCGCCACGCGCCTGTGTCTCTGAGGACCCAGGTTGCTGGTTTTGGCTGCATCATTATCGGGGCTGCTCTCTGTGACGCTCAGAGCTGGCGCGGGTTTGTGAGATGACTCCGGGGCTGCGTCTCTCCTCGAGAACGCACGGAGGGAATTAGAGGAAATCCAAGTCTTGGAGTGGATGACAGCCAGGTTGCGCTGCTGCTGCAGCAAAGAGAAGTCATCCGCATACTCTGGCCAGCTTGAGAGTTCCGCCTTGGCGGCCATCACTCCGACGGCCTGTGGTTGCGCAGTGCACACTAAAGTGGCGCAGACAGCTTTCGGCTGATGCCCAGCTCTGTGGCGCCGTTGGGACTGCGCTAACAATTTATAGAGCATCTCCTCAGTCACCTTGCTGTCACTCCCAACCGCTCTGACAGCCCCGCAGCCTCTGCAGCAGCTGTCAAAGAACAATCAAAGACAAAGCTGGACACCCCCCTCCTGCTTTTTTTTCTCCTTTTGTAACTCAATCACGACCGACAAAGAGGGAAGCCAAATTATAAATCATTGAAGAGATTAAGTTTGCATCTTTTCATTGAGATAAATGACCCAATGACCATACAAAAAACGTATTTAAAAAACAAAACTTTTGCTCAGTTTTTGGAACATCTCTATTTAAGTTATCCTGAAATCAAAACTTAAAAAAAGTTACCCTAGAATTCAAAATGATCTTAAAAACTGTTTTCATCATGCTGATTTTTCATCCTTTAACTGTCCTGAGCAAGGCCACTCCAACAACCTTGCACCAAAAGTTCACCCTTCAAATCAGAATATAATTTAATTAATGCAAAAAAAGTTGATTTGTAACACTAAAACACATTCGACCAGAAAAAATCAAAAATGAAATAAGGTAAACGCCTAAAGCCTCACTAAAAAAACACGTTTTTGCAAGTGGAACTATTTTTATTCACAAAAATCACCAAAAAAAAGATGTTATTTGCACGTATTGACATGCGACCAGCAGAAAAAGTAGTTGACCACATTAATACGTGCAGCTAAGATGCACAATATTGCCCACACGTATTTTAAGCTCGTCCATTGTGCTGTAGGCCGCAGTTATTTAAAGTTAAACATAAAGTCCCATTAGCTGTCAATCTTTAGCTTTGTGAATTAGTCGCACTCAGGAACCATTTGGTGGTTCTTCAAAAATGGTCCTTTTAAATGTGTTGAAAGTTGTGTGCTGTACATGTAAGGGTTATTTTGAAGTAATTTGGGATTTTAAATGCTAATATCGTAGCTGTTTTGGCATCTACTGGGGTTTTGAGTTATTTTGGTATTTAACTGTTAAATTCATTGTTATTATTTTGGCATTTACTAAGGTTTTTTTTTAGGCTACTTTGGAGCTTAGCTAATATTTCAGCTACATGCCAACTGTTTTGGCTAATCTAGGCTCTGGGTCCGTGTGGCCAAGGAAAAAATTCATCACTAGCGCACGTATTAGGAAAAGTGTGTGCAAATAGACATTTTCAACAACAAAAAAAATACAAAAACACATAATTTTACATCGCAGTCTGAACATATTTTGACCTATTTTAAAAGCACTCTCAGTGATCTTCTAATTATAATTATGCCGTTTTTTGCCAAAATGTAAAAAAAAAAAAATATATAGTTTTCTAGGACATAGTTTCTGCAGAGCGACAGGTGCTTATAAGAAATTTACGTCTGAGTTGTGGGTGGGACTGCTGGCGTGGAAGTAAGCTTCTGTTGGTATCCCATCATCCCTTTGTTTCATTCAAATTCAACTTTATTTATGTAGCACTTTTCCTGCTTTCAAGCATCTCAGAGTGTTTTCCACAATAGGATAAATAACAGCAAGAAAAAAAGTAGAAAAAGCAATAAAAATAAAAAATATATAACATCCAGCACAAATCTCGCAAGTACAATAAAAAATGTATAAAATCAAATAAAAACGTGGACATGTAAAAATGAAAAGCTATGAGTTTTAAGCTCTCTCCCACTAGCTTACAGCTCCTCATAACCTCCAACCTAACATTACCAGTGCAACAAACATGGTGAGCAATATTGGAGCCATCCAGTCATGCAGTTTAAGACGTACATGGATCTATGCATCTGAATAGAGTGAAGAAAGAAGCTTGGGTCAATTCTACAAGCTTTTTCAAACAGCATTTTTTTTCTGCACCTGATTCACAACAATTTGAATACTTAAAAATGCAATTTTGATCTTATTTGTCTTTATATATGTCCTACAACATATTAAAAACAGCAAAAACACAATTTTTAATTGGATCTGGTCTTTGATCGGCCTGTTGGCGAGCAGCATCTTTCGCTCACTTCATCGAAACACAATCACGCCTCCGTTCTCAAACAAACAGTAAAAGGCGTCCAATCCGTCCATGATTATTTGCAGAGGACTAATAAAAGGAACAGGTGGGAGAGCAGAGCTGAGCCACACCTGTCTGCAGCGGCCATGATAACTGATAAGTTCTTCATGAATCATTTAGCAAGCAGGAGGAAAAACGTGGAAAGGCCTTCATGGAAAAGTCAGTCTCCTGTATTTATTATTCATCTTCTTACTGTGAAGTTTTTTTTTCTTTTTCAGGAGATAGAAGCGTTTTCTAAATGACATTAAATAGCGGAAGATGGATTACAGTTGGTCATGTGACCGGGTCCTCTGCCCATCAGCTGGTGTCCCCTGGCACCTCACTGAAGGCGCACACCTCTGGTTTCACCCACGTCTCCCATATGTCGCCCACGACAAGAACTGAGTTTTTACGATGACATCCAGCAGCTAATCACTCATTAGGACATCAATTACATGAGAGTCCAGCACGAGCGCAGACCCGTTGGAGCAACTGACTGATCCCAGCTCCCACCCATGCTCTCCTGTCGGTGTGTGAGCGTGAAACAGTCGGGGTCGAGAGCTGGTAAAGAAAATAACCGTGACCTGCCTCGCCGCCATCAGTTTAATGAGGCCTGGTCTTAGTTGAATAAATCGGCACGTTCTTCTTCCCGGGGTGCCCATTCTTTTTTTTTCCTGCATGAATATTCCATTCCTTCAGCGCCGCTGCCAGCGCAACAGCCTGTAACCCTGCATGCAGGCTTTAAAAATGCAGCTACACTTCCCATCTGCTGTGGGGCGTGAGCGGAGGGGAGGAGGAGGAGGCCGAGGAGGTGTGAGGAACATTTCTGAGGTCAACTTCTACTGACCTCCCCACAGACAGGCCGAAAGGGCCGCACAAACTTAAAGTCTATTAATCCGGCCTGTTTTTAATAAGGAGACTTCAAGAAAACAGGCTTCAATATTCTTATTTGAATACAAATCCTGATTTTATTTTTTTCATAATATGACCATAAATAGATGAAATCTGAAAAAAATATAAAAGAAAAAGTTAAATTTAAATGTATGCAGAATATGATTTA